>NC_134830.1:19508945-19822423 GCF_004210375.1 Tachypleus tridentatus
TAAGGATTTTCCGTGGAAAATTCAAACCCTTCTTTTCAAAAAGCGATCAAATTTGGGTGGCATCACACTGCTAACAAAACACCAAATAAGGTTAAAATATAATTATAATAGATTTTGTTTCACCACAGCTTTATATAGACTTTGGTTGTCATGTGACTTGATTATTTGCATAGTCAAAATCGTTTAATACAACGCACTTAATCCTGTGTATGTAAAATACAATATTAAATCACTTTAAGAAATATTTTACAAGAAATACAAAATGAAGCTTATGCATTGCATCCCAACAAAATGTTACGAGGATATGAATCAAAATGATCCACTAATTTTTCTGCCTTTAATCATGTGCTTCCATAAGCATAAACCATGTGCAGCAATATTTCTGCGCTGTTTCTGTCTATGTATATATATATTACACGTCACCTGAGGTGTATCATTTTAATGGGGTGCACTATGTATAAGATACGCATTCAACAGTTTGATACATAGTTAAATTAACTACTAATGAACTAAAAGTATGACAGTTTGAGATACCCAAACGTGTGATTGCTCAAACTTCAAATAGCTGACTCGTTCACTACCTGTGTTATGTACGTGTTGCACTAGTTTGAATGGATTTATTTTGTTGCCTGTTGCAACACTTGGAACGAAGATCTTGTCAAATAAATTAGTTGAAACCACTTGGTAAAATACTCAGGAAGTCTCAGTAATAATGTGTGGAAGTAACTACAATGTGAGTAGTATTTTTGGTTAACTTTTTGTGTGAATCTTACATTTTAAAAAACAAAGTCAAAGATCCACAAGCAATTTGATGCATATCTAGTTGGTAAAAGGTGTTTAAATATCTGATAGGAGTCTATGCTCATCGGTACTTGTAGGGTCAATAAAAATCAAATGTTACAAAATAAAAGTTGAAAAAATTAAAGTACATCCTTTTGTAATTTACGCTCGTTCAGACTTGTGCTTTTTAATATTATTTACAATAAATCAAGCCCGGCATGGCCAGGTGATTAAGACACTCAACTCGTAATCTGAGGGTAGTGGGTTCGAATTCCTGTCACACCAAACATGCTCGTCCTTTCAGCCGTGGGGGCGTTATAAAGTACCGGTCAATCCCACTATTCGTTGGTAAAAGAGTAGCCCAAGAGTTGGCGGTGGGTGGTGATGACTAGCTGCCTTCCCTCTGTTTCTACACTGCTAAATTAGGGACGGCTAGCGCGGATAGCCCTCGTGCAGCTTTGCACGAAATTAAAAACAAACAAACACCTTGATTACCCACAGATCTTCTGTTGTACTAAAATATTGTATATTTAAAAATGATATTTCGTTTCACTGATGTAATTTGTGTAAAAGTCGTAGATAAACTATGAAAAATGTCGATTGTGCTGTCGGCTTTTCCTCCGCTTATCCTGGCAGACTGACAAGAAATCTTTGGGTATAGGCCTTGCGGAAGCTGTCCGTTCACACACATACACACATGGAAAAATGGTTTTCGTTTCGCTTTCTCACCTGTTATTTTTTATGTAGTTCATTTACAGAAATATTAACCTTAGCTACTTTTCTTACTCTGAAGCTTACTGTAACAAAGGAATGAAAGTATCTTCATATGATAAGTAACGAAACACTTTCCAAATAAGGGAGTAAATTTAGGGATAGATAATATCAATTCTTCAAAAACAAGATAATAGAGATGATGAAAATGCCATCCTGCCATCTCCGTTGTCCTGTTTGCATTGTTTATGAAGGATTTATATTGGCCATCCATACATTTACTTCCTTTTTTTAAAAGTCTTTCTTTACTTGGTTTTCTTAAAGCAGTGTTTCAATGGACAAAGGATGATAGCACTTAGGATCAAGCAGTGTTTCAATGGACAAAGGATGATAGCACTTAGGATCAAGCTGTGTTTCAATGGACAAAGGATGATAGCACTTAGGATCAAGCAGTGTTTCAATGGACAAAGGATGATAGCACTTAGGATCAAGCAGTGTTTCAATGGACAAAGGATGATAGCACTTAGGATCAAGCAGTGTTTCAATGGACAAAGGATGATAGCACTTAGGATCAAGCTCTAAATACAAGAAAGTTTCAACTGTATTTGTTGTTTACCTGTTGTTATCTGGTAATTCCTGTTTCACCTTGTACGTAAGCTTTTTAAACAAGCAAAAAACTTCTGTAAATAAGCTAACTAACTTGAAGGGGTAGTGATAGCATCGTTTATATAAGAATTATGATTTTCTAAATTAGTACTTGTTATCAGTAATACTTATAAAAGTGGATCCTCCGTTTGAAACTCATTTTACCTCAGTGAAATTGGTTGACACGATCGTCTGGGTTTTTTTTAGTTACCATGTAATAAAGCAGAAGAAAGAAGGACAAGAAATTCAAACTTTTTGCTATAATATTAACAGACATTACCAGAACTTTTGACTCAGAGCGTATACATGGTTATAAAATGAAACACTATATTGCATTATGAAGTTCTGTCGAACAGCTGTTGAGATATTTAAAATACCATAAAGACGAACAATCCGGACCATTTTTACATAGGCAGTTCTTTCACCCTTTTAATTATTCAAGGCTTAGTTGATTACAGCTAACCTTATTGTCTGTATCTAAAATGTGTGCTTAAGTGTAGATACCAGTGTGGAAAGGATATACTCTTCCGATGGTTTAACCCTAAAAATTAAGGACTTGGCTCTTCAAGTTGATACAGATAACTCATTGTGTGTGCTTAAACGAACAAGCTTCATCTGTTAAAACCGTACTTAAATACGGATATAGAATTATAAACTCGGCTGATCGTATTAAAAAGTAGTTAAGCGTTTCTTGCTATTGAAAAGTTGAAATAATCTTTCTGCAATTATAATTTAAAATTGATCGTTCCCGACTGAAATTTGACAAGCTTTATAAAAATTTAATAGAACATAGAATGAATTTCGTGTTCTATATATATGAATTAATTTTTTTATATTTTCCGTCAGTGCCCAGAGTTAACAAAATTTAAGCAACAAAAAAGAAAGTATATTAATGTTGGTTCATTACGTGATCGACATGTATGTTTTTGGAGACCTAAGGGAGAGATTTTCTCTTCCATGTTGTTCTTTATGCAACCTACTTACTAACCTTTGGTCACAATTTCAGCTGTCGTCTTCGGATTTACAACGCTAATATCAGGGGTTCGATTCCCTTCGTTGGACTCAGCAGATAACTCAATGTGGCTTTGCTGTAAGAAAACACACGCACACACAGATGATAATTTAAGAACAGCACAGTCAAAATTTTAACTTTTGACCTAAGGATTCATTTTACAATGAATTACTTCTGTGGTATATCTTTTAAAAGAGGTAGATAAAGTAATGAAAGATGTTAAAACAAGGAGAACTTACGTAATTGGTCTGTTTGATTTTGAATTTTGCGCAAAGTTACACGAGGGCTAACTGTCCCTAATTTAGCAATGTAAGACTGGAAGGAGAGCTACTAGTCATCACCTTGGCGGCGGGTGGTGACTGTTCGACTGGTAATCTGAGGGGCGCGGGTTCGAATCCCCATCGCACCAAACATGCTCGCTCTTTCAGCCGTGGGGGCGTTATAATGTGACCGTCAGTCCCACTATTCGTTGGTAAAAGAGTTGGCGGTGGGTGGTGATGACTAGCGATCTTCCCTCTAGTCTTACACTGCTAAATTAAGGACGGCTAGCGCAGATAGCCCTCGTGTAGCTTTGCGCGAAATTCCAAAACAAACAAACCAACGTTATAGCATTGGATAAAACCCATTTTCAACCATTATTCTTTCTCATGGGACTGCTACTTATACTTACTCGTCATCTCGCTATTACTCCTAGGTGTAATTCAGATGAAATGAAACTTGCTAATTTTGAAGTGATAACTAGAGAAAAGGCAGGTAGTCAACACCACTCACCGCCAACTCTGGGGCTATTTTTTTTTTTTGAATGCGAATGGTGCAATATATCGTAATCTTATATCGTCCACTCAACAGAAAGGGAGAGAATGTTGAGGGACAAGATTCAAACCCTCGATCCACAAAATACGAGTTGAATGATTCAACTACCAGCCTAAGTCAGGCTTATCTCAATAAAGATAACTTAAACTACAAGTATTTTGTAACCACAATATTCTCATCATAATGGTGAATATTTATTTTCTTATATCAAGAATTGTAACATTTTTATTCATAAAATCTCTTCTCCGTATATTCACATATAAAGTCTATAACGTGTGCTTTATAGGACTAATATTTTCTTTCTCAAATATATGTTTTCGAAGCACTGACAGTGTTCATCATACTTTCTTCTTTCGAGAATTCACATACATTTATTGTCTTTTCTCCAGTTTCATTATTAAAGACTTGAAGGGATCATGGAGGGATTGTTCTTCCTAATGTCTTTATCCACGTGTTACTCGTATCCATTCTTAATAAAGTTTTTATTGAAAACACAGAATTGTGCTTATTAATATCATTTATGTTATCGATAATGCCATAAATATTACTATACCAATAAAATATTATTTTCAATTCCCAATTAAAACTAATTTTATATTAAAGGTGAATATTGTTTTCAAACGTTTAATTAATAATGAATGAAAAACAAAAATTTCACAAACCAGTAAATGACTAATTCAAAGATCCTTCATAAAAATTTTGAATAGTGGTTATAATTCTAACACTACGGATTTTGTACGCGTTGTTATGCGTGAGTGTGTGGGTGTATTTTCTTATAACAAACCCATATTGGGGTGTTTGCTAAGTCCATCGAGAGGAATGCTCAGACCGGAAACTCACATTACAGACTATTTGCTCTGGACCCATTTGGGTATCGAAATCCGATTTTTAACTTTGTAAGCCTACGAACTTACTGTTGAGTCATTGAGGAGGGAGAAACACTACCCTGGATGAATAAGCCTACGAACTTATTGTTGACCTATTGAGGGGGAGACACTACCCTGGATGAATGAGCCTACGAACTTACTGTTGAGCTATTGAGGGGAGACACTACCCTGGGTGAATAAGCCTACGAACTTATTGTTGAGTCATTGAGGTGGGGAGACACTACCCTGGATGGAATATAATCGCATCAGTGCTTCCAACAGTAAGCAACAGCAATATCAAAGAGCCTATAATGAAATCAACGCATTTCATCTGTGAACGACTAAAGTGAATTTAGTTTTTTTACTGGCATATAAATGCAACTATTATTTCCCCTGGTTCGGTTGATAATAATGTTGGACTGAATACTCGTATCCGAGCCAATATTTTTGTTAATTATAATATTTGTAAACCTACTTTTGTTACCTCTATTATCTGCAATAACAAGAACTGTGGATGTTTTTGACAGTAATGTTAGAACTGCCGATAGGATGTTAATAGAAAAAAACTTACGATAAAGGTCCTCCGCTGGTACAGTGGTGAGCCTACGGATTTACAACGCTAAAGTCAAGTGCTCGATTCCCCTCGGTGGACTCAGCAGATAGTCCGATGTGGCCTTCCTATAAGAAAACAAACAAACTTACAATAAACATAGCATATGAAAGTAGGACAGTATAGAAGAGTCATTTTTATTTAGATAAACGTTATTTGGTACAGCCAGCAGGTTGCTTTTACTTGTTTACCTTATTAAAACCTATATCCAGTAGAACCGGTTACTCTTTAGCTCCAGACTACCTGTCTTCAGCCTTCTTCGTGTAATATCAGTTGGGTTTCATTCCATTTTCATTCTATAAAACAGTAATTCATTCTTTCATGGTAAGTTCTCAATTTCAACGCTCTTTATACTGTTTATTTACTTTGTGATATTAAAGAAATCACGTGGAAGGAAACATTATAATTACAATTTTGTCTTACCGTATAAGAGTATATCTTCTCTAACCCCCTCTAGAGGGCGCAGTTTGGAAATGACCTGTGTTGGATTACCTTTCATGTTTGCGTATTAAAAAAATTTCCCCATTAATTACAAAGAGTGAGATAGCAAACATATATACAAATCTACATACATATGAGAAAAAACAACTTTTATAAACTAGCTTATAAATGCAACAGCTATAACGTGATATATTTACTCTCAATGAAAACATTTTCCTACATTTTTCTTAGCCTTCATTTTCCTTCATCTCATCATGAAATATGCAACATATTTATTTATATTGGATAACAAATTATTTTCATAAACACCTGACATCTGTAGTTCGTGCTACACCAGGTGTGATTAGATCAGCTAGATAGGTGAAAGAACAAATTATCTATAGGAATTTGACACCATAGATTCATTTTGTCTTTCGTTATGAAATAATACGACAGTATGTACATAATATATATATCAACATAATTTCTCAGTATTCCATTTAACATTCTTCTAGATTCACCGATACAGTAAAAAAAATACATCTGTTGCTAAGAGGATAAGAAAACATTTACTCTCATTCGGGAAACAGAATCATGATTAGACATGCACTATTTCCTGCCACATGATTGGACGTTCTTTTTTTTTTTTTTTATGATGGCAAGGTGAGGAAAAGTTGAAAGAGAGGATTAATTGGAAAACAGAAAAACAAGAGCTAAACACGAAAGAGTGGATTACTGTTTATAGATTGAATCCTTTTTATTTTAACGATTACCAATATTTCGATTAAAAGAGCCACATTACTCACACGAAGGGGCTCGGCATGGCTAGGTAGGTTAAGGCGTTCGACTCGCAAGCTGAGGGTTGCGAGTTCGAATCCCCGTCGCACCAAACATATTCGCTCTTTCAGCCGTCTGGGCGTTATAATATGACGGCTAATCCCACTATTTGTTGGTGAAAGAGTAGCCGAGGAGTTAGCGGTGGGTGGTGATAACTAGCTGCCTTCTCTCTAGTCTTACACTCGTAAATTAGGGACGGCTAGTGAAGATAGCTTTGGGAGAAATTAAAAAAAAACTTATACGAATAACTTGCTGATAAAATGGTAGAACTTTCATTAAAGATATGTCATCTCAGACTTTTTTTAAAATCTTGTATCAGTCGTTCAACAACAGATTGAAATCGTAACCTAAAAGTGTAACAAGCTGATTTCACTTCAACACAGAAATGAGTAGATTACGTTTAAAAATCCGTCACTCTATCATTTGTTCTTTCTGTAGACCAGTGTATCACTAGTGAGTACTTTGGTCGAAGTAACTGTAGTGAGGGTAGGAAATTAATTTCTATTAAGCCTTGTTTTATTAAAGGATTTAGTGAAGCTTGTATAATTTAAAAAAAACAAACTACACTTCGTATATTATGACAACAATACTTGTATATTTCTGGAGTCATTTATTTGAATCAGTTCACAGTTTTATACATAAAACACATAATTCATCCAGGTTACTAATTATCCTTCATTAAGTAATTTCTGTTCTCTCCAAAAATGTTACAAATTGTTAGCTGTTACCAAAGAATGCAGTTCAAATTTCATGTCATTTTTAGCTCTGTAATATTCACGTCAGTGGGGTATTTACAACTCACAACTCAAGCGACACCAGGTTTAAGAAGACTCACTAATGAGTTTTGTTTTTTAAGTTACTTGACATAAAATCCTAAGTTCGGAAAATTTCAAAGTATCAACTACAATAAAAAAATTGAATTTTGAGTTATTACTCTATCATTCTTATTTTTATAACTCAAACTGCACATGTGGGTTAAACTTCTTCCGTCACACCAAACACGCTCGCCTATTCAGCCATTGTGGCGTTATAATGTAACTGTCAATCCCATTATTTGTTGGTAAAAGAGTTAGCGGTGGGTGGTGATTACTAGCTGCCTTACCTCTAGTCTTACACTGCTAAATTAGGGACAGCTGGCGCAGATATTCCCCGTGTATCTTTGCGCGAAATTCAATACAAAGGAAATTGAGATGAAATTCAAAACCACGATTTTCGTTAATTAATTCACTGTGAAAAATAATACACTTTGTGATTTGGTCGTTATGATGCGTTAAAGTGATAAGGCAATCAATAACTACTTAAATCTTTCAAATTAAAATGCTTCTTATAACGTTATACTATCTCACTTGGCCCGGCATGGCCAAGCGTGTTAAGGCGTGCGACTCGTAATCTGAGGGTCGCGGGTTCGCATCCCCGTCGCGCTAAACATGCTCGCCCTTTCAGCCGTGGGGTCGTTATAATGTTACGGTCAATCCCACTATTCGTTGGTACAAGAGTAGCCCAAGAGTTGGCGGTGGGTGGTGATGACTAGCTGCTTTCCCTCTAGTCTTACACTGCTAAATTAGGGACGGCTAGCACAGATAGCCCTCGAGTAGCTTTGTGCGAAATTCAAAACAAACAAACAAACAAACAATCTCACTTTGTGATCGTTTTTCGAAACAGCAGTACAGCATTATAACGTAAATAGTCTGCCTTCAGTGTGAGCTTGTCCTATAAGGTTCATCCACTAAAAATAATAAACTTGTTCTTTGGAGCAATTCAGCCTTTGTACGAAATTTGATAAAAATTACACGAAACCTTTGGAATAACGTGATATGACCTGCATTCACCAAAAGTTATAAAAATGGTCCTTGAGGAACACCCAACTTTTGTATTAAATATGATCAAAAATCATAAAAAAACCCGTCGAATTATGCTGTTCGTATCCATCTATACATCCACCCACAACAGTACCAACAACGAGGGTGGGCAAATTATATTTTGATTCACAAAATTAAACTTTAATTTCTGCTTTAAAAATATTAATAAAACTATATCAAAAGAACACGAACCGTTCTTATTAACTATATTATAATACATAGGTGCATCTATACTTTACAAACAAAATATACAGTGGCATGTTTTAATACTATTGCTTTCTTAAGTACGAAGAATGACGTCACTAAAGTAATACCTACCCCTAGACAGTAGCGTCCTGTTTCTAATGAGAGGATTTAGGTATTATGTTACTAGGAGATGTACTTTTTCTTCTCTTTTTTTTTTATATAACGCTCTTTTGCAAATCACGGGCTTAACGCGAACGTGCTGCCGGAAGATCAAACTTGCTAATAAGACGAACAAGACAGCATCACGCTCCACTTAAGCCGATTTCACTTTCGCGGCAATGATTATTTCGAGTCTACGGAAACAACAAACGGTTATTACACATCGCTCGTGCTTGAAGGGGGTGTGGCCTTTCTCGACACACCCAGAAGGAGACGACTTCTGAAGAGGAGGAAAATTGAAGCTTATAAACAAGATGAAATTACATTTTCGTATATTTCTTCACATTTTTACGTAACACTTTGATGAAACAAGTCAAGTTTCCAAACGGTCTTGTACTCAATAAAAATGTTTAACATATTTCACCTGGAAGGCTGAATTCATAACAGATGTACTACTTTGCGTTTGTAATATTGTGGAATATGTTTACAGAATCTACTGATAAATCAGCACATATAAATTCAGACTTGAATAAAGAAACAGAGTAATGTGTTTTTCGAAATATGAACTGTACTTTTCTGTTTCATGTATGTTTAAACAATTTTTAACGTGTCATTGTTTTTCTAAACTTACTCTTATTTTAAAATCCACTATTACGCATCTCAGACGATCACTTTGAAATGAATACACTTCCTGTCTGAAACCAGTGGATCTTAAATGACAACCAAGCTGATCTTGTTAGCTCATTAACACGTGATAAAATGAAACAGTTGTTGTCATATTCTTTGTCTGTGTGTATCGTGGCTATAAAGTATCAATTTCAAGACTGACTAGCTAGTTTGTATCTAATAACCAACGAGATCTGTAATGGTAAGTGTTTCACGATATTAACCAGGCTGGTGAGAATTTCACATAACATAGTCTGTGAAGTACAGGTTTGATATTGTTGTTCTCTTAACATGATGTATCGTAAATTGTTCAAAAAGTCTTAATTTAGATACAAGAGGTTATTCTATTGAGTAAACACTATACTATACTGCTCCGTGTAAATAAAAGTTTTCTTGTATTTGTGAATTCTGGTGTTTGTCTATTTGTTATGAGTACATAACGATAACTCTAAGTCATTGTTAGAATTACGGCCAAAAACATTGCTAATAGCAGGAGTAATAACAAATACACACAAGCTGGTCATTAGTTTTTATATCATTCAAATAGAGTTTTAAGTATTGTCATATTCATATAACAGCTGTAATTTTTCGTAATTTAAAAACTTCACTAGTAGGTAATTTATACACAAATATATATATATAGCTATGTTGATACCTAATAAGTTTAGCGTATGCTTAGATCCTTAAACTTATATTTTATATAAAAAAATGTTAATACGTAATTTTCAGTAGCATAGCTCACGTAGTGTTTCTAATGTTTTAACTCCCTTATTCTATTTACATTCTAAGTTTATCATTAAATTTGTTAATCTTGAAACTTGTGTAAATTATCTACGCTGGAACGGCACGTATTACGTGAAACAATTTTGCATTATAAGCATCGTATCACAAGTCAGGTGTTCGAATGGCTATAACAGAGATTCACGTTTAAAATAATAATCTCATAGTGAGTTTGATGGAAAATCTTTTCTTTTGAATACTATGCAATCTATATACACATAGGCACTTTAAAACACAAATTAAAAGTTAGTGGCACAGGGGTAAGTTTAATGATTTTAAACGCTAAAAATTGTGGTGGGCACAATGCAGATAACTCTTTGTGCTAAGTAACTAGTGAGCAAAACGACCACTTTTCACCATAAATAAACAGAATTTTGAACTGGAACTCACAAATTATTTGTGCAGAAAGAAAGCATAAAAGCGTATGTGTTAAGATAACTTCAACAACTGTGTTCACAAAAGTTTGTGTTTGTGGAATACAGTATATTTCGAAATAATGACTGGTGGGTAATTTGTAGCATGATTTTGCTATATGTTGATAGTAATGTTTTTAGTGTTATTTTTTTCTACCACTATCATTTAAGTTACATTCAAAAGGGCCCGGCATGGCCAGGTGGGTTAAGGCGTTGGAGTCGTAATCTGAGGGTCGAGGGTTCGAATCCCAGTCGCACCAAACATGCTCGTTCTTTCAGCCGTAGTGATGTTATTATGTGACGGTCAATCCCACTATTCGTTGGTAAAATAGTAGCCAAAGAGTTGGCTGTGGGTGGCGATGAATAGCTGCCTTCCCTCTAGTCTTACTTTGCAAAATTAGGGACGGCTAGCGCAGATAGCCCTCGTGTAGCTTTGCGCGAAATTAAAAAAGAATGTCACGTTCGATGGATAATAGGACCACTGTCTTCTCAACTTGTGTTTCTTGATGGGACAGCGGCAAGTCTTCGCATTTACAACACTCAAATCGAGATTCGATCCACCTCGGTAGCTAAAGCATATAATCCTAAATCCATAAATCCTGGCTTTGCTATAAGAAACCCACATCCTGAAATTGTTATTTGTTCATGAAAGTTAGCAAAATGAGATACGATGTTCATTAAAGTAAGCCATTCCTAATTTCAATAAATACTTTTGGAAGTTCGGTAAAGGATGAGAATCGGAGGCAAGCTCGTAGAATCAATATCTTAGCACGTGTAGTTTTGAAGACATGGTTTTGGTTGTAACGTACGTTGAAGATTAGAAAAAAAAAAAAGATCCAGCGAGATGACGAAAGTTTTTCAATCAAGTCGTTTCTTGATGGTCGAAATTTCACTAACTCGCATTAATTACATCTCTTAAAACTACATATGTTATAATGTTTCGTTATTTTATAAGTTAGAGCGAACACAGCCTAGTTGATAGCGTACTTAAGCTGTAAGGCCGTAGGATCATGGTTTGAGTCCCGCTGTTAAAAAGGGGGGATCAAAAGTTTGGAGCTTTTGGTGCGTTATAAAAGTGACAGCCAAATTCTACTATTCTGGTAGAGTTGGTGATGGCTACTTGTTATCTTACTCTTTTACCTCTTATCTATCAGTTCAGAATTAGGAGTGGCTACTTCCAAATATCCCTTGTACAACGTTGCGGGAAAATTATTCAAAACAAACAATGGATAATGCAAGCTAACGCCATCTTTACAGGGTAAGCTGCAAATATTCTTCTTAAGCAGGCCGAATGTGAAAAGTGTCATTCAGAAATGTTTTTGGAGAGTGAGTGAGTGCTCTTTTACGCGCTAATTCTGCTGTTAACTATGAAGCGCGAAAGTAAAGTTGAGCGCGTTAAACTTCAGTTTCTATGTCTGTACGCTGTTACCGTTGGCTGTCAAGTTTCGTTCATCGTTCCTATAGTTTTCTTCGATACTGAACTTTGACCTTTCCTTTACTGATATTTTTATCTTCCTTCTATCTGTATCGGCAGAATCTTCTATGTTTGTACATAGGGTCCTTCACCTCTGCTTTCCTATAACTACCAAGAGATCTCGCAATGACCATGGTAGTAAAGTACATTAACCCTATAAAGTAACAAGTGTTTGCTCTTCTTATTATATGCACAACCTGACATTATTTTATTTACTTTCTTAGATGATTAAGTTATCAGATAAGGTGTGGTCAGTATAAGCATGCACAACGACTGAGGAAGTAATTCCAAATCATCATTAAGGCAGGAACATCTTATCTCTGAGTATTGAACTTAGCTACTATGTAAACAGTGGCGGCGCCAGGGGATTGCGGGGCTTGAGCCCCCAAAATGAGCCAATCTCCCCCTCAGCCCCCCAATATTGTTACCTACATATATTCATAAAATATGGAAAACACAATCGTCGTTGTTGCTTAACAATTAACATCAAAGAGACATAGATCTGTAGACTCAACGTCTTCATTAAGACGGAAGTATGTGTCATGCATCCCATAGCAACGTACTGAATGCACTGAAACTCAAACGCTGTATTGCCGCTCCCTGTGTAATGCCATTCTATCTTGAGCTTTGACGAAGATTAGACAACCACGTTGATTTCAAGTTACAACAGAACAGGCGCATTGTTTTGAAGTAATAATGACTGTAAACACAACATGGTAAAAGATAGTTAGCCTCATAGTGACCTTACTTTTCCTCAGAGTGTATTAACTTCACATGGTATAATTCGTTTCTGCTATGTAAACTATGTCTTTATGTTATATTTCTTTTGATTTGTGCCTTTACTCTTAATGGTATATTAAATGTTCAATCTAAGCTAATCTTGATTTTCTTTATTATTATGTATTACCTTGGGTGGAATTTAGGTGAGCTTCCTCTTTTACATATACGCATATTTTCATAAACAGATTATTTCTAATTTGTAATAATGAATTATTAATCAGAGTATGAGTTTTCAATGAAAATGAATTGAAAACGCAGTTCAAAATAGCACACCTTTCTGAAATGTACCTTGGTATTTACATTATTATAATTTACCATCTATATTTACATTATTATAATTTACCATCTATACTTCATATTGATGGCATTTTGGGAAGCCCCTCCACAGTTTACCTGAGCCCCCCGAACGAAAATATCCTGGCGCCGCCACTGTATGTAAAAGGTAAAACAGTGAGCTAACATTTTGTGGTAACACATGAAGTGATTGCAATTATTATTGTATTTTATAATATTGTTTGTTTTTTTCTTCTTACGTTTTGCTTAAAACCTGCTATAACTATTTTGCTAGTAGCGATTTTTGATTTAATAATTGATTAATTGTGAAATAAATAAACACGAGTTTGATGTACATGATTCTGCCCATTATAGGAATCTTATTTATTGCTGAACACAACTTTAATTTGAGTGATCTTAAATGCGTTATCACCTTGTCATCAATACCCCACCTAATTTAGGAGTGATTCACATCATGTTATTCAAGGAAAAAAAATACTCTATTATTCCTGTCAGTTTTTATCGGACGGCATATCACAAAAGAGGTGTCGGCGCCAGTAACCCCCTTCTGAGCCGAAGAACTGTCAGTGTGATCTCTCGGCTTGAGATATTCACTGGCACAGCAGAGTAACTTATCGGCATCAGAATTAGCCGTGGATGTAATTCGCCATGAATCAAGCTGATAATACGCACTGTCCAAGTAATTATGGTTAGCACACGGTTGCGGGAGGGCAGTGTGAGAAACATGCCCAATGAAGCACATAGTCAAATATTTACATTCGTCACATAAATCGTACATTGCTAACGGCACAAAGGGTTTTAATGGGCGAAAAGTTGAGTAATGTGAATGAAAACGTTCGCCCCTTACCTCCCAAATCAACATTTGTGGTTACCTTTGAATGTTGGCAAAAAAAATCGAACCTATCGTCTTTACGATAGCTCTTTATCATGGTGATATAGTTATCAATAGATGAACATATATTTTGTTAGAGATGATATACATATATCTTCATATTTATCTGGTAGGTTTTACACACATTATTAATCATAAAGGGGTGTGTGACTATTATGGAACGACTGATACGAGTAAACAAACTACGATACTTTTATCAACAGTTCTTTCATTTACTGACCTGAAACATTAACGTATTATAAAAATCCGGTAACTATAAGGAACGTGCTGATAACTTACAAATCAGACAATCGTGTAAGAAAAAAATGAAGTAGGATTTTTAACAGTTTAGGATAATTTGGCTGTAAGCTGATTTCTAGCTAAAATTTTTTAACTCTGGTGTGTGTGTGTTTTTTCTTATAGCAAAGCCTCATGGTGCTATCTGCTGTGTCCACCGAGGGAAATCGAACCACTGATTTTAGAGTTGTAAATCCTTAGATTTACCGCTGTAAGAGAGGGGAAATTTATAACTCTCCTATTATATTATAGTTTATTTACCCCAATAAGTTAACGATTTCAGTTGTTAATGTGAAATATCGTGTGACTGAATAATTAATTGTTTGTATCAGAATTTCGCGAAAAGTTACACAAGAACTAATCTATTAGTACAAAATTACGGACAACTATATTCCGCCGCACTAACTCTCAACTGTCGGGTTACTATAACTGAATATTGTGAGTTGAACGGTCACTCATGACTCACCTAAAGTGTGGATAGCGATATTTTTGAGAAACGAAATACGTACCGTGAATCCTTGAATTTACTGTCTGGCAAGTTAACCACTGGTCTGTGCTTGGTCCACATACACCTGATCTACTCTTGTCTGATTAAATATTGCAATCTGACAGTTACTCCTATAGCAGAACCCCAACGCAAGGAGCGCTTTTTAACGACATCTACTAGCTATTAATAAACATGCTAATAATTACGGGAAAATAATTTAAAATGTGTGATTCTTCTGAAAAAAAAATGAAAAATCGGGATCAACAGTCTGCATTAATTAGAAGTAGTGTAGATAAAATTGTCAAATAAATTAATATTATAAATTTTGACATGAGCAATTAGTAAAAGCTTAATGAAATACATAACATGTTTTGATAATTTTCCATCGTTTTTCCCATATCTTTAACATAGAAAATAAATAACTTTAAAATTATGAAGGACAAATATGAAGCCCACTCCATCATTCGATTTATCGAGTGCTTTTGTTTGTTTGAATTTCGCGCAAAGCTACACGAGGGCTATCTGCGCTAGCCGTTCCTAATTTAGCAGTGTGAGACTAGAGGGAAGACAGCTATTTATCACCCCCACCCACAACGAATAGGGGGATTGACTGTCACATTATAATGCAACACTGGCTGAAAAGGCGAGGGTGTTTGACGTGATGGGTATTCGAACCCGCGACGCTCAGATTAGGTTTGTTTGTTTTTAAATTTCGCACAAAGCCACTCGAGGGCTATCTGTGCTAGCCGTCCCTAATTTAGCAGTGTAAGACTAGAGGGAAGGCAGCTAGTCATCACCACCCACCGCCAACGTTTGGGCTACTCTTTTACCAACGAATAGTGGGATTGACCGTGACATTATAACGCCCTCACGGCTGAAAGGGCGAGCATGTTTGGCGCGACGGGGATGCTAACCCGCGACCCTCGGAATACGAGTCGCGCGCCTTAGATTAGGAATCGAACGCCTTAACCCACCTGGCCATGCCGAGCCCGAGTGTCTCTGAACTATACCAATTACTTCATGAGTAGCCCTGCCAATCGTGCCATATTCATGTACAATTTTGAACGTAAATAAAGTGTTATCATTTTGACATTTAAAAGGAGGAAAATTACAATAACGAAGTTCAATTCGTATACATTTGTAGAGTTGAAACTAAGTTACATTCATTTAGACCAGTAAACTCAAGAAAAACAAAGATGCAGTTTTCCTGATTTTATACAAACTTATGAACATTTTGACAAAATCGATAAATCAAGCTCTAAGTGAATATACTAGGTATTAGTTTCGGTTTACAGAGGTAGCGGAACGTTGTACAGATGTCGATTTCAAAGTGGCTCAAACTTGTGGTATAACTTGCACTCTGTAAATCTTTTCTTTAGAACATTTCAGATGATTCCACAAAGTATCCAGAACGAAGACAATATGAAGGATTTTATTCGTTTAATGTAACCTTGAAGAGTTCTAGTAAGTCTAAACTAGTCTTTCGTAAACGTTGCTGTTCTGTGCTTAACAAGAGTGTAAATTATGCGGCCTTGGGCAAGGCTGAGATTGGTTGTCATAGCAAAACTTTATAGCAGGCTATGAATCCGTCACCAATAGGCTTTTTACGTGATCTCTGTCTACTAAATTGTAGGAAAGGCTGTAAGCGGACATGTTCTAGGTGTATATTTACATCTCATGTTAATTCACTTCAAGAAAACTCACAATTATCTGCGTGCGCTATTGACTTATTGGCCAGGAAACAAGCTGCCTAAGCCTTGTAAAAATAAAATACAATAATGAGGGACAACAAGAGACGGGGTGTGTCGAGAACAAGACCAGACAGACCCTCTTCATCTGGTTCTAGAATTTATGCGAGCGTTGCTTGTAACTCGTGCGGACGACAACACAACCTTCTATCGTTCATTTGTGAAAATGTTGAATTGTAACCAAGAGTAATTATTTCATTTTGTATAAATGACAAAAAACAAGAAACTCTGAAAATTCTAAAGAAGTAACAAATCCTTTGGTTAATAGCATTTTATTTAGAAAGGTAAGAAAAGGATCAAGGAGACCCGGCATGGCCTGGTGGTTAAGGCGTTCGACTCGTAATCTGAGGGTCACGGGTTCGAATCCACGTCACACCAAACATGCTCGCCCTTTCAGCCGCTGGGACGTTAAAATGTGACTGTCAATCCCACAATTCGTTGGTAAAAAGCAGCCCAAGAATCGGCGGAGGGTGGCTGATGATTAGCTGCCTTCCCTCTAGTCTTACACTGCTAAATTAAGGACGGCTAGCGCAGATAGTCCTCGTGTAGCTTTGTGCGAAATTAAAAAACAAACAAACAAGATTTGAAGTCATATTTTCAATTCAACTCCCTATATACTTAATAATACGAAATAGTTTTTCGTTGTAAGTTGCCCTTTTTATTTAACTATTTATAAAACAAGAAGTGGATTTAAAAGTTTAAAAATCAAAAGTACTTTAAAGAATTAAGGTATTTGAAGAGCTCAGTATAAAGACAAACCGTCTGGTCACTTCACTTAGTGATCTGAAATAATATTCAAATCAGAGGATATTAGACTGGGAGTTGCTTTCGGTCATGTTGTGTGTCCATAGCTTCCCACTATAAACCCGATCACACCAAAATAAGATACGTGTTTGTTTGACCAATTCCAGCAATTGAGTTTATATAACTTTAACTGTTTTTGCTTTCAACAAACAGATCCACTCGGCACAAGCAAGCAACACTGCCACGAAAGCAAGAACTAAAACTGAAGCTCTCACCAGAACTAGGGAACCGGAAATTGACGAACCTGAAATCGAGTTACTGTGTTTCCAGATCGGGTAACGAGTAGAAATTGTGCTGAATCAAAACACCATTTGGCCCCGGCATGGCCAGGTGTTTGAGGCGCTCAATTCGCAATCCTTTGGTAAAAGAGTAGTCTAAGAGTAAGCGGTGGGTGGAGATGACTAGCCGCCTTCCCTCTAGTATTACACTGCAAAATTAGGGACGGCTAGCGCAGATAGCTCTCGTGTAGCTTTGCACGAAATTCCAAACAAACCAAACCCCTTTCTACCAAGGTACAGTTTTAGATAAATATTCAATATTCTGTTACTGTTGGTTTGATTGTTTTTAGAATTTTCGCGAAAAGCTACACGAGGGATATCTGCGCAAAATTCAAAAACAAAATAAAATCAAAACGTTTAAAGTGACCTTAACAGCAACAGTGTAGTACAAATCTTGCATTTTGCCAAAGGATTGTGAGAAAATGGACTAATGTATGTTTTCATTACGTTGTTAGTGTAACACAACAGTTTTTATTAACCATTAACATAGAATTACGTACGAGTCAGACAATTCTTTTACTCTCTGTCGTTGTAACAGTACTCAGTTTAGTTATATGAAGAGATACGTTATACACCATGTAATATAACAATTGAACAATTTGCTAGACGTTTACTAAACTAAACTGGACAAAATGCTTTGTCAAAATATGTTTTTGGTTTATAAATAGCATTGCTCTAAACCTTCAAATGATATATTTTAAATAACCGACAATTTTTCACAAAGATCTAATAATTTAACATAAAAAATTATAAAGACGAATAATTAATGTAGCATGAAATAGAATTACACCTGAAAACAATTCCAGTAACCGATATCCAATTGGTTATTGTACGTTTCACTTATCTTGTTGTGAGACTATTCTTTTGTTTGTTTGTTTTCGAATTTCGCGCAAAGCTAGATGAGGGCTATCTGCGCTACCGGTCCCTAATTTAGCAGTGTAAGACTAGAGGGAAATCAGCTACTCCTCACCACCCACTGCCAACCCTTGGCTACTCTTTAATCAACGAGTAGTGGGATTGATCGTAACATTAGAATGCCCCCATCGCTGAAAGGGCGAGCGTGTTTGGTGTGACGGGGATTAGAACCCTGGACCCGCAGATTACGAGTACAGTGCCCTAACCACCTGGTCATGCCGGACCTAAACGTTTCGAAAAGATCTTTTTAAAATATGATATCGCCCTCTAATGGCAGAGTGGATGGCTGCAGACTTACAACGTTAGAAACTGGATTTTGATACCAGTTTTGGGCATAGCACAGATAACCCATTGTGCGATTTTGTGCTTAATTCAAATGGCTTAAGAAATGTGATATCTTCCTTACAACATAAATTTCGACGTCTAAACCACATTCACAAAATTACCAGTCAGTAATTAAGAAAAACGTTTTTGTATTATTACTTGTGTTTATGTCAAAACAATGTTATCAGCGTCAATCTTGAGAAGTTAAACGAGAATTTACACGTTTGATAAATTGAAGTATTATTAAAATATTGTTTATTCGCAAATCTCTAAAGACATTTGTGTGCATGCAAGTAAGTGGAGAAAAATATATACGCACACAATCAAACTATGTATATTTAACTTAAGAACCCGGAATTTTGTTCATGTGTTTTGAATTTCGTGCAAAGTTACTCAGGACCTTTGCGCTGCCTTTCTTTAATTTTTAAGTTATAGACAACAGGAGAGACATCTAGTCAAACCATCCGCTGCCAAATATTGGAATACTCTTTATCAACGAATAGAGGAATGGACCTTTACATTATAACGTACCCACGAATGAAAGGGCGAGCATGATCAATGGAGGATTTTGATCCCGCGAAATTGTGAGTTGAGACCCCTAATCACAGTTGTGAGTCGTAAGTATGCTGAACACCCTCCACATTTTCGGTATAACAGTTAAACCGGTTATAAGATTCAAAAAGTCGAATAAAGAAATCGTTACGACGAATATTAGTGATTGGTTATCCTGTATCTGTTCAGCAGCTGAAAATATTAGGGAGCTCCGCCTTTCCTCAGAGGTATTTTACTTGGCCATTTGACACCTTTAAGGAATATGGTGATTAAAAATACTATCTCTAACTAAATTTATAATACCGGATTGACGTCATTGAATAGTTGCAATCAATTAAGCGTTTCATTTGAAAACGTTTCTTTAGCTTTGCTTGTTTCATATTGATATTAAAATTTGGAATGGTTATAAACTTTGGTTATCCAGACACAGCCTGTAGGACGAACCGTGTGCCGTACAGATGACATATTTTGCACAGAAGCAAAAGGCTTAACGTTTAGTCCATTAAACTAGTTTCTGGAAATTTCACTAGTGGCGCTAGTGTAGTAACTATTCGATATTACTACCGTGATTTTCACTTACAGAATCTATTCTTACCGTGATATTTTTGAATCGCTGTTGTAATAGTCGCTTTTAGTTGAATAAATAATGTTTGCTGAGTTATAATGATATAAAATCTGTAACTGACAGTCAGCAGGTGTGAATCAGAGAAGTGGTAGTGGCCAGGCATGATACAAGTGGTAGCTGAGAACCTGATACTTTTACAAATGACATTTTTAGATACTTTTATAGTCCGTCACTACCTAGCATTTCATATTAAAATAGAACGAATACTGTGACGTCTGCAATAGAAGACCTAACATAGCCTTTCAAAAATTTGGATATATTTTTTATTTAAAGGTGAAAGAATAGTATTCACAAAATTATACGAATCCAGTACGACATGGTTTCGACCTCAAAATGATGATTTTCTGTGTGTTTTTTCTAGTCTAATACAAAGTAATACTTCGAGTTACCGCGTGGGGTTCCTCTTTCTTCTCTTTGGATCGTTCAGAGATCCAAAATTCATCTACAGAGATCGTCTTTAAATTGTATTTTTACGTTTATTCAATGATATTTTCCGTGTTTGGATTCCGATTGCGCTCCAAAGCTCTTTGGTAAATGCCATCAATGATTTTCTTACTTATAGTTTAGATATTAAAATATGATGATGTTTAATAGTTGCGTTGCTGTAAGATTAAGGAAGAGGTTAGTTTAGATATTAAAATAAGATGATAATTAATAGATGCATTACTGTGAGATTAAGGAAGAGGTTAGTTTAGATATTAAAATATGATGATGTATAATAGATGTATTGCTGTGAGATTAAGGAAGAGGTTAGTTTAGATATTAAAATATGATGATGTTTAATAGATGTATTGCTGTGAGATTAAGGAAGAGGTTAGTTTAGATATTAAAATATGATGATGTTTAATAGATGTATTGCTGTGAGATTAAGGAAGAGGTTAGTTTAGATATTAAAATATGATGATGTTTAATAGTTGCGTTGCTGTGAGATTAAGGAAGAGATTAGTTTAGATATTAAAATAAGATGATAATTAATAGATGCATTACTGTAAGATTAAGGAAGAGGTTAGTTTAGATATTAAAATATGATGATATTTAATAGATGTATTGCTGTGAGATTAAGGAAGAGGTTAGTTTAGATATTAAAATATGATGATGTTTAATAGTTGCGTTGCTGTAAGATTAAGGAAGAGATTAGTTTAGATATTAAAATAAGATGATAATTAATAGATGTATTGCTGTGAGATTAAGGAAGAGGTTAGTTTAGATATTAAAATATGATGATGTATAATAGATGTATTGCTGTGAGATTAAGGAAGAGGTTAGTTTAGATATTAAAATATGATGATGTATAATAGATGTATTGCTGTGAGATTAAGGAAGAGGTTAGTTTAGATATTAAAATATGATGATGTATAATAGATGTATTGCTGTGAGATTAAGGAAGAGGTTAGTTTATATATTAAAATATGATGATGTATAATAGATGTATTGCTGTGAGATTAAGGAAGAGGTTACTTTAGATATTAAAATATGATGATGTTTAATAGATGTATTGTTGTGAGATTAAGGAAGAGGTTAGTTTAGATATTAAAATATGATGATGTATAATAGATGTATTGCTGTGAGATTAAGGAAGAGGTTAGTTTAGATATTAAAATATGATGATGTTTAATAGATGTATTGCTGCGAGATTAAGGAAGAGGTTAGTTTAGATATTAAAATATGATGATGTTTAATAGATGTATTGCTGCGAGATTAAGGAAGAGGTTAGTTTAGATATTAAAATATGATGATGTTTAATAGATGTATTGCTGTGAGATTAAGGAAGAGGTTAGTTTAGATATTAAAATATGATGATGTTTAATAGATACGTTGCTGTAAGACTAAGGAAGAGGATAGTTTAGGTATTAAAATATGCTGATGTTTAACAGTTACATTGCTGTGAGATTAAGGAAGAGGCATGTTTAGTTCACCGTACACATTTTAATTGACTAAACGTAGCTTAATGGTACAGCAGTTTTTGTTTGAAAATGTCACTTATTGCTGACGCTTCGAAAGTACTTGTAACTGTGTAGCAACAATTTACAAAAACTTTCGTGTTAAACAATCAACCACATCACGTGCAATAAAACTAAAAAATCATGGTCAGGCTGAAAACTACTTTTCGAGGGTGGGGGGAGGTAGCTTTCTTATAACATAAACATTATCAAACGTTTGTGTACTTACTTATATCAAGTTAGTAAATTGGTTATTTTAGAAAATGAAGGAAATTATCGAAAATCAACTTAGTGCTAATTAATGACGGATTAGATGTTTAGAAAAACAACAACAAAAAACGAAGAATTGGCCGAAACAGCTGTATGTTCGGGAAAAACGAAACACAAGTAAAGAAATAGCGATCAAGCACGTGACAGATTTAGGGCAATATTATGTTGTTTGTTTGTTTGTTTTGAATTTCGAGCAAAGCTACTCCAGGGCTATCTGAGCTAGCTGTCCCTAATTTAGCAGTGTAAGACTAGAGGGAAGGCAGCTAGTCATCACCACCCACCGCCAACTCTTGGGTTACTCTTTTACCACGAATCGTGGAATTAACCGTCACATTATAACGCCCCCACGGCTAAAAGTAATATTGTGTAAAAATAAAGTATATCTTCACAAGCGAGTTGCTTCTTCCAATATCAAGCGGCATTACAAAATGTACTACAAGAGCCTTATCGTCTTACATAGCACGTGTACAAGTAGATACACCTCTAATAGGTGCATCTTTTGATGTGTGGAGTTTGCAATAAGAATAAATACAGGCCATATCTGTATTACACTGTTGGATTTAAAGTAGATTATAGGGAAGGTATTTTGGAAGAACTCGATGATGTGGCCCTCTATTGTTTGTATATTTTACTTGTTATGAGGAAACATGAGATCATGCTAACCAGTTTTTCTAGTGTGAGAAACAACTGATTAAAACATAAATTGTATAGATGCACTGATATATATGAACGTGTCACGCTGGGTGATAACGTTAGAGAAGAGAAAATTAATTATACACGTTTTTAACTGCCTCATTTGTAAAAATTTGTTTGTTTTTGAGACCCTCAGTTGTAACAATTTGTTTGTTTATTTTGCATTTCGCGCAAAGCTACATGAGGGCTATCTGCGCTAACCGTCCCTAATTTAGCAGTGTAAAACCAGAGGAAAGGCAGCAAGTCAGCACCACCCACCGCCAACTCTTGGGCTACTCTTTTACCAACGAATAGTGGGATTGACGTAACAACGCTTTCACCCGGCTAAAAAGTCGAGCATTTTTGGTGTGACGGTGATTCAAACCCGCGACCCTCAAAAGCTTTGACTTGGAAACAATACGCAGGACAGTTCCGTGAGCCGCTATATCTAGGCTAAAAAATTTCTGATAACAAAGAACACTAATTCTAAGAAAGAACCCACAGTTTTTTGTGATGTGTTTTTAAAAAAATTATGAGTTATTTCTAAAAAACCGAGTATCGAAAGTTTGGGGAAATTTTCAAAATGTGATTGGATCTCTTTGTATAATTATATAGTGCATCTTAGACTAGTTTAGTTATCTTGTTTCAAACACGTATCTAGTTTCAGTATCCAAATTAACTTTAAATTTGTTGAAATGTTCATGGATCAAAGTTACCTTAATTTCTTTAGTGCTACCAACCAAAGCTACGTTGTAATATTTAAAACGTTTGGAAGTTATCTCTGGATAATTTTATTGTGTTTTCAGCAAACAGTGTCTCATTAAACACTGACATACAACAACCACGCTTCACTGTGTGATTCTAAGGTCCTCTCGTGATTCAGAGAGGCTTCAATGTACCACTCAAAGGTCTCTGTTATCTTAATTATTTCTATAGCTACCCCAGTTCTTTAACTGATTTGCTTGTCGCCATTTAATTAAATTAATTCAATTGAATAGTTTATAAAAGAAAATAGTTTTAATCCGTGATAATGAGAAAACCCACTTGTAGAGAAAATTATATATTTAAAAAAACGGCTGGTATAGATAGAGAAAGCACTATGTAGAGGAGCGAACAACGTTTCGACCTTCTTCGGTCATCGTTAGGTTAACAAAGAAAGAAAGAGGTAACTGACCGATAGCTGATCGCATGTTTGAAGGCGGTTGTGTAACTGAGTCTAGGAATGTAGAGGGCGTGCTTAGATGTTTGATTATATTAATTAATATAGGTATAAAAATGTTCCTTTGTATTGGTTTATTCTGGGCTTGAGTTGTTGTATAAGTAAGACTTCTTTACTTTTGTGTTTGTTTCTTTATTTAGTATTTGGGTGTTTTCTATGGTTATATTGTGTTTATTTGATTTGCAGTTTTCGAAAACCCATACCAGCCGCTTTTACATATATATTTTTCTCTACAAATGGGTTTTCTCGTCATAACAGATTATATGGTAGATAGTTACTGCACAGCTTACAGTAATTCTGTTTATTTTACAGAGTTGTGATGAAAACAATGACATATACATTAGCAATTATAAAAGTGCTATGTTAGTTGGTGTAGCACAAAGCATAATACTGGGATATTTGCGCTCTGTCCACCGCTGGAAACCGAACTCCAGATTTTAATGTTGTAAGTCTATAAACTTCCTGTTGATCCACTGAGGGACTGTTAGGTGCTATGTCGCCTTGGAATCTAAACATATATATATTTATAATTTGTTTTTGTTATTAAACATAATGTTGTACAATGGATTATTTTTCTGTCTTCTGAGGGTATCGGATTCATCTCTCAGGCATCAGAGGGCAGTGCATGAAGGATCTTTAATTTAACTAATAACTGGTACTATGCTAGTTTCTCCGTAGAGAATATAATGTTAAACACAGGTTCTAGATACTAAAATAAGTGATGTTTAAATTTGTAATAACTTAATATTTGAATAAATCAATAATACTTTGTATAAAATAATAAATTAAACATAAAATAATGTGACAAAAGACTTACATGTAAGTAATATTTGGTATAAAGTAACAGGCTAAATATGAAAGATCTAAATACAAGATTTGTTGTGGACTAATACATAAAACATAATCTAGAAAGGATTAACATGCAAACACAGGATTCGCTCTAAAGTAATGCTTGAAACGTAGCAGAATCTAGAAAAAGATTAATATATTTAAATACAAGATTAGATTTAAAGCAACACATAAAATGTAAAGAATCTAGAAAGGATTAACATGTAAACACAGGATTCGCTCTAAAGTAATGCTTGAAACGTAGCAGAATCTAGAAAAAGATTAATATATTTAAATACAAGATTAGATTTAAAGCAACACATAAAATGTAAAGAATCTAGAAAGGATTAACATGTAAACACAGGATTCGCTCTAAAGTAATGTTTGAAACGTAGCAGAATCTCGAAACACGCTTCTAGTAGAACAACTAAACATTGTATTATTGTGCATTATATGGAATACAGAGTCGTTATCGGTTGGGCTGCAAATTTAAAATCAGGGTTAAATCCCTCTAAATAATTCTCGCATTTTAAACTGTTGGGGCTTTACAATAGTGGCATGATCCCCGTATTCAATTTAAATAGCTGAACCGTCTTTATGGTAACAGGTGGTTCTGGTTGACTGAATCCTATAGCTCGTATGCACATGCAGCATTTTTTATGTTGTTGTTGGGCACACACCTGTACAATAAGCTGGCTATCAGTGCTGTGCCCATATTAAAACCGTCTTTATGGTAACAGGTGGTTCTGGTTGACTGAATCCTATAGCTCATATGCACATGCAGCATTTTTTATGTTGTTGTTGGGCACACACCTGTACAATAAGCTGGCTATCAGTGCTGTGCCCATATTAAAACCGTCTTTATGGTAACAGGTGGTTCTGGTTGACTGAATCCTATAGCTCATATGCACATGCAGCATTTTTTATGTTGTTGTTGGGCACACACCTGTACAATAAGCTGGCTATCAGTGCTGTGCCCATATTAAAACCGTCTTTATGGTAACAGGTGGTTCTGGTTGACTGAATCCTATAGCTCATATGCACATGTAGTATTTTTTATGTTGTTGTTGGGCACACACCTGTACAATAAGCTGGCTATCAGTGCTGTGCCCATATTAAAACCGTCTTTATGGTAACAGGTGGTTCTGGTTGACTGAATCCTATAGCTCATATGCACATGCAGCATTTTTTATGTTGTTGTTGGGCACACACCTCTACAATAAGCTGGCTATCAGTGCTGTGCCCATATTAAAACCGTCTTTATGGTAACAGGTGGTTCTGGTTGACTGAATCCTATAGCTCATATGCACATGCAGCATTTTTTATGTTGTTGTTGGGCACACACCTGTACAATAAGCTGGCTATCAGTGCTGTGCCCATATTAAAACCGTCTTTATGGTAACAGGTGGTTCTGGTTGACTGAATCCTATAGCTCATATGCACATGCAGCATTTTTTATGTTGTTGTTGAGCACACACCTGTACAATAAGCTGGCTATCAGTGCTGTGCCCATATTAAAACCGTCTTTATGGTAACAGGTGGTTCTGGTTGACTGAATCCTATGGCTCATATGCACATGCAGCATTTTTTATGTTGTTGTTGGGCACACACCTGTACAATAAGCTGGCTATCAGTGCTGTGCCCATATTAAAACCGTCTTTATGGTAACAGGTGGTTCTGGTTGACTGAATCCTATAGCTCATATGCACATGCAGCATTTTTTATGTTGTTGTTGGGCACACACCTGTACAATAAGCTGGCTATCAGTGCTGTGCCCATATTAAAACCGTCTTTATGGTAACAGGTGGTTCTGGTTAACTGAATCCTATAGCTCATATGCACATGCAGCATTTTTTATGTTGTTGTTGGGCACACACCTGTACAATAAGCTGGCTATCAGTGCTGTGCCCATATTAAAACCTTTACTTCACATGAGATCCCATTCTAAAAGCCACCCACCGTACATTATATTTCAGTAGAATTAAGCACAAAGCTACACAATGGGCTATCTGTGCTTAGCCTACCATGGGTATCGAAACCCGGTTTCTAGCGGTGTGAGTATGCAGACATACAGCGGTGCCACTGGAGGGCAACGCCTCCTAAAACCTATAAAACACAAAATGTGAAACTGCAAGTTTTGCATGTATCTCTGCACTGACCCAACACGTTTTCGTGTCAAATTTGGTGTAGATCCATCAGTAGGTAACAAAGTAGTGGTAAAAAACCAATGGTTTAAGAACAAAAACATAATCTATGTACTAGAAAGTTTAAAATGAAATATCTAGACAGTACAACTAAAAAGAATATTTTATTACTAGCTGGAGTATCCGCCCCCTGAATTAAAATTATGTAAATTCATGATTATTGAAATGCTGTTGTAGGACATGGAAAGTTGCTTCCTTCAGATGTAATTCTAAAATACTGAAAATCTCCTATACAAATCGTAAAATTGAAAATCCGTAACCATCCTCACACGGAATTAATGAATCTTCTTAAGGAACTTCCATCCACATGATCCGGCATGGCCAGGTGGGTTAAGGCGCTCGACTCGTAATCCAAGGGTCGTGGGTTCAAATCCCTTTTACATCATGTTCGCCCTTTCAGCCGTGAGGGCGTTATAAACTTACGGTCAATCCCACTATTCGTTGGGAAAAGAGTAGTCCAAGAGTTGGCGGTGGGTGGTGATGACTAGCTGCCTTCCTTCTAGTCTTACAGTGCTAAATTAGGGACAGCTAGTGCAGGCAGCCCTCGTGTAGCTTTGCACGAAATTCCAAAACAAATGAACAATCCATCCACATCCTTCGAAGTAGTTACATGGACGTATTACTGACATACGATTGTATTTATATAAGTTATTCACTTTCCATGGGTTACCCCGCACTACTTTAGCTTCTGTAATGCATACCAATAGTCCATAGTTTTACCTCTACACTTTAAGAGAAAGTTAAAACTATGACCCAGCCAGCGTGATTTAAACACTTAAATTAAAAACAAACAAACAAACTGAAATTAAAAGCTAGCATGATTTAACTACTTAAATTAAAAAATAAACAAAAAGAAGTTAAAACTAAGATGTATCTGAATTTAAACACTTAAATTTGTAGAGAAGTTAAAACCGAAGCCTTCGTGTAGTTCTAAAACATAACCGTACGTGTAACTTAGATGTTTCAATCACCCAAGCGATCGTAACTCGAATACTTGATGACGAGAAACCCACTTGAAATAAAAATGTATCTCAGAACGGCTGGTACTTTTATAAAATTGAGATACGTAACTCGAATAGTTTGAACTTATTTATTTCCATGATCAGAGCGGACGTAATTTAGAGCTCTGCTATTCATCTTTAAATCCATTAATTGCTGTGTTGGATAAAGTACATAACCAAAGTTTTTATCTGCATTAAATTTTCACTCTTAATTTATTTCCCTTCATATTCTATAAATTAAGATTGTGTATATTGTCATTCCTTATATTTTATAAATTACAGTATACGATATTTACATTACGTACATTGGTCTAAATGGTTTTCACTACAGATTCTACCACTGCATAATGTTGCCAATTTTCCCCTAACTCACTCATTTTTCACGTTCTTATTCACGCCAAAATTCTATGTTTTACCCTAAAAACCATCTCACAAGCTACCCTAATATATTCCTGCACTTCCTATATCCCCTGTATAAGGCCCTAGATTATAGTAGTGCATAATTTCTGTACTACCAATATAATCATATTTTAAAGTTTATCAAGTATTGTGTAGGTTTACTTAATAATTACCACCAATATAATCATATTTTAAAGCTTATCAAGTATTGTGTAGGTTTACTTAATAATTACCACCAATATAATCATATTTTAAAGCTTGTCAAGTATTGTGTAGGTTTACTTAATAATTACTACCAATATAATCATATTTTAAAGCTTATCAAGTATTGTGTAGGTTTACTTAATAACTACCACCAATATAATCATATTTTAAAGCTTATCAAGTATTGTGTAAGTGTACTTAATAATTACCACCAATATAATCATATTTTAAAGCTTATCAAGTATTGTGTAGGTTTACTTAATAATTACTACCAATATAATCATATTTTAAAGCTTATCAAGTATTGTGTAGGTTTACTTAATAATTACTACCAATATAATCATATTTTCAAGCTTATCAAGTATTGTGTAGGTTTACTTAATAATTACCGCCAATATAATCATATTTTAAAGCTTATCAAGTATTGTGTAGGTTTACTTAATAATTACCACCAATATAATCATATTTTAAAACTTATCAAGTATTGTGTAGGTTTACTTAATAATTACCACCAATATAATCATATTTTAAAGCTTGTCAAGTATTGTGTAGGTTTACTTAATAATTACCACCAATATAATCATATTTTAAAGCTTATCAAGTATTGTGTAGGTTTACTTAATAATTACTACCAATATAATCATATTTTAAAGCTTATCAAGTATTGTGTAGGTTTACTTAATAATTACCACCAATATAATCACATTTTAAAGCTTATCAAGTATTGTGTAAGTTTACTTAATAATTACCACCAATATAATCATATTTTAAAGCTTATCAAGTATTGTGTAGGTTTACTTAATAATTACCACCAATATAATCATATTTTAAAGCGTATCAAGTATTGTGTAAGCTTACTTAACAATTACTACCAATATAATCATATTTTAAAGCTTATCAAGTATTGTGTAGGTTTACTTAATAATTACCACCAATATAATCATATTTTAAAGCTTATCAAGCATTGTTTAGGTTTACTTAATAATTACCACCAATATAATCATATTTTAAAGCTTATCTTATCAAGTATTGTGTAGGTTTACTTAATAATTACCACCAATATAATCATATTTTAAAGCTTATCAAGTATTGTGTAGGTTTACTTAATAATTACCACCAATATAATCATATTTTAAAGCTTATCTTATCAAGTATTGTGTAGGTTTACTTAATAATTACTAACAATATAATCATATTTTAAAGCTTATCAAGTATTGTGTAGGTTTACTTAATAATTACCACCAATATAATGATATTTTAAAGCTTATCTTATCAAGTATTGTGTAGGTTTACTTAATAATTACCACCAATATAATCATATTTTAAAGCTTATCAAGTATTGTGTAGGTTTACTTAATAATTACCACCAATATAATCATATTTTAAAGCTTATCAAGTATTGTGTAGGTTTACTTAATAATTACCACCAATATAATCATATTTTAAAGCTTATCTTATCAAGTATTGTGTAGGTTTACTTAATAACTACCACCAATATAATCATATTTTAAAGCTTATCAAGTATTGTGTAGGTTTACTTAACTATTACTACCAATATAATCATATTTTAAAGCTTATCAAGTATTGTGTAGGTTTACTTATTAATTACCACCAATATAATCATATTTTAAAGCTTATCAAGTATTGTGTAGGTTTACTTAATAATTACCACCAATATAATCATATTTTAAAGCTTATCAAGTATTGTGTAAGTTTACTTAATAATTACCACCAATATAATCATATTTTAAAGCCTATCAAGTATTTTGTAGGTTTACTTAATAATTACTACCAATGTAATCATATTTTAAAGCTTATCAAGTATTCTGTAGGTTTACTTAATAATTACCACCAATATAATCATATTTTAAAGCTTATCTTATCAAGTATTGTGTAGGTTTACTTAATAATTACCACCAATATAATCATATTTTAAAGCTTATCAAGTATTGTGTAGGTTTACTTAATAATTATTACCAATATAATCATATTTTAAAGCTTATCAAGTATTGTGTAGGTTTACTTAATAATTACCACCAATATAATCATATTTTAAAGCTTATCAAGTATTGTGTAGGTTTACTTAATAATTACTAACAATATAATCATATTTTAAAGCTTATCAAGTATTGTGTACGTTTACTTAATAATTACCACCAATATAATCATATTTTAAAGCTTATCTTATCAAGTATTGTGTAGGTTTACTTAATAATTACCACCAATATAATCATATTTTAAAGCTTATCTTATCAAGTATTGTGTAGGTTTACTTAATAATTACCACCAATATAATCATATTTTAAAGCTTATCAAGTATTGTGTAGGTTTACTTAATAATTACTACCAATATAATCATATTTTAAAGCTTGTCAAGTATTGTGTAGGTTTACTTAATAATTACCACCAATATAATCATATTTTAAAGCTTATCAAGTATTGTGTAGGTTTACTTAATAATTACTACCAATATAATCATATTTTAAAGCTTATCAAGTATTGTGTAGGTTTACTTAATAATTACTACCAATATAATCATAATTTAAAGCTTATCAAGTATTGTGTAGGTTTACTTAATAATTACCACCAATATAATCATATTTTAAAGCTTATCTTATCAAGTATTGTGTAGGTTTACTTAATAATTACCACCAATATAATCATATTTTAAAGCTTGTCAAGTATTGTGTAGGTTTACTTAATAATTATTACCAATATAATCATATTTTAAAGCTTATCAAGTATTGTGTAGGTTTACTTAATAATTACCACCAATATAATCATATTTTAAAGCTTGTGAAGTATTGTGTAGGTTTACTTAATAATTACCACCAATATAATCATATTTTGAAGCTTATCAAGTATTGTGTAGGTTTACTTAATAATTACCACCAATATAATCATATTTTAAAGCTTATCTTATCAAGTATTGTGTAGGTTTACTTAATAATTACTAACAATATAATCATATTTTAAAGCTTATCAAGTATTGTGTAGGTTTACTTAATAATTACCCCAATATAATCATATTTTAAAGCTTATCTTATCAAGTATTGTGTAGGTTTACTTAATAATTACTACCAATATAATCATATTTTAAAGCTTATCAAGTATTGTGTAGGTTTACTTAATAATTACTACCAATATAATCATATTTTAAAGCTTATCAAGTATTGTGTAGGTTTACTTAATAATTACCACCAATATAATCATATTTTAAAGCTTATCAAGTATTGTGTAGGTTTACTTAATAATTACCACCAATATAATCATAATTTAAAGCTTATCTTATCAAGTATTGTGTAGGTTTACTTGATAATTACTAACAATATAATCATATTTTAAAGCTTATCAAGTATTGTTTAGGTTTACTTAATAATTACCACCAATATAATCATATTTTAAAGCTTATCTTATCAAGTATTGTGTAGGTTTACTTAATAATTACTACCAATATAATCATATTTGAAAGCTTATCAAGTATTGTGTAGGTTTACTTAATAATTACCACCAATATAATCATATTTTAAAGCTTGGCAAGTATTGTGTAGGTTTACTTTATAATTACCGCCAATATAATCATATTTTGAAGCTTATCAAGTATTGTGTAGTTTTACTTAATAATTACTAACAATATAATCATATTTTTAAGCTTATCAAGTATTGTGTAGGTTTACTTAATAATTACCACAAATATAATCATATTTTAAAGCTTATCTTATCAAGTATTGTGTAGGTTTACTTAATAATTTCTAACAATATAATCCTATTTTAAAGCTTATCAAGTATTGTGTAGGTTTACTTAATAATTACCACCAATATAATCATATTTTAAAGCTTATCTTATCAAGTATTGTGTAGGTTTACTTAATAATTACCACCAATATAATCATATTTTAAAGCTTATCAAGTATTGTTTAGGTTTACTTAATAATTACCACCAATATAATGATATTTTAAAGCTTATCTTATCAAGTATTGTGTAGGTTTACTTAATAATTACCACCAATATAATCATATTTAAAAGCTTATCAAGTATTGTGTAAGTTTACTTAATAATTACCACCAATATAATCATATTTTAAAGCTTATCAAGTATTGTGTAGGTTTACTTAATAATTACTACCAATATAATCATATTTTAAAGCTTATCAAGTATTGTGTAGGTTTACTTAATAATTACTACCAATATAATCATATTTTAAAGCTTATCAAGTATTGTGTAGGTTTACTTAATAATTACCACCAATATAATCATATTTTAAAGCTTATCAAGTATTGTGTAGGTTTACTTATTAATTACTACCAATATAATCATATTTTAAAGCTTATCAAGTATTGTGTAGGTTTACTTAATAATTACTACCAATATAATCATATTTTAAAGCTTATCTTATCAAGTATTGTGTAGGTTTACTTAATAATTACCACCAATATAATCATATTTTAAAGCTTATCAAGTATTGTGTAGGTTTACTTAATAATTACCACCAATATAATCATATTTTAAAGCTTATCAAGTATTGTGTAGGTTTACTTAATAGTTACCACCAATATAACCATAATTTAAAGCTTATCTTATCAAGTATTGTGTAGGTTTACTTAATAATTACTAACAATATAATCATATTTTAAAGCTTATCAAGTATTGTGTAGGTTTACTTAATAATTACCACCAATATAATCATATTTTAAAGCTTATCAAGTATTCTTTAGGTTTACTTAATAATTACCACCAATATAATCATATTTTAAAGCTTATCTTATCAAGTATTGTGTAGGTTTACTTAATAATTACCACCAATATAATCATATTTTAAAGCTTATCAAGTATTGTGTAGGTTTACTTAATAATTACCACCAATATAATCATATTTTAAAGCTTATCAAGTATTGTGTAGGTTTACTTAATAATTACCACCAATATAATCATATTTTAAAACTTATCAAGTATTGTGTAGGTTTACTTAATAATTACTACCAATATAATCATATTTTAAAGCTTATCAAGTATTGTTTAGGTTTACTTAATAATTACCACCAATATAATGATATTTTAAAGCTTATCTTATCAAGTATTGTGTAGGTTTACTTAATAATTACCACCAATATAATCATATTTAAAAGCTTATCAAGTATTGTGTAGGTTTACTTAATAATTACCACCAATATAATCATATCTTAAAGCTTGTCAAGTATTGTGTAGGTTTACTTAATAATTACCACAAATATAATCATATTTTAAAGCTTATCTTATCAAGTATTGTGTAGGTTTACTTAATAATTACTAACAATATAATCCTATTTTAAAGCTTATCAAGTATTGTGTAGGTTTACTTAATAATTACCACCAATATAATGATATTTTAAAGCTTATCTTATCAAGTATTGTGTAGGTTTACTTAATAATTACCACCAATATAATCATATTTAAAAGCTTATCAAGTATTGTGTAGGTTTACTTAATAATTACCACCAATATAATCATATTTTAAAGCTTATCAAGTATTGTGTAGGTTTACTTAATAATTACTACCAATATAATCATATTTTAAAGCTTATCAAGTATTGTGTAGGTTTACTTAATAATTACTACCAATATAATCATATTTTAAAGCTTTTGAAGTATTGTGTAGGTTTACTTAATAATTACCACCAATATAATCATATTTTAAAGCTTATCAAGTATTGTGTAGGTTTACTTAATAATTACTACCAATATAATCATATTTTAAAGCTTATCAAGTATTGTGTAGGTTTACTTAATAATTACTACCAATATAATCATATTTTAAAGCTTATCTTATCAAGTATTGTGTAGGTTTACTTAATAATTACCACCAATATAATCATATTTTAAAGCTTATCAAGTATTGTGTAGGTTTACTTAATAATTACTACCAATATAATCATATTTTAAAGCTTGTCAAGTATTGTGTAGGTTTACTTAATAATTACCACCAATATAATCATATTTTAAAGCTTATCAAGTATTGTGTAGGTTTACTTAATAATTACCACCAATATAATCATATTTTAAAGCTTATCAAGTATTGTGTAGGTTTACTTAATAATTACTACCAATATAATCATATTTTAAAGCTTGTCAAGTATTGTGTAGGTTTACTTAATAATTACCACCAATATAATCATATTTTAAAGCTTATCAAGTATTGTGTAGGTTTACTTGATAATTACCACCAATATAATCATATTTTAAAGCTTGTCAAGTATTGTGTAGGTTTACTTAATAATTACTACCAATATAATCATATTTTAAAGCTTATCAAGTATTGTGTAGGTTTACTTAATAATTACCACCAATATAATCATATTTTAAAGCTTGTCAAGTATTGTTTAGGTTTACTTAATAATTACCACCAATATAATCATATTTTGAAGCTTATCAAGTATTGTGTAGGTTTACTTAATAATTACTAACAATATAATCATATTTTAAAGCTTATCAAGTATTGTGTAGATTTACTTAATAATTACCACCAATATAATCATATTTTAAAGCTTATCAAGTATTGTGTAGGTTTACTTAATAATTACCACCAATATAATCATATTTTAAAGCTTATCAAGTATTGTGTAGGTTTACTTAATAATTACCACCAATATAATCATATTTTAAAGCTTGTCAAGTATTGTGTAGGTTTACTTAATAATTACCACCAATATAATCATATTTTAAAGCTTATCTTATCAAGTATTGTGTAGGTTTACTTAATAATTACCACCAATATAATCATATTTTAAAACTTATCAAGTATTGTGTAGGTTTACTTAATAATTACTACCAATATAATCATATTTTAAAGCTTATCAAGTATTGTGTAGGTTTACTTAATAATTACCACCAATATAATCATATTTTAAAGCTTATCAAGTATTGTGTAGGTTTACTTAATAATTACCACCAATATAATCATATCTTAAAGCTTGTCAAGTATTGTGTAGGTTTACTTAATAATTACCACCAATATAATCATATTTTAAAGCTTATCAAGTATTGTGTAGGTCGACTTAATAATTACTACCAATATAATCATATTTTAAAGCTTATCAAGTATTGTGTAGGTTTACTTTATAATTACTACCAATATAATCATATTTTAAAGCTTATCAAGTATTGTGTAGGTTTACTTAATAATTACCACCAATATAATCATATTTTAAAGCTTATCTTATCAAGTATTGTGTAGGTTTACTTAATAATTACCACCAATATAATCATATTTTAAAGCTTGTCAAGTATTGTGTAGGTTTACTTAATAATTACTACCAATATAATAATATTTTAAAGCTTATCAAGTATTGTGTAGGTTTACTTAATAATTACCACCAATATAATCATATTTTAAAGCTTGTCAAGTATTGTGTAGGTTTACTTTATAAGTACCACCAATATAATCATATTTTGAAGCTTAACAAGTATTGTGTAGGTTTACTTAATAATTACTAACAATATAATCATATTTTAAAGCTTATCAAGTATTGTGTAGGTTTACTTAATAATTACCACCAATATAATCATATTTTAAAGCTTATCTTATCAAGTATTGTGTAGGCTTACTTAATAATTACTAACAATATAATCCTATTTTAAAGCTTATCACGTATTGTGTAGGTTTACTTAATAATTACCACCAATATAATCATATTTTAAAGCTTATCTTATCAAGTATTGTGTAGGTTTACTTAATAATTACCACCAATATAATCATATTTTAAAGCTTATCAAGTATTGTTTAGGTTTACTTAATAATTACCACCAATATAATGATATTTTAAAGCTTATCTTATCAAGTATTGTGTAGGTTTACTTAATAATTACCACCAATATAATCATATTTTAAAGCTTATCAAGTATTGTGTAGGTTTACTTAATAATTACCACCAATATAATCATATTTTAAAGCTTATCAAGTATTCTTTAGGTTTACTTAATAATTACCACCAATATAATCATATTTTAAAGCTTATCAAGTATTGTGTAGGTTTACTTAATAATTACCACCAATATAATCATATTTTAAAGCTTGTGAAGTGTTGTGTAGGTTTACTTAATAATTACCACCAATATAATCATATTTTAAAGCTTATCAAGTATTGTGTAGGTTTACTTAATAATTACCACCAATATAATCATATTTTAAAGCTTATCTTATCAAGTATTGTGTAGGTTTACTTAATAATTACCACCAATATAATCATATTTTAAAGCTTATCAAGTATTGTTTAGGTTTACTTAATAATTACCACCAATATAATCATATTTTAAAGCTTATCTTATCAAGTATTGTGTAGGTTTACTTAATAATTACCACCAATATAATCATATTTTGAAGCTTATCAAGTATTGTGTAGGTTTACTTAATAATTACTAACAATATAATCATATTTTAAAGCTTATCAAGTATTGTGTAGGTTTACTTAATAATTACCACCAATATAATCATATTTTAAAGCTTATCAAGTATTGTGTAGGTTTACTTAATAATTACCAGCAATATAATCATATTTTAAAGCTTATCAAGTATTGTGTAGGTTTACTTAATAATTACCACCAATATAATCATATTTTAAAGCTTATCAAGTATTGTGTAGGTTTACTTAATAATTACCACCAATATAATCATATTTTAAAGCTTATCAAGTATTTTGTAGGTTTACTTAATAATTACTACCAATGTAATCATATTTTAAAGCTTATCAAGTATTGTGTAGGTTTACTTAATAATTACCACCAATATAATCATATTTTAAAGCTTATCTTATCAAGTATTGTGTAGGTTTACTTAATAATTACCACCAATATAATGATATTTTAAAGCTTATCAAGTATTGTGTAGGTTTACTTAATAATTATTACCAATATAATCATATTTTAAAGCTTATCAAGTATTGTGTAGGTTTACTTAATAATTATTACCAATATAATCATATTTTAAAGCTTATCAAGTATTGTGTAGGTTTACTTAATAATTACCACCAATATAATCATATTTTAAAGCTTATCAAGTTTTGTGTAGGTTTACTTAATAATTACTAACAATATAATCATATTTTAAAGCTTATCAAGTATTCTGTAGGTTTACTTAACAATTACCACCAATATAATCATATTTTAAAGCTTATCTTATCAAGTATTGTGTAGGTTTACTTAATAATTACCACCAATATAATGATATTTTAAAGCTTATCAAGTATTGTGCAGGTTTACTTAATAATTACCACCAATATAATCATATTTTAAAGCTTATCAAGTATTGTGTAGGTTTACTTAATATTACCACCAATATAATCATATTTTAAAGCTTATCAAGTATTGTGTAGGTTTACTTAACAATTACTACCAATATAATCATATTTTAAAGCTTATCAAGTATTGTGTAGGTTTACTTATTAATTACCACCAATATAATCATATTTTAAAGCTTATCAAGTATTTTGTAGGTTTACTTAATAATTACCACCAATATAATCATATTTTAAAGCTTATCTTATCAAGTATTGTGTAGGTTTACTTAATAATTACTAACAATATAATCATATTTTAAAGCTTATCAAGTATTGTGTAGGTTTATTTAATAATTACCACCAATATAATCATATTTTAAAGCTTATCTTATCAAGTATTGTGTAGGTTTACTTAATAATTACCACCAATATAATCATATTTTAAAGCTTATCAAGTATTGTTTAGGTTTACTTAATAATTACCACCAATATAATCATATTTTAAAGCTTATCTTATCAAGTATTGTGTAGGCTTACTTAATAATTACCACCAATATAATCATATTTTAAAGCTTATCAAGTATTGTGTAGGTTTACTTAATAATTACCACCAATATAATCATATTTTAAAGCTTATCAAGTATTGTGTAGGTTTACTTAATAATTACCCCCAATATAATCATATTTTGAAGCTTATCAAGTATTGTGTAGGTTTACTTAATAATTACTAACAATATAATCATATTTTAAAGCTTAACAAGTATTGTGTAAATTTACTTAATAATTACCACCAATATAATCATATTTTAAAGCTTATCTTATCAGTATTGTGTAGGTTTACTTAATAATTACCACCAATATAATCATATTTTAAAGCTTATCAAGTATTGTGTAGGTTTACTTAATAATTACCACCAATATAATCATATTTTAAAGCTTATCAAGTATTGTGTAGGTTTACTTAATAATTACCACCAATATAATCATATTTTAAAGCTTATCAAGTATTGTGTAGGTTTACTTAATAATTACCACCAATATAATCATATTTTAAAGCTTATCTTATCAAGTATTGTGTAGGTTTACTTAATAATTACCACCAATATAATCATATTTTAATGCTTATCAAGTATTGTGTAGGTTTACTTAATAATTACCACCAATATAATCATATTTTAAAGCTTATCAAGTATTGTGTAAGTTTACTTAATAATTACCACCAATATAATCATATTTTAAAGCTTATCAAGTATTGTGTAGGTTTACTTAATAATTACTACCAATGTAATCATATTTTAAAGCTTATCAAGTATTGTGTAGGTTTACTTAATAATTACCACCAATATAATCATATTTTAAAGCTTATCTTATCAAGTATTGTGTAGGTTTACTTAATAATTACCACCAATATAATCATATTTTAAAGCTTATCAAGTATTGTGTAGGTTTACTTAATAATTATTACCAATATAATCATATTTTAAAGCTTATCAAGTATTGTGTAGGTTTACTTAATAATTGCCACCTATATTATCATATTTTAAAGCTTATCAAGTATTGTGTAGGTTTACTTAATAATTACTAACAATATAATCATATTTTAAAGCTTATCAAGTATTGTGTAGGTTTACTTAATAATTACCACCAATATAATCATATTTTAAAGCTTATCTTATCAAGTATTGTGTAGGTTTACTTAATAATTACTACCAATATAATCATATTTTAAAGCTTATCAAGTATTGTGTAGGTTTACTTAATAATTACTACCAATATAATCATATTTTAAAGCTTATCAAGTATTGTGTAGGTTTACTTAATAATTACCACCAATATAATCATATTTTAAAGCTTATCAAGTATTGTGTAGGTTTACTTAATAATTACTACCAATATAATCATATTTTAAAGCTTATCAAGTATTGTGTAGGTTTACTTAATGATTACTACCAATATAATCATATTTTAAAGCTTATCAAGTATTGTGTAGGTTTACTTAATAATTACTACCAATATAATCATATTTTAAAGCTTATCAAGTATTGTGTAGGTTTACTTAATAATTACTACCAATATAATCATATTTTAAAGCTTATCTTATCAAGTATTGTGTAGGTTTACTTAATAATTACCACCAATATAATCATATTTTAATGCTTATCTTATCAAGTATTGTGTAGGTTTACTTAATAATTACTACCAATATAATCATATTTTAAAGCTTATCAAGTATTGTGTAGGTTTACTTAATAATTACTACCAATATAATCATATTTTAAAGCTTATCAAGTATTGTGTAGGTTTACTTAATAATTATCACCAATATAATCATATTTTAAAGCTTATCTTATGATGTATTGTATAGGTTTACTTAATAATTACCACAGTACATAAGCTCTTTTATTGCGATATTCAGGTGGGTACAGCAGATAGTCCGATGTGGCTTTGCTACAGGGGAACACACATATATATTGTAAGTTTTGTGGACTTTGTACGACACCAATTATTCTAAAGTGTATCTTTGCTGGATGACTTATCCTATATGTTTTTCCTCCATCAGTAAATTACCTTACAGTACAGCTAAAATGTATGAATGACTTGACGTGCACTCATTTCACAATCGAAGTCATCCTTCAGAGTTCATCCAGAATAAATACCTTAACTTACATTTCTTCCATAATATCCGAGTTCATCCAGTCATCCTGGAATTAATGACTTAGGTACATTCCTTTTACACTCCATAAGCTGTCATGGATTACATCAACAATGAATGGCGAAACATTGTGTTAAGTTATTGTTTTGTTTCCACACACTGATTTAAGACTGCTATTTTCTACAGTTTTGATTAGCTTCCCGTAAAATGAATAATTTATCGTAATTATCCACATTGGTTTGCGTGAACTTTTAATAATCCAATTTTAATGTTATAATTATGGTTGTATCTAACCTATAGCTATTAACACAAAAACCTTGAATTGAAAAATAAAATAATTACACTAGCTCAAACCGGATATCAATATGGCATAAAATCCAACGTACTGTAAACTGAGTAACATACCACGTTTACCATCCTTAAAATGGTAAGTATGCGTGTATGTATATATTTATTGTCATGTTTGTTTGTTTGTTTGTTTTGGAATTTCGCACAAAGCTACTCGAGGGCTATCTGTGCTAGCCGTCCCTAATTTAGCAGTGTAAGACTACAGGGAAGGCAGCTAGTGATCACCACCCACCGCCAACTCTTGGGCTACTCTTTTACCAACGAATAGTGGGATTGACCGTCACATTATACACCCCCACGGCTGGGAGGGCGAGCATGTTTAGCGCGACGCGGGCGCGAAACTCGCGCCCCTCGGATTACGAGTCGCACGCCTTACGCGCTTGGCCATGCCAGGCCCATATTTATTGTCATGTCACAGAAAGCGAATAAAGCCTATTTCTATCTAAACATTATGTTTAGATTTGAAAAATAAATAAAGAAAACGTTTTTAAAATCATCTGGAGAGTTTTGAAAATAGAAGACAACATCTAAAAGTTTGTGTTTTTTTATACTAAAACTTAAAGCTTTATTTAATTGTGGTTGTCGTAATTATTGAAAATTTATCACAGGCACGCAATGTCCTCACTTGCAAACTTGTGTTTTGAGGTAGTTAAAACAGACCACGGTTCTGGAGTAATAAATCATTCTGGGAGATAGGTAATGTGTTGTTTACTTTTTTGAGACCAAGACATCGCTTAAACAGGGCTTTCGTACCTGCATGTATCTTCTCTTGCCGTTAGGTGTTTCAACCTTTCGACAATGGTGGAGTCTTATCTGGATACGTATGTTTAATGCATGACTACACCTCGATCTGATGGTGGTTGTTCGCCGGTAGCTATAACACCAAGGCACGCTAGATGTTCCTTTTGATATTGGCCACGATTTTTGACCACCCTAACCTCGAGAAAGACAGCGAAGTCTCATTAGGAACAACAGAAATCAGCTTTCACTGTGTAAGAATTCATCGACATGTTATCCTGTAACCTGATCTGCTCCTGCTCCAACAATGCCTACAGCCTTTAAGAAGGGCGTTAATGCTTTTCTTTTCGTAGTTTGCGACAGAAGTTAAACTTAATTTAGTTGTTCAGAAACCTTAAGCTCCATATTGTAGTCATCAAAAGATAACCGTAGATAAACCTTCCAAGGCCAAAGGATAACGTTTAGCTGCCGACTTAAAAAAAAAAAAGCTATAGAATCTTATTGCGTTGCTACTTTGTACGTGACTGCTATCTTTACAAACCAAATGCACTGTTTACGGGGAATTTCGTGGATATAAAACTCAAGATATCTTTCTGCAGAATCTTAATTACTTATTGTCTTGTTCTGGTTTTTTGAAATACAAATCTTTTGATAACAAAAATCTACATGAGCCTGTGAAAGGCACTTTCAGTGTTACTGTAAAACGGTCGTTGCCCTTACAGACACTTATTTTATTTTCATTCACTCAGTTGAGCATAATTTCGCAATTGTACCGAAATCCAGAAAGAAAAATTATTTATTTTCTCTTCTCAGTGGGTCCGGCATGGCCACTTGGGTTAAGGCGTTCGACTCCAAATCTGAGGGTCGCGAGTTCGAATCCCACTCGCACCTAACATGCTTGCCCTTTCAGCCGTGGCTGGCGTTATAATGTGACGGTCATTCCCACTATTCGTTGGTAAAAGAGTAGCCCGAGAGTTGGCCTTCCCTCTAGTCTTACACTGCTAAATTAGGGACATCTAGCGCAGATAGCGCTTGAGTAGCTTGGCGCGAAACTAAAAAACCAAAAATTCTTCTCAGTATATTCTTAAAGCAGGTTACTAATGCCATTTGTTGAGCTGTTTCTGGTAAGTGTGTGACATTAACACTTATTTTTTCATTCTTTATAATTTTATCTTGAGTTCAGCATAGCACTTTAGAAAAGTGCCTGACTGCGAAGCGTAAGGATCAAGATTTGAGCCTCAATATGCTGCTGAACATGTTCGCCCTTTCGGCCGTGGCGGGCGTTATAATCTGACGGTCATTCCCACTATTAGTTGGTAAAAGAGTAGCCCGAGAGTTGTAAGTGGGTGGTGATGACTAGCTGCCTTCCCTCTAGTCTTACACTGCTAAACTATGGACGGCTAGTGTAGATAGCTCTCGTGTAGCTTTGCGTGAATTTCAAAACAAACATTTGTGGGGGCGTTATAATTGTAATTTTTGCTACTCATTTAACAGCAAAGACAGATGCAGCGGCTACCAGTGACTTGTTGCCCTCTGTTTGAGTCAGCAGCTCTAACCAGTGATTACTCTGCATGAGTCTTAGAGGCCTTCGAGTTGTCCGTTTAACACAATTGTCATTTTAATTGAAAATACAAATAATAATATCGATGAACATTTCAATTCAATTTTAAGTATTGTTTGTATAACTAAAGTGAATTTATTATAATGTTGTACAAAATGATGAAATAATAAAGTATTTTCTTACAAGATTATAAACATACTGAAGTTTTAAGACTGGTTAAAATATTAAAATCATCATAATCCTGAAATTTACCTTGAATATTTTAAAGTTTTCATAATGGTATTCAATAGGCTTCGTATATTTTATCTGTTATACGATATTATGAATCAAAGATTTTTCTTTTACAATAAAAATAATAATTGCATCATTACATGTATAGAAATTAAGTCTCATGATACCTACTGAAACTTAAACACATGCGTAATACTGCCAATAGATGGCGAGAAGCTCCATCTTTTGAAAAGAATTAGCCAATTCCTTTCAAGTACGCTTTTACTCATTTTTCAGTGTAATAAATCTATGCAATCACTTGTAGCTTATTAACAGCTAAAATATTCATATCTCTTGTTCTGTGAAGAGAATTTATACATTTAAATGTAACGCATTAGCTCTCGGTTATTCTGACCTTTTTTGTTCGTGTATCCTCCATTTTTAACTTTTCCTTTCATTTCCTGTTGTCGTTGTTTTGAATTAAGCACAAAGCTACACAATGGGCTATCTGTGTTCTGCCCACTACGGGTATCGAAACACGTTTTTTAGCGTTGTAAGTCCGCAGACAAACAGCTGAGTCTCGAATGGAGAAATATAAGGAAATGAAAGTTGTTGTTTTGAATTCAAAACACTTAATAAAAGAACAAAACGTGTTTTTCGCTGAGCAGAAAAAAATAAGGCTGGATTTTTGTGTGTTTAAAGTTGACCACACTAGTACTCAATGAGCTGTCTGTGCTTTACCCGTCACGGTTATTGAAACTTGGATTCTATGGTTGTAAGTCTGTAGACATACTGCTGTACCACTTGTACACATTTTAAAAACAACCATCTGGTGAGACCCATCTTGCGCTATACCATAAGTAGTGAAATGATCTTTTAAGTTCACTTGTGTAAGTATCACGAACTTCTGATTTCAATTTTAGGTAAGGATTGTAGATTGATGGTTTGTTTGTTTGTTTGTTTGTTTTGGAATTTCGCACAAAGCTACTCAAGGGCTATCTGTGCTAGCCGTCCCTAATTTAGCAGTGTAAGACTAGAGGGAAGGCAGCTAGTCATCACCACCCACCGCCAACTCTTGGGCTACTCTTTTACCAACGAATAGTGGGATTGACCGTCACAGTATACACCCCCACGGCTGGGAGGGCGAGCATGTTTAGCTCGACGCGGGCGCGAACCCGCGACCCTCAGATTACGAGTCGCACGCCTTACGCGCTTGGCCATGCCAGGCCCAGATTGATGGTAAAACATCAAAGAAACAGTCCGTTAACATCTTCTAATGTATCAGGTGTGTGTGATGCTTAGCTTGTTGGACTGTGAATCCCAGTGTCCTATTGCCGAAAAATCTCAATTTGCACTTAAGCGTCATGGATGCGTTATAGGAGTGACAGTTTAATTCCACTATTTGATTATTGTCGACCAAGTGTTAGGAGTGGATGGTGTTAACTTGCTTACTAATTCCTTCTATCTGGTACAGCAATTTAGAATTAGGGACGGCTTTGTGTAGCTTCACATGAATATTCTTGACTGACAAACAAACAGTCATTGAACCATCCATCTTCATTCATATTAAAATTATATAGTGTCTTTTTAAAACTATATAAAATATTCAAGATAGTGCCTTTCTTTAAACTATGTCTAGTATTCAAGAAGGTGTCTTTCTTTAAACTATGCCAAATATTATTTTTTAATATAACGAGGTTTGCGATTTATAACCACTATTAACTTAATATGTATATCCTCTCTTAACATATTTTTAAAGGCAAATATAAGACTAAACATAAAAGTAAAGGTCTAACTGTCGCTGCTGGTGGTATATCGTATGATAAAACCCAAGTGAACATTTAATAGATTTTATTAAACAATATATAAAAAAAAATATTTTCGTACTTGTGCACACCCATTACACACTCGTTAGTGAATGTCACAATAAAAATTTAGGCCTGCCAGAAAAGAAACGAAACGTTTTCACACTATTAAATACAAGCTATCACTTACACTACAAATCAATGCTTTCCTGCCCTAGTTTCAATCTTAGCTGTGTAAGATATCACTTAGTAACATAATTCAACACGTTCCTGCTCTTATTTCGATCTTAGGAAATAAATGAAACAACTTTCTTGCTCTATTGTGTGAGATATCACTTGACAACATAGTCCAGTGCTTTGTTGCCCCTAGTTTCAGTCTTAGGCCTATTGGAAAGGAAACTCAACATTCTTACTTTATTCTGTGTAAATCTGTCACTTACAACATAATTTATTAGTTTCTGCCATAGTTTTAATCTTAGTGTAACTTTTCTTCGACATACTTTCGATATGTCATTTTAAACCATCATTTATATTATTTCCTAGTCAGTTGCCTTATTTTATTTAGATAGTAAACACGCCTAGGAATGTAATTTATATGCAAAGTGATAATATATATTAGGGATGGCAGGTTGGTTATGTGCTCTTATTACGTCATAATACCCAATTTAACTGTTTGTTTGTTTGGAAATTTCGCACAAAGCTACTCGAGGGCTATCTGTGCTAGCCGTCCCTAATTTAGCAGTGTAAGACTAGAGGGAAGGCAGCTAGTCATCACCACCCACCGCCAACTCTTGGGCTACTCTTTACCAACTAATAGTGGGATTGACCGTCACATTATACACCCCCACGGCTGGGAGGGCGAGCATGTTTAGCGCGACGCGGGCGCGAATAGCGACCCTCGGATTACGAGTCGCACGCCTTACGCGCTAGGCCATGCACCCCCAATTTAACTGACACTATAATGTTTGTTGGGATATATGTTAATCAAGGTATATTTTGTGTTAATTACTTCCAAAATAGTAACGAAATAAAGCTATTTATTTAATAACAGGTTTGATAATGTACATCAGTTTACGTGGCGATAGATAAAGGCACTTTTGTAACCATATTTTATTGTGGTAGATCGTTCGGGAAAATAGTGATCTACATTATATCTGTTGCTCACATGACAGAACATCCATCCTCATCCATTGCATCAAATTCATGCTGCGTCTCCGCTGATGACAGTGTATGCCCGATTGTTTCCTGTTGACAGTGAAAGTATAGGGACCTGAAAACAGATGTCAAACGAGTGTAGCATCATATCTCACTTTCCTTACCTTTCGGTGACACTGGAAATACCAGCCACATATTAGCTGACTAACTGATGCTCTGTCGTAGAAGATATATAGGGATGGACTTGATACCATAGACGTGCTCACAGTTTGATCTGTAGCAAAGCACTGTCGTACTTGTACCCCATGGGTCAGTGGCAACATTACAGACTTAAAACGATAAAACCCGGAACTTGATTCCTTGAAATGGATAAAGTGTAGTTAGTCTGATATGTACTTCTGCACAAAGAAAACAATAACAACTAGAACGTTTGTGACTGAAAAGTACCTAACTAATATTGTCTGAGAGATATGCACTAGTTTACAATTTCGTTTATTGATCAGGCCTTGAAATATTTACACACATTTTGTATCTTAAAGGTTTAAAACTACCACCTTTTCTGTTAAGTACATCGTTGAAATGTGCCACGACTAATGACTCCATACATCAACTCTTCTTGAAATTGTCAACTATATTCCAAACCATGTGATATAATTTTTTTCTTTGTCTCAGAGCACAGATTGGGGAGTATACTGCTGTTACCTTGATGTTTTGTTCAAGTAAAAGTCAATACGTTCAAGAACAGTCGAAGAATTACGTTATTCTCTTATCTTGTTTCTATGCCATACTATTGGTCATTGAGGACATTTAAGACACTCATCTTTTCAGACAGAGCAAACTGCGAAATTCCTCATGAACAAACGTCCTAATGTGAACTCATAAGCTGTGTATTTTTTTCAGCGGCTCACAGACTGTTCCTGAGTTGTTGGTTTTTTTTTGTTTGTTTTCAAGTATAAACTTTTAGCTCATAACTCCTTTATCTCTTGACCGATTTGAGATCTAATTATAGTTTTGGACTCAGGAGGTCAAACCACTTCGATTGACGTGTTTGACCATGAACAAGGTCTAATATTAGCTTAATTAATTTATCGTGTTTAAAAGAAATTTAATATGAGGATAGGCTGGTAGAGATTCTGATGAGTAACAAAATCGATTCGGGTTTACGCATGCCCAACGTATGTGGTTGTTGGAGTTCGAAAATATAGCAGATATAAAAATATCAGGGATTAATTTATTCTAATATCGCTTAAAATAATATCAAGTGCCGCGGCTGTTGGGCCCCACTGGTACAGTGGTACGTCTACGTATTTACTAACGCTAAAATCAGGGGTTCGATACCCCTCGATGTTCTCAGCCAATAGCCTGATGTGGCTTTGCTATAAGAAAATACACACACCGCGGCTATTGAAGATTCATTCTTGTTTGTCTCTGCTGATTTTCTGTTTAAAAACTTTTAGAGTGATATACATATATGATACATACGGGTTATATAAGGCATTTAGACTAAACACTGTTTTTGTATATAATTGTATACTTTAGTGTCGCTTTTTTATATACGGTGATTAATTTCAGTACAAAGTAATACACGTATTAAATATCGATGGAAAGTTTAATTTTAAAGTAAAAATAGTATTTATGTTTCGTAGTTGGGATCATGATATTAAATGCAAAAGAATCAAACATGTAAGTTGTCTTTCGTGAGTTTAAATTTTAGCCACGAAAATGCGATCAGTTTAGGAAAATGTAAATTGAATTTATTCAACAAAGAAAAGTGCAAATTTTTTTGCAGAAATAGTGAAATGTGAATTTTGTTTCACGAAAAGTGCTCGTGTGAGTGTTATTAAACTCTTTCTTATTATTTGGAGTTCAAACCTATGTTATGTCGTCTTTACTTCCATGATCTGGGAAAATATATTTCATAGATAGAGAGATACAAAATAGTCAAGCTTACTGGTTACGATTATGACAGTTGACGCAATCCTGTCGCACTGCATTGGTGGAACTATAGCGCGTCGGTACCACCCTAATTGACTAGACTATAGCTTGTCTACGCGCCTCGAGTTCATCTGATTTCTCCGGTTGGTAGAAGAAAATCACGTGACATGCAGTTTAGGGACGCTGTTATACTGGGTACACGACTAAGGGATCTGTCGCCAAGAGCTAAGCCTAAACCACAGATAGCATCCGAAGGAAGGCTGAAGTATTTAATGCAGATACCGAACAAAAAGTATACGATACAGTTTGTTTAAATAAGCCAATCTGGCACCAAGCTTATAGCCCTATAAACAACACACGCCAACCGCTAGTTATTAACACTCGATTTTCTGAAAGAGCAGAAGACAGAAGAATAAGGTAAGTCGTTCTCATTCGTGTCAAATCGCAACCATATTTTATAAAATTACCAATAAAACAGCAGATAAAATTAATTTTTTACCAAATCTACCTCACGTTTATAAACCCTAAATTTTGCTATTACCAGCTTAATTTTAGAAACACGGCATGTCAAGAGACCATTTATTGGTGTACCTTAATACATTTATATCCTAAATTATCATTCATGTTTAAAGAACCGCGCAGTTACATATTTGTGAATAGTTTTTGTAAGGAGTTAAAAATATGAAGAAAATTTGTTGTAATCGACAAGACAAGACCTATTTATAAAAAAAAAAAAATAGTTGTGTAAAACGTAAAGTCAATATGAAAATGGAACGGTTTACATAAAATATGTGTATGTATTTAGTATTCAACAAAACTGTATTTGATCATGTGATTTGTTTCAATTATTCATAAGAACAGTTTATTTAGGAAAGTTAACCAACATTAGTACAATTGCCAAATGGTAATCTTCCTTTTCTGTTTTTGATGCTACAAAAAATTACTTTTGCGAGTACAGCTAACAGCAATCTTAAGTAGTAAGATTTATAACGACAGAGAAGTTTTTGTACTAACGCATAAGTAATCTCTGTGATTTTACAAAGTAAGAGACACTAGCACTAAATTTAGGTTTTTTTTGTCGTCAGAACTTTACAAATCAAGGCAATTTTTGGACGAAGATAGTGGCCTCATTATAAAAAATATTGTATGTTCATTTTTAATCCAAGTGACTCAACAGTAATCTTAAGAGGGGTATAACGCTAAAATTAAGGGCTCGATCCCTACGTTCGGAATAGTACAGATAGTTCATTGTTTAGCTCTGTGCTCAACAATAAATGATCCAAAAAGTATTCATTTTTAACTCAAGTTACTTTACTCATTATGAAAGCCACATTTAATATAATAATATTCTTTTTCAACCTAATAAATCAGTTCTACAACTCATTGTAATATTCTTATAAAATATCCCTTTTTAACCCAAGTGGTTAGTTCTATAACTCATACTCTTTCAGTCTAAACTCCATTGTTATGCCTAATTTATCGCTTGACTTCGTTTTGTATATTTTCAACAATCATTATTTTGGGACTCTCGCAAATTTAAAACTATCAAATTGTATTTTCAGAGGTTTTAAGTTGCCAAGTTGCAGGACTTTCAATTCTCTTCTTTAACACTAACAAACATCAATCTAGCAATTTCAGAGTTATTAAACTACCAAGTTGCAGGAATCTAGCAATTTCAGAGTTATTAAACTACCAAGTTGCAGGACTTTTCATCCTCTTTTTTAACCCTAACAAACATCAATCTAGCAATTTCAGAGTTATTAAACTACCAAGTTGCAGGACTTTTAATCCTCTTCTTTAACCCTCCTCTTCTGTAGCCCTAACAAACATCAATCTAGCAATTTCAGAGTTATTAAACTACCAAGTTGCAGGACTTTCAATCCTCTCGCTTGAATTCTAATTTAGCTCTTTCATGTTTCTTAAATACCATGGTAGAGTCTTAGTATACCAGTTTCATCTGTTAAATAAATGGAAACAAACGATAATAAAAATACAAGAGTAATAATAAACTCAATTTCATGATATCAAATACCAATACTTTTTTTTACCCAATGAAAGCATTATATAGAATCTCACAAATCAAAGTTTAATATGAAAACAAAAACAACGTAGTATTTTATCTTACATGGTTGACACAAAGACCTCATAAAGCACCTTTCTGTTAATTTATGTAAATAATATAAGAAAGTTGGTGATCTGTAATGTTATATTTCATTTACCCTCAGGGATAAGCACACCTGTGTAAAAGATAAACTTTCTAAAAAAAAATACATTCCGAGAAGATATGTTTCACACGAAGTCTTCCGGTGGGCCAGCGGTCAGTTCGATTCTCCATGGTGGACAGAGTGCAGATAGCCCCTTGTGTAGCCTTGCACAAACGAAACAATCGTAATCGTCTAAACTAAGAATTCTAATCTGAAAGCAATGTTAATAAATATGATTTAAAAATATATTTTCCAAGACTGAAAATTATGTTTATAACCACAGGTGTAGTGTACGTTGTATTCATAATTTTGGAGCCTCACTTTTTCGTAACAGTCAGTGTCACCACGTCTATTTATGCTCTATCCCATAACCACTATTCTCAACAACCGTTCTACAGCTTAGCTTCTACTGCAAGATGTTTCATTGTTAGTCTATCATGTCCAAAGCACACACACTCCTTTCTGCATGCTTTCCATAAGCCATCTACTGTACGAGAACGACGATTTCTCAACGTTTGTTTTAGCAGTTCGATCACACAGAAATCCATACGTGCTGCGTTCGATCATTTTACCGATGTTTCTTCGTATAGCATGAATACACATCTGATTCTCCAAGTACTTGAGATATGCGATAATTGAATAAATATGTCTTCGAATAAACTTCTGTACACATAACTTTCGCCGCTTCTGTAGACGGATATTGTTCCTGATTATCTTGCATACTGTTGCCTGGATCGCGTAAGTGGCTTTTGCAACTGATCTTAATGTTCAAGGATTCTCATCTGTTATTAAGACACTGCAACTTTGCTTAGCACGGCTTGGATACAAGTTATCGTAGGTTTCTTTATGGATGGTTTATCTATATTTCTTTGTTTTCCAATGCTATTAAGTACAAATAGTATTTCCGTCTTGATAACTCTAAATCCCAGATATCTTTATGATTTTATTGTATGAATATTTTATGTCTGAAGAGGTTGTTATGTATTCTTTCGAATTGTGATCAATGTTTGGTGGTATCACACTACCAACAGAATGCCACACAATGTCGAAATGTAGTTATGATACATCCAGTTCCACTGTAACTTTATATCGGTTATTGTTGTCACGTGGCTTACTGCTTATGATATTAAAATTCCCTTGAATATATCTTGCTAAACTCTCTATATAACTCCGGTAAAGGAAATTGATGTATATGCTGCTTAAATCTCCGATTTAACTTATAATAAGCTCTGTATCCATTAGGACTGAGGAATGATATAAAAATGTGTGTTTAATACAAAGGGACATATCTATATTTTTAAAAGAAAACGAAATAAACACTGAGCTACTTTTTATATGATGAACTTATGTACTTGTTTTTGGTGGTATTTTTTTTATTTAAAATAATCAAAATAAGAAGTTAGACCTTTCTAAAACTTTCGTTTCGCAGTACGGTTAGGCAAAATAACTGGACTGTAAGTTCTGAGTTTTATTAGTTACATTATAATCATAATCAGAAAGTGAATAAATAGAAAACAGCTGAAATACGACTGAATTGTGAAATACGAAGTTCAAGAAACTTCTATTCGAATTCTGTCGTCGTTCTTGTGTGAAAAACAATCTCGATACTCTACAGACTCATAAATTATGTATTTCGTACATTTCATGTTAGGTGTAGTTGTTTGCTTGTATTGATATAAATAATATGGTTTACTATGTATTTACAGTAGCTTTTATGTTTCCGCTTAATTGCCCTCCAATGGCTCAGCAGTATGTCTGCGGACTTACAATGCTACAAACCAGGTTTCGATACCCGTGGTGGGCAGAGCACAGATAGCCCATTGTGTAGCTTTGTACTTAATTCAAAACAACAACAACAACATCCACTTAATTATTTATCTGTAATTTTTCTATCTGTTCAATGATCGCACATTATTTTTATTATTCTATAAAACCACATTAAATAATTATAAAATACGGTTTCGATAAGAAAATCAACAGAAAATGTTTGGAAATTAGGTCGTTTAAAGTCGGTTCTTTCAATGGGCTGGTGGTAAATTATGACGTATTTACACGTATTGGGAAATATTGGTATTCGTCTGAAGAGTTTGGTTTGGTTTGTTTTGAATTTCGCGCAAAGCTACACGAGGGCTATCTGCGCTAGCCGTCCCTAATTTAGCAGTGTAAGACTAGAAGAAAGGCAGCTAGTCTTCACCGCCCACCGCCAACTCTTGGGCTACTCTTTTATCAACGAATAATGGGAATGACCGTCACATTATAACCCCCAAGGGGATTTGAATCCGCGACCCTCAGATTACGAGGCCTTAACCACCTGGCCATGCCGGGACCGTCTGAAGAGTGATTAGATAAATTCAGCGTCAGAACATATCATTGTAACTCTGAAAACTGATTCGATCTTGTGAAGTGAAGCGATTAATCTCGACTTCATCTTATACCAGTTGCAAGTATCGCCCTCTAAAGTTTGGAGCAGTATTTCACCTCAAAGATGGCTAATACATCTCGGAACATAATTAATGTGTTCTATGAAAATACATTTTTATATATTTACAAAGTTTTTCTATTCAAATAGTTTCCTTTCTAAAATTGTCTCTTGAGACTTGTAACTTTGAATTTTCTAATGTAGAGCATGTGTTGTTCCCATCTATTTTAAACCAGGAAATGTGACATGGTATTCTTTTATAAAGAGCATTTTCTGTTTTAATTTTCCCTTCGGAAAGGCTTGTGAAGCTTTTCTGATTTTGTGGTAAACCATATCTTCTTCCTCTATGATAATTCTTCTGATATTACAAATTTGATTTCCTTATAATATAGATATATTTCTTTACTATGTTTAAGACTTCGTAAACAAGTGGCCCGGCATGGCCAGGTGGGTTAAGGCGTTCTAATCGTAATCTGAGGGTCGTGGGTTCGAATCCCCATCCCACTACACGTGCTCGCCCTTTCAGCCATAGGGGTGTTATAATGTGACGGTCAATCCCACTATTCGTTGGTGAAAGAGTAGCCCAAGCGTTGGCGGTTGGTGGTGATGACTAGCTGCCTTCCCTCTAGTCTTACACTGCTAAATTACGGACGGCTAGCGCAGATAGTTATCGTGTAGCTTTGCGCGAAATTCAAAACAAATTATAAACATGTATTATTTAAGAATCGAAAGTTTCTTTCCTCATTCACGATTAATGATAGCAGGACGTTTCGTAGTGGTCAGTTTTATGGAATGTTAATCCGTGTGTCATTGTTTTCCTCTCATTACTGCACAATGTGCACCTCTATCTTTTCAAAATTAGGGATAATTACCTCAGATAATTTTTCGAGAATACTCGAAATAAAGAGTCATTCAAATGTCCTGTCCTATTTCTTGTTAAAGCATTATTGTCTTATTTGATATTAAGCATGTTAACTGCACAGTGAGCTATCTGCTCATTATGGTTATTGAAACTCGATTTTTAAAGTTGTAAGTACGCTGACTTAACGTTGAATTACGGGGCCCCGCGTGACCAGGTGGTTAGGGGGCGCTTGATTCGCAATGTGAGGGTCGCGCTTTTGAATTCCTGTCACATGAAACATGTTCACCCTTTCAGCCGTGGAAACGTCATAATATTACAGTCAATAGCACTGTTCGTTGGTAAAATAATAGCTAAAGAGTTAACGGTGGGTGGTGATGACTTGCTGCCTTTCCTCTAGCCTTACATCACTAAAATAGAGACAGCTAGCGAAGATAGTTCTCGTGTAGTATTGCGCGAAATTAAAAACAAACAAACAGACAAGCCGGTGAATTACGAGGGCACACCTTAACTGTTGTTGCATCAGATCGCACATAACACTCCAGTCTCCACTCACTCAGAATTTAGTTCCATTATTAAAACATTGCAGATGTATTGAGTACAAACTGACAGTACTATCTACGTTTTATTATTGTCTGGAGAAATTGATTATTTACCGTTTTAACGGAATTGGTTCAACAAGAGTACCGTTTCCAGTGTATATAACCTTCAGCATCGGCTTTCAATGAAAACTTTGAAATAACAGTAATAGATAGCTTGGGGAAAGAGTTTCGTATTTCTAACTTACATAATACTATGTAACACAAATTTCTTTCATCCACAACTAAATGTGTTTTAATACCAGCAATAACACTGTATAACACAAATTTTGTTCCTGGATAGTATGTGTTATTTCTTAATTGCTTATGTTGTAAAAGTATATAAAATGGCCATTATTCCCTTCAAACTTTTGTGACCTGGATAATGAAATTTAGAAATTAACCTATTTTCTATGTAAAAACGGGCAAATGTGCACATTTTCATTTACGTAAGGTCTGAATAAAACAACATATGAATCAAGATTTACATGTATTTATGCTAAAGTTATACAAAAATGAACAAAAATGTTTAAAAGTGAGTATGTTTTCGAGACTTGCGACTATAATGTAAATCACTTTCACGTATCAGCCCCAAAATATAGTCTCCCATAATATTTTCGTTACACGGTCCCAGGTCACAAAAGCAAAGTGTGAAGAGAAAAATAGGTCCTTTCCATTTACTTTAGGCATAAGCAATTGGGAAATAACACTTTTTGCCCAGTAAAATTTTCTGATGATATTCAAAACGACACATAAAATTGGGTTCTGGGTGTCATTTATTTTATGTAGTATTGTTAAAAGTGAACTTCTTGTGGTGGCACCTCTGTGCATGTTAGTAACCCTTATTTTTAGACGTTTCCTTAAAAAATGCCTTATTGAACGTGAAATGCTAAGCTAAATCATATATTTCCTTGTGAATACGAACATGCGTCTGTTTCACGAGAGCAGATGGTCTTCATAAAAGGCGGATTCTGATGAGTTTCACATGTGTAGTTCTGCAAGTATGTATCTTGTAATCACTTCCATACGTTAGTTATAAGAATTATATTAACATGAATTGTCATATGATACAACGATGCCTCACAAAACAGGAGCATTAGGACATCCATTTTTCAAACTAATGGGATAGACGTAGCCTGATCTAGTGGTACTTGCTAGTTGCCAATGAAAGAATCCGTGGTTCAATCCGTGACATGCTATTGATTACATATCACAGTTTTATCACTACGAGGGGGTCATTATAACTGACAGTCAACTCCGCTAGTTAAGAATAACCTCATAGGGAGAGGGGTGCTTTTAGTTATTGCTTTTCTCTCTTTATCAGCAGTTATTAATTAGGAAAGTTGTGTCTCACAGTTGAAGTATTTGGTTTGACCATTTGTGAATGTGTGTCGTAAGGTCGAAGATACTTTAAATTATATAGTCATGGATAGGATCAGAATTGGAAATAGTTGCAAAGAGTGGTACCTTTGGAATATTACTTTTGTTGTTGCTGAAGAAGATGATTTATTGGTAGAGTTTAGGTTTCAAGTTCTTTAGTAATAATAATATCTGCTACAAAGAGAACGGGAGAAAGAAATGTTAGATTAATTTCTAGTTAAAAGCATTGAGAGATTTTTTTGTTATTCTTATTTTTTAAACGGAAATAATTTTCTGTGTTTCTAATATTTCAAACGGATATTCGAATAGAATAACCTGTTTGGAAACTTGTTTTAGTATTGCAGAGGGATAGCACTGGAGAATTGAACGTTTTGAATAGTGAACTGTTGAAAAGCATAACTTGAAACTGATTTTCACGTTGTAGAAAAATATATTTCAGTGTAATTATTTTGTTCACAAAGCTGTTTAAAATATGATTTAGGTAACAAATTTATACTTTTTTGAAATGTACAAATGGATAAAAACAAATATTTAACACTGAGTTGGAAGGTTGGAATGACAACTGCACCTTTCTTCTACACTCCTGGTAGTAGAGAGGTAAGACTTTGGATTTACAACCTTAAAATCATGGATTAGAGTCCCTTCAGTTAACACATCAGATAACTCCATGTGGCTTTTATTACCTATCACCATTTATTCCCGAAGATTATCCGATTTATTATGCTACGTATTACGATTTCAAATAGCCTGAAATTTTAATTTAGAAGAAGTTAGTTGAATGTTGATGTTTATCAGGTTTATGATATTTGTAAAAAAGTTTGATAAACACATTTTTTTTACTTATTACAAATATATTTGAAATTACAAAAACAATAAAATTTGTAAAAACGGTTATTACAAATAATTATTTATACATTAAACAATATTAAGACTTCTGTTTGGTCTGGAACTGAATATTTTATCGGCGATTTATGATGAACGAGTTACTTTCAAGTTGATATAGATACAGTTCAATTAACGGGTAAGCTAGCTGTTCTTGGCTGGTCTCGTGCCGTTTCCAAGTTGACTATTTTATGACGAAGATTTCTAATGTTCTCGCAGAAATACTAAAGACCAAAGTTAATTCACTGAAGTTAAAAGGTTTGTGATGTTTCAAATCTATAATTGTTCCTGGTCAAATAACTGTAGTTTTCATATTAATGAGTGTTAATCACAGTTATAGCTTCCGAAGTTTATAGTATGCTACCTGTAGCAAACCAATAGTATAAAACAGCGCGTCGATTTATAAATTTTAAGATGAAATTCTCGAAAGTTCAGTTGGCAGTAGTATTTTACTCCCACAATAGTTCATTGTTGATTCTTACACTCAAGAATTTTCTAAAGAGTTAGAGATTGTTTGTTTTGGAATTTCGCACAAAGCTACTCGAGGGCTATCTGTGCTAGCCGTCCCTAATTTAGCAGTGTAAGACTAGAGGGAAGGCAGCTAGTCATCACCACCTACCGCCAACTCTTGGGCTACTTTTTTATCAACGAATAGTGGGATTGACCGTCACATTATACACCCCCACGGCTGGGAGGGCGAGCATGTTTAGCACGACGCGGGCGCGAACCCGCGACCCTCGGATTACGAGCCGCACGCCTTACGCGCTTGGCCATGCCAGGTCAGAGTTAGAGAATAGAATGAAATTTCGCAATATATATTTAATAGTATAAGTTACTTGCATTTCTAAATATATATTTAACTAAAACAAACATGGATATTAAAGTACATACATAGAAGTAAATCCGTTACACTTTGCTATAAACACAGATTTCTTTCTTGTATTTTGATTACACAATACTACACGTTGGGAATATCGTCTTGTTTGAAAATTCAAAATACCGACTTCTTTTTGCTTCGTTAACCATCAATGAGGTCCACCTATTGGTTATATTGAGTAATTTTATGGTTTTATGTGTCATACCGTCACAACACTTAATCTAACGAACCAGCAACAATGACTAATTTGTTTATGTAAAATACATAAAGGTCACTACCAGTCATCAGTGGAGATAACTGTATAATTGAGAATGTTGTTGTGTGACTGACATTATAAGTGATCTTGTTACCAATAGAAGAGATTTTATGTATAAATATTTTATAAAATGTGTTTATAAACTTGACAGGACCAAAATGACCATATTCATAATTTTAGGGTTACGAAATAACTAAACTGTGGAATTTCAAGCAATAAGATGTAAAAGTGTGAAAAAGTAAGCCTAGAAATATCTCATACTGATGACTAAGATTATAAGCACTATACACTGCTGGCCAAAATTTTAAGGCCAATGAACATAAAGAAAAAATATGCATTTTGCGTTACTAGACTCAACCATTTATTTGAGTAGATGGAAATAAGAAAAGGGAAGATAAAAATAAAAACCTCTTTAGCATTTAATAGGAAAAGATGTGAACACTATGAAATTAGACTAAATACTACCTGGTAAAAAGTTTAAGACCATACCAAAAAGAAGACCAAAACAGGGTAGGAAATGCCTAACAAAAGGTCTCAGTGGTGAGTTGCAAAGCCGTCATTGCGAATAACTTCAAACATTCGCTTTGGCATGGTCGATATAAGCGTTTGCAGAAGGCTGGCTGCAATGTTATTCCAAGTGGTGAAGATGACTTCACGAAGATCATGCACTGTTGGGAATTGACGTCCATTTCTTTAGACTTCCCTTGCCATCCACCCTCAAACATTTTCAGTGGGGTTCAGTTCGGGCGAACACGCTGGTTGGTCCAAAAGAATCACGTTATTCGCCATGAAAAAGTCCTTTGTCCTGCGGGCATTGTGGATTTCAGCGTTGTCCTGTTGAAAGATCCAGTCATTTCCACACAAGCGAGGGTCTTCAGTCAATAAGGATGCTCTCTCCAATATGCCAATGTAGCCAGCTGCTGTTTGACGCCCCTGTATAACCTGAAGCTCCATTGTTCCATGGAAGGAGAAAGCATCACAGATCATGATGGAACCTCCTCCACTGTGTCGTGTAGAAAATGTTTCCGTTGGGATATCTTTATTGTGCCAGTAACGTTGGAAGCCATCTGGACCATCCAGGGTTAAATTTTTCTCATCATTTCTACGTTCCATGTTTGGTGGTTCTCATCAAAGTTTAACCGAGCTGTTTCGTGGTGTGGAAGGAGGCGTGGCCTATGAAGACGTCTACCGTTTTTAAAGCCTTTCTCTCGTAGATGCCGTCTTATTGTTCTTGAGCTGCATTCTGCGTCCGTAAGGGCCATAATCTGGTTCAACGATTGGCTGGTGTCTTGCCGGGCAACCCCTCGAATCCTGCTGCTCAACGCCGACGAAATTTTCTTGGACCGACCACTTGAAATTCTCGTCCCGTATCCATCAGGGTCTTTCAAGAAATTTGCAACAGCAGTTTCACTACGCCCAATCTCACCAGCGATGGCACGTTGAGAGAGACCTTGCTTTTGCAGCTCGACAATTCTGTCACGTTCAAACTCTGTCAACGTTTTAGTCTTTGCCATGTTTTTACCCAATGTAACACAGGAAATGTCAGTTGGAGATGTTGATAACGCTAATGCTTGAACACAAATGACGAAATGTCGTTACGTGTTTACTGATTAACGTTTTGTTTCAGCTTATTAAAGGCACCGGGTCTTACCTAATAAACTTCTACATACCTTAGGTCGATAAAGGATCCATCTTCATAAGGAAGCAGTCGTCTTCTAATATTAAACATCTACTTACTAAATACTATAAACAGTGCTGCCACCTACATATCCTTTCACCTTATTATAGATTTCCAGAAATTAAATTCTGCAATTCCTGGATCAGAATCTATATTTAAACTTATTAAACATTTCTAATAATAATATTTAATTCGTACTTATTATCAGGCTGTTTAATCAATCTAACGTTATTATAATTAGCACTGAAAAAGAACACTGTTCACTATTTGTTCAGCTAAAACTGATTCATTAATTTTCCGTTTTTCTATAGCTGATTTATGTTTATTTAATGTTAAATTTCTATATGTTTGGTCAATATATATTAAACGATGGTTACAGTAAATTCTAAGAATACCACATTTACCTATTAATGTAATTTTTACCTTTAAGAATGGCTCGGTATGGCCAGGTTGTTAAGGCATTCGACCCAGGGTCGCGGGTTCGAATCCCCCTCACACTAAACATGCTCGCCCTTTCAGCCGTGGGGGCGTTATAAAGTGATGTTCAAGCCCACTATTTATTGGTAAAAGAGTAGTCCAAGAGTTAGCGGTGAGTGAAGATGACTAGCTGCCCTCCCTCTAGTCTTGCACTGCTACATTAGGGACCTCTAGCGCAGATAGCCCTCGTGTAGCTTTGCTCGAAATTCAAATCAAACCTGTAAGCCTAGCAATAAAATTGTTGAATGTGCCATAAGATGAAAATAGTACATGAGAGTTAACACATTTTGTGAATATATTACTTCTACGTATATATGGGAAATCGTTTAAATATGTGGCACACGAATACTATTTCTATCACCATCAGGCTTAGTACACTTACATTTTAAGTCGTTATAAAACGTGTTAATAATTACAGCAAATATATTACAATTATATCCTCTGTTAATGGCAACATGTTTAAAAATTTGGTTCTAATATGAATTCTTTTTTACGCTAACAAATACTTAATGCTCTGTTACACATGCGTTGTGAAAGGTGGCATTTTCTTTTCAGAATAATGGCGAAATGTGTGGTAACAAAATGAATTTCTGTAAACTGAGATAACCATTAATAAGTTTTCATATCTTTTATTGAGGTTACATTAGAAATAAAGCAGGAAAATTGCTTCAACGTCTCAGATACGTTTATTAAAAGTGATGCAGCTTACGCCACTCTACAAATTTTGCGACCAGTTAATAAAACATTAGTGACGATCGACCTCACACTATATAACGTAGCACTGGGAATTCTAAGATATAGTGTACATTTTGTTCCCATTAATGGAGAGCACGCTGATTAAATAGTGCCTGTAGGCACTGGATCCACCAAAGCTACAACAACGTAACTGAATTTCTCTGTCAGTTTTTCACATTACCAATGAGCGAAGGTTTACTACACTGCCAAAGTTTTAGTTGTTTTTGTAACGATTATAAGCACGTTTGCTTACACTCAGTAAGTCCCACACACAATTGAATTGTCTCATAGCTAATCACTGGAACTACTTTACGTGTTGGATTTCTCACAATTCCAGAAGTTCATAATCTATTTTTTTCTGAATATTTAACACTTTTTTTTTACTAATTTATCTATTTACTAGCTAACGTAACCGTCCAATTCACGGAAAATAAGAAGGGACCCGCAAGAAATGACGCAAGGGACAGATCCGACCGTCGATTACCTATGTCACTTGTCAAGTGTCCTAAGGTAGCATGTCATATTTAGTTGAGAACTATTACACACAGACTGGAACCCCACAAAGTAACATGATGGATGGAAAAATCAGAACTTCTTGTGTTAGTTCCCAGGATGTTTCAATAATGCCGTTTGACTGATGTCAAAACAATAGCACCACGAATACCTACATATTCCACAGGGTGACATAGGGGGCCAAAGCATGAGTTCTTATAACTCTGTCATATCGAGTGCTGACGAGGACGAGGACCATCGCCAAATACCGATGCTCGTCAGTCCGGTTGTATTACGACAGACAGAGATAATGGTTGTCTACGTGTTACTATTTCATCAGCAACAAAATCATCCTAATTCTTATCGAATTTATTTAAATATCGTACAAATAAAATTAATAACGATTAATAATACAATATTGTTTGTTTTATTTTAATATCCACTGTTTTATTTTGAAATAAGTATTTTGAAAACTGATGAACCAGAAAACTAGTTTTCATTTTCCCAGAGTGGGTTAAACAACCACAGCGTCAACTGGAGAAAACCAAGACCACCTATAAGGGGGTTAACACGGGATGGCCTCCGAACCCGGGGTCATCAGGGGACCCGTACAAAAGCTCGATAAATTGACTTCTCAGAGTGCATTTAAAAGTTTGCCGTGAAAAAGGTTCAGAAAGTTGCATTTTGTGGTTAACTGATATTATGTGGGTTTATACAGGCTGATAATAACTCTCAGTCATCCTAATAACTTTACAATGAAACTAAAGGATATTTAGTAATGTGATAGACGACTATTCGTGCTACTTTTTGAGAATCCTAAAGATTTTTGTGAAATTTGGTTGAGAAAGTCTAAAATTGTAGACAAGAAAGTCAGTTTAAACAGAAGAGCTGGGCTGGTTTTACAGTTCACCTCTTGAGAAGAGCTAGACTGGTTGTTCAGTTCACTTCTTGAGAAGAGCAGGGAGAGTTGTTTAGTTCACTTTTTGAGAAAAACTGGGCTGATGGTTCTTTAGTTCACTTCTTGAGAAGAGCTGGGCTGGTTGTTTAGTTCACTTCTCAAAACCTTCTACGTTGTTTGTTTAGTTAACGTCTTGAGAAGAGTTGGGCTGGTTGTTTAGTTTACTTCTCAAAACGAGCTGGGCTGTTTGTTTAGTTCACGTCTTGAGAAGAGCTGAGCTGTTTGTTCAGTTCACTTCTTGAGAAGAGCAGGGATGGTTGTTTAGTTCACTTTTTGAGAAGAACTGGGTTGATGGTTCTTTTGTTCACTTCTTGAGAAGAGCTGGGCTGCTTGTTTAGTTCACTTCTCAAGATGAGTTGGGCTGGTTGTTTAGTTCACTTCTTGAGAAGATCTGGATTAGTTGTTTAGTTCACTTCTTGAGAAGATCTGGATTAGTTGTTTAGTTCACTTCTTGAGAAGATCTGGATTAGTTGTTTAGTTTACTTCTTGAGAAGAGCGGGGTTGGTTGTTTAGTTTACTTCTTGAGAATAGCTGCGCTGTTTGTTTAGTTCACTTTTTGATAATAGCTGGACTCGATGTTTATTTCACTTCTTGAGAATAACTATGCTGGTTGTTTAGTTCAGTTTTTGAGAAAAGCTGGGCTGGTTGTTCAGTTCACTTCTCACGAATAGCTCGTCTGGTTGTTTAGTTCACTTTTCAAAAAGACCTGATCTGGTTCTTTAGTTCACTTCTCAATTCGAGCTGAGCTGGTTGTTAAGTTCATTTCTTGAGAAGCGCTGGGCTGGTTCTTTAGTTCACTTACTTCTTGAGAAGAGCTTTGCTGTTTATTTAGTTCATTTCTTGAGAAGAGCTGGGCTGGTTGTTTAGTTCACTTCTTGAGAAGAGCTGGGCTGGTTGTTTAGTTCATTTCTCAAGAAGAGCTGGGCTGGTTGTTTAGTTCACTTCTTGAGAAGAGCTGGGCTGGTTGTTTAGTTCATTTCTCAAGAAGAGCTGGGCTGGTTGTTTAGTTCACTTCTTGAGAAGAGCTGGGCTGGTTGTTTAGTTCACTTCTTGAGAAGAGCTGGGCTGGTTGTTTAGTTCATTTCTCAAGAAGAGCTGGGCTGGTTGTTTCGTTCACTTCTCAAGAATAGCTGGGCTGGTTGTTTAGTTCACTTCTTGAGAAGAGCTGGGCTGGTTGTTTAGTTCATTTCTCAAGAAGAGCTGGGCTGGTTGTTTAGTTCACTTCTTGAGAAGAGCTGGGCTGGTTGTTTAGTTCATTTCTCAAGAAGAGCTGGGCTGGTTGTTTAGTTCATTTCTCAAGAAGAGCTGGGCTGGTTGTTTAGTTCACTTCTTGAGAAGAGCTGGGCTGGTTGTTTAGTTCACTTCTTGAGAAGAGCTGGGCTGGTTGTTTAGTTCATTTCTCAAGAAGAGCTGGGCTGGTTGTTTCGTTCACTTCTCAAGAATAGCTGGGCTGGTTGTTTAGTTCACTTCTTGAGAAGAGCTGGGCTGGTTGTTTAGTTCATTTCTCAAGAAGAGCTGGGCTGGTTGTTTCGTTCACTTCTCAAGAATAGCTGGGCTGGTTGTTTAGTTCACTTCTTGAGGCTGGGCTGGTTGTTTAGTTCATTTCTCAAGAAGAGCTGGGCTGGTTGTTTCGTTCACTTCTCAAGAATAGCTGGGCTGGTTGTTTAGTTCACTTCTTGAGAAGAGCTGGGCTGGTTGTTTAGTTCACTTCTTGAGAAGAGCTGGGCTGGTTGTTTAGTTCATTTCTCAAGAAGAGCTGGGCTGGTTGTTTAGTTCACTTCTTGAGAAGAGCTGGGCTGGTTGTTTAGTTCATTTCTCAAGAAGAGCTGGGCTGGTTGTTTAGTTCATTTCTCAAGAAGAGCTGGGCTGGTTGTTTAGTTCATTTCTCAAGAAGAGCTGGGCTGGTTGTTTAGTTCACTTCTTGAGAAGAGCTGGGCTGGTTGTTTAGTTCATTTCTCAAGAAGAGCTGGGCTGGTTGTTTAGTTCACTTCTTGAGAAGAGCTGGGCTGGTTGTTTAGTTCATTTCTCAAGAAGAGCTGGGCTGGTTGTTTAGTTCATTTCTCAAGAAGAGCTGCGCTGTTTGTTTAGTTCACTTTTTGATAATAACTATGCTGGTTGTTTAGTTCAGTTTTTGAGAAGAGCTGGGCTGGTTGTTTAGTTCATTTCTCAAGAAGAGCTGGGCTGGTTGTTTAGTTCACTTCTTGAGAAGAGCTGGGCTGGTTGTTTAGTTCATTTCTCAAGAAGAGCTGGGGTGGTTGTTTAGTTCACTTTTCAAGAAGAGCTGGGCTGGTTGTTTAGTTCACTTCTTGATAAGAACTAGCCTGGTTGTTTAGTTCACTTCTCAGGAAGATCTGCGCTGGTTGTTTACTTCACCTCTCAGGAAGAGCTGGGCTGGTTGTTTAGTTCACTTCTTGATAAGAACTAGCCTGGTTGTTTAGTTCACTTCTTGATAAGAACTAGCCTGGTTGTTTAGTTCACTTCTTGATAAGAACTAGCCTGGTTGTTTAGTTCACTTCTCAGGAAGATCTGCGCTGGTTGTTTAGTTCACTTCTCACGAATAGCTCGTCTGGTTGTTTAGTTCACTTTTCAAAAAGACCTGATCTGGTTATTTAGTTGACTTCTCAAGAAGAGCCGGACTGGTTCTTTAGTTCACTTCTCAATTCGAGCTGGGATGGTTGTTAAGTTCATTTCTTGAGAAGAGCTGGGCTGGTTGTTTAGTTCACTTCTTGAGAAGAGCTGGGCTGGTTGTTTAGTTCATTTCTCAAGAAGAGCTGGGCTGGTTGTTTAGTTCATTTCTCAAGAAGAGCCGGACTGGTTCTTTAGTTCACTTCTCAATTCGAGCTGGGATGGTTGTTAAGTTCATTTCTTGAGAAGAGCTGGGCTGGTTGTTTAGTTCACTTCTTGAGAAGAGCTGGGCTGGTTGTTTAGTTCATTTCTCAAGAAGAGCTGGGCTGGTTGTTTAGTTCACTTCTTGAGAAGAGCTGGGCTGGTTGTTTAGTTCATTTCTCAAGAAGAGCTGGGCTGGTTGTTTAGTTCATTTCTCAAGAAGAGCTGGGCTGGTTGTTTAGTTCACTTCTTGAGAAGAGCTGGGCTGGTTGTTTTGTTCAATTTTTAATAACAGCTTGGCTGGTTGTTTAGTTCATTTCTCAAGAAGAGCTGGTTTTGTTGTTTAGTTCATTTCTCAAGGAGAGATGGGCTGGTTGTTTAATTCACTTCTCAAGAAGAGCTGGGCTGGTTGTTTAGTTCACTTCTTGAGAAGATCTGTATTGGTTGTTTAGTTCACTTCTTGAGAAGAGCTGGGTTGGTTATTTAGTTCACCTCTCAAGAAGAGCTGGACTGGTTGTTTAGTTTACTTCTCAATTCGAGCTGGGCTGGTTGTTAAATTAACTTCTCAAGAAAAGCTGGGCTGGTTGTTTAGTTCACTTCTCAAGAAGAGTTGGGTTGGTTTTCTAGTTCACTATAAATATATATATATCATGCTTCGTCTTTGGGTTCGTGATATATTATGCTAGTAATGGTGAAATCCTATTATTCGGAGCAGCGGAAGAGTTACTGGTGGATAGTGTTGATTGGATGCTGTGTTCCACCAAGTCTGTCAGTTCAGACTTAGGACAGCTACCACTTATACCCTATCTTTAGTTTTATACGAAATTAAAAAATGCGTGTGCGTGTGTATATGTGTGTGTCGAGGGGTGGGGTTTGCTATTTTCACCGAAGGGAATCAGGCCCCTAATTTTAGGGTCGTAAATCCGTAGACCTACGTCTGTCTTGCCGAGGAACTTGGAAACGTGAGTGAAACTTATATATGCTTCTAATACATGTTTACAATAATAGGTTTATCGACGTTGGTAATTTACAGTCTATTCGAAACAGCTTGCGTTTATTAGACGTTTACAAGTTTTATGCTGAAACCTGATATAATCTGAGAAATATTTAACGGTCTTCAGGTAAATCGTGAGGGAAGAAACAAGTTTACCCTTATGTGGTAGTTTTCTAATTATCAACAATTTCCATGTCAACGAAAAATACGCATATATGAAGGCGTTTGTGGTATGTAAAAAACATTGCAGCACCGTATACTACATAAATTAGGGAATAAATATATCACAAATGTCACATACTAAATCAACTGACAGTTAAGCAAATTTTAAACGTCGTATATCACATCAACTTGCTTATATAGGAGATTGAAAACAGCGTAAACCGAATAAGCTGTTGTATAAATAATACTGTTGTTGTTTATTGAAGTGATAAAATATAGGAAAGGTATTAAACACCATCCACCGCCAACTCATGAGTTCTTTTAATGGAATAATAGGAGTTGACCGTTACTCTTATAACATATCAGTAAATCACATAAAGTAATGTATAAAGGATACTTTTGTTGTAGTGAGAGATCATAGGAAAGGTGCAAAACACCATTCGCCACCAACTCATGAGCTCCTTTAATGGAATAATAGGATTTGACTGTTATTCTTAGAACACAACCATGCCCTTATAGTACGAAGCACGAATGTTTTCTCTATAACAGGACACGAATCTTGGAATCTTTACTCCACAGACAGGGCAATATCTCATGAGTCACGCCCGTTCATAGAAGATATTGGCGATACCTCACATAAGTGGTTCTTGAAGTATGCTAATAAACTATGTGTCTATCAATATAGAAAATGTTCTGTATTATCGTCTTTACGGTTCAGCTTCACTTGTTCTTTAAAAGGACTAACGGATTGATCGTCTTTACGGTTCAGCTTTACTCGTTCCGTTTGTTTTTGAAGTTACTCGAGGGCTATCTGCGCTAGCCGTCCCTAATTTAGCAGTGAAAGACTAGAGGGAGGGCAGCTAGTCATCACCACCCACTGCCAACTCTTAGGCTACTTTTTTGCCAACGAATAATGGGATTGTCCGTAACATTATAACATCCCAAGGGCTGAAAAGGCGAGCATGTTTAGTGCGACGGGGTTGCGAACTCGCGACCCTCAGATTACCAGTCGCACGCCTTAACCCACCTGGCCATGTCGGTCCTATTGTTAATGAAAAACAATTTTTTCATTTTTAGTTTTAGTGGATTGTTCCTGGATAGACTGTAAAACAAAACGTTAAGTGCCCAATTAAAACATGCAAAAATGCTATAGTAAGGTCATTTATTTCTTGTATAAGTAATGCTGCTATGTAGAGTTATTAGTTTGTATAAGATATATTATAACTTAGCTCCAAACGGATATTTTAGAGGAGACGAAAAACACGTCACTATCACTTTCCTGGAATGCCATAATGACGAACAAAAAAGAAACTCTTGCAGACATGTAGTATTTACAAAGAGATGAAAACCTCTCTTTCAAGCAAACACTTTTGTAAGATCACGTTCAGTAACGGACCATGAAAATCTTTGATGCATATGAGCTAAGAGTATTGATGAAGAAAATACAAAGATGAAATAGTACGCAACTGTATAGCTCAGAGAGAAACCTGAAGATAAAGTTTTGTTTGTTTGTTTTAAAATTCGCACAAAGCTACTCGAGGGCTATCTGTGCTAGCCGTCCCTAATTTAGCAGTGTAAGACTGGAGGGAAGGCAGCTGGTCATCACCACCCACCGCCAACTCTTGGGCTACTCTTTTACCAAAGAATAGTTGGATTGACCGTCACATTATAACGCTCCCACGGCTGAAAGGGCGAGCATGTTTGGCGCGACGGGAATGCGAACCCGCGACCTTCGGATTACGAGTCGCACGCCTTAACACGCTTGGCCATGCCGGGACTGGAATGCTTTGTAAGACTAATGATAAAAACATAGCTCATGTAAATAGGTGAAGCTTCGAAAGCTCTCTTTGTCCTTAATATATTATATCCTTTAACCTATCTTCTTTATTACAAGTGATACTAAGTCCGGCATGGTGGTTACGGTACTCGATTCGTAATCTGAGGGTCGCTGGTTCGAATCCCCGTTGCACCAAACATGCTCGCCCTTTTAGCCGTGGGGGCGTTATAATGTGACGGTCAATCCCACTATTCTTTGGTAAAGGAGTAGCCCAAGAGTTGGCGGTAGGTGGTGATGACTAGCTGCCCTCACTCTAGTCTTACACTGCTAAACTAGGGACAGCTAGCGCAGATAGCCCTCATGTAGCTTTGCGCAAAATTCAAAACAAACCAAACCAGTGACATCTCAATATGAAGTAACAATCGGTTATTAAGCTAAGTTGTTTATTCAAACGTTGTAGTTAACTGTTGTTATTGCACTAGCTGAAATGTGTGGCTTTAAGTGTAGTACCATTTTAAACATAAGTATCACTTTTATTATTTGCTCTACAGAGAGGTCCAGATTGTTCTTGGAAAGCGACAAAATTGTAGAGTTGTTACAGTTTGGAGCATAAGTGGTTGCTTCCTTGAAGAACAAAGGAACGGAACAGTACACAGTTATGGATCATACAATAATTCTACCATGAGTTTTAAAAGCACGAAATATCGTGCAAGTCCCTTAATATTAACGAAAGAAAATCGAAAAATCGAGTTGTTTTTATCTGTAGTAATGTTTCAATAGCGAGGCTTATATAGAAATTGTACGTGTACCAGGAATCATTATATAGTAACCATATGAGAATTTATTTATCAATAACGTTACCAGATGTAAACCGGCTCGAACATCTTGCTCTGAGCTTAAGTTAGATTTAGTGTATTTTTTTATTTTACGTACAGTTTAAATATATTTAATGTATTGTGTTTTATTTTACGCACAAGTTAATTAGATTTGGTGTATTGTGTTTGATTTTACATATAGTTAATTATATCTAGCGTACTGTGTTTGATCATAGTAAAGTTAATTAGACTTAGTGTACTGTGTTTGATTTTACGTACAGTTTTATAGCTTGAAAGATCTGAAATATTTTTTCAAGGACGAAATTCTCTTGATTTTTTTTTTGTCGATTTATAATTCAAAGATTCGAAACACCTGTCATTAATATCATTGAAAACATGGATGAAAGAGGAAACGAATAACAACTGGCTAGATAAAGTTTCTGTTGCTGGTAGAAGTTTTGTATCCATGCGTTGCATATTTATGAACTGATCGTAATCACAAAAGCGATGAAAATCAGCACGCGCTCTTTATAAGAAACCCATCTTGTGTTGACACCATACTAGACTGACGTTATCTTTCGTATAACACCTTGTCAGTTTGTTTGGATCTAGCTAGCGCCAATAACTAATTACTACCCTTCCAGCGTTGTTCACAACAGCTACGAGATAAAAACCGAATGATCCAGCAAGTGTTTAAGTGAAGACCGTCGCTTCACGACGATAGGCATAGAAAGGCGTATTATTTTGTAAACTACTGAAAGAGAACACTCAACAGTCAATTCGATACCCAAAGAAACTTTCATACAAGGTTTAATGTATTTATTTATGAAAATACTATTTCTAATAACTATATTTCAACTATACTTAAGCCTAGCAGTGGGTCCCTAGCTAATACATTAAAACACGGTTTTTTTCACATGTTTTATCCCTATTATTTTGCCCAGAAAACTATTTTAGAGGGTTTATAGAACATTTAGACGTCAAATAGGATTTGATGTCTTTGAGATAGAAAAGTACCTCAAATCGTTAGAACTTAAGACTACATGATTGAAATTGCAATATTACAATATCATATTTTTAGCAATATGAAATTTCTAACGAAAGGTAATGGAGTTGTATGTCAAATTTTATTCGTGTGCCTTTTTTATATCATGAAATAAGACAGCATCTTATTTTGATAAAGCTAGTTAATGGAGATCTCAGACTTCGGAGAGATTTTATCGTTTAAATTAATTCAGCTTGCAATCACTTTGTAAATGATCTTTTTGAAATTTGGAAAAATGTGTCATTTGTCAACACCCTAAATGGACGTCATTTGTCAACACGTTCTCAGAAACCTGTCTCCACCGGCCAAGGCCACCCGTTTCAAGTGAAGATTATTATAACGAGGACAACTTTCCAATCAATCTAACTATAATCTGTTTAGTTGTAAAATAAAATTGCTTTGGAAACCTTTTCAAGTTAATCGAAAATATTATCTACAAAATAGAAAGGTCAACATAGCAATGTTGTATTTCTTTTTTCTTTTACAAATAATTTCAAAATATGCCTAATGTATTCTTTCTGGCTTCAGTAAGATGTTTTTTGCATTCATAAATAGATAAGAAACGAATTAGTAACATACAAAGAACATATTGCAGCCTTTATTTCATGTTGGCCTGTTTTATAATCAGGCTAAAGTTGTCTAATAACAAACAGCTTCCCGTACATATTGTTTTATATCAGGGAGCGAGTTAGCGATCCTTATGTATTGATGGGTCCGATTAAAAATGACGGCTTGTACGTTGTGTACGGTGGTGCGTATTCCATAACATCGGCAAAACACAGCCAAAGAAATAGAGAAGAAAAACCTTTCACAAATCGAGCAGAAAACTGCCTTTAAAGTTTGACTAACATTCCTTGACGTCTGGAAAACGGGCCGCAAAGACATCGATTCCCTTCTCTTCCGTCAGCTGTAACATATAAATGACAGTGTACCTATGACCAGTCCAAAAAACACACACACAAAAACACACTTCATTATTTCCTGCGATGTGCCTTTTAATATCTAAAGTAGCAAGTGATCCATAATTGATTAGTTACAGCCCAAAGTAGTAATAACAGTTTCTGATAAGTAAGGCATTATGTACGTTATAAGTTATATTATGACTCCATATAGAATAAAACTGAATATGCTGGTGAAATGGTGCTTTCCACCTAGAAGTCACAGCGTCGCTAGAAGCCAAAACTTCTACTCGTAAAAAGTGCAGAAACTAATAAATTATTGGACGTGTTGATGGCAAAAGATCAGAAACAAAAGAACAATCATTCATACAGTGGGTGGACAAACATGCAAGTTAGGTGGTGGAATGTAGGCGTAAATAATGCAGATTTTCCTCCCATTCCAACTGTTCTTCAGTTTCTAATATTTTTCCATTCTTACATTCCAACAATTTCAGACATTAAATAAAGCAGGTATTATATTGTTGATATATTGTTATGCATTCCTCTCTACGTTCTCTCAGAAGTTTTTTATTAATTATTACTTATAATATATTTTATATGATAAGTGTTTAAGCGTGGTCAAATTAATAATATACACCTACGATTGGTGTTATAGTCTTCAATCATAAAACTAAAAGCGTACATAAAATTTCAACAGTATGACTATGTCCATCTCTTATTTATTAGTTTCTGGAAATTCATACGTACATTATCTTCATTTATAGTAATATACTGTAAGTGTAAGTCCATGGAAAAGGGCTATATAATTATATTCATGATGTGTTGGCTAATAGCTTCCTTTTTGTCAAAATTACGAGCGCTATATGTAAAGTTTTTGAATTGGCATTTCAAATAAAACGTGTTTAAAGAAACGTATTTGAGATAAATTAATTCAACACTACTTCACAGAAACCGTTAGAGCCAGTTTGGCTTCAGAACCATTAGACAAGTTGAATACACACTCTGCACAAGGCTTCAGTTTCTACCTTGCTATTTGCTTACGTCACATAATGTATTATAATTAGATAGGAATGCTTAATCCATGAACGTTTCACATCTTTACCACCTCTCTGTATGTGTGAATAAGTTTTAGTTAGATGGCTGCTCAGACATAAAATGTACGGATTGTTATTAAGTTTAGATTAGATTATTTCCTGAGGCTGGCGTTTCCCAACTTATTAATTAGTTAACCAGCAAGAAGTCAGACATGAAAGACAATAAGGATCACTCAATTTAACCTGTCAATTACGACTATCATTATTCAATGTATTTGATCAAGTTGTATAACGTACATCATTAACGAGCCTGTTGTCAACAAACTAGGACCAGACTGGGAAAGCTGATGACATAACGTAATTTTATACCAGTTATATACCACATACATACAAAACTTTATACCGGTTGTTATATACCACATACATACAAAACTTTATACCGGTTGTTATATACCACATACATACAATAAATTGTTTTACTTCATGTGACAGATTTCTGGGAGCTTGTTAGCATCTTTATGAGTATATATTATTGATAATTCTTTGTTTTGTTTTTGAATTTCGCGCAAAGCTACACGAGGGCTATCTGATTCCTATTTTTACATGATATATAAGGGTATTAATACAGATATGTGATTCATGTTTCCACATGATATATAAGGGTATTAATACAGATATGTGATTCCTATTGCCACATGATATATAAGGGTATTAATACAGATATGTGATTCATATTTCCACATGATATATAAGGGTATTAATACAGATATGTGATTCCTAATTTTACATGATATATAAGGGTATTAATACAGATATGTGATTCCTATTTCCACAATATATATGGGGGTATTAATACAGATATGTGATTACTATTGCCACAGATAACTTTAAAATCCAAATGCATTTTTAATTCTTGTTGTATTTAAGTGTTATTCGTTTTGACTTTTTTTTTTCTTTGGTTAAAGCGTGATTTTAAATAAATGTGAACAGTTTAAAACTCCAAATTAATTCGTGCAAGAAGTTTACGAAATTATGGACGATGATACTGTTATTTTCAACAAAGAAGATGAATTAAAGTAATGAAAGATTCCGGTAAAAGGAAACAAGAAACTCTACAATATTACACCAAATTGTTATCTTATTGTTCTAACCAGAAAACAACAACATTACTGGGAAGATAAAGAGAAAAAAAATGGTTATCCTTGAATTAAATTGTATGTAAAAGTTCAACAGCTTTCCTTTTTTCCCTCTTTAAACTTACACATCATCAGCTGCTTTTTCGTGTTTACAACTGAAGCAAGTGTCATATTAACACGAAGTAACGTGAGTCAAAGATTATGACCTTGTTTATCTAGCCACATGAATCAGTTGTCCTTTACGAATTGGTTTTGACAGCCACTTTTCAATCAGAATTTGTACCATTTTTTTCAAGACTTCTTCTATGTTACAACCGTTACCAAGGAACACGAATTTTCAATTGAAACTACATCAGATTATGAGTTCCAGAATCGCTCAAAGTTCTTATAAATTTAATTTTTTTTATTTATGTATTCAACAATATAAGGAAAAAAACTAAATATCGAATTTTTTGGCAATTTTCTTGAACTTACGTAATAATAACTGAATGTGAGTTTCAAATGAAAAGCACGATGAATAAATAATTAACGTCCACGAGGAATATAAACAAAAATAAATATTTGAAAACATTTGTTATTATTTTATCCATAAAAAAATCTTCAAATCTGTATATAGTTACTATTGTTGTACAGAACATGCGTAAGGCGTGCGACTCGTAATCCGAGGGTCGCGGGTTCGCGCCCGCGTCGCGCTAAACATGCTCGCCCTCCCAGCCGTGGGGGCGTATAATGTGACGGTCAATCCCACTATTCGTTGGTAAAGTAGCCCAAGAGTTGGCGGTGGGTGGTGATGACTAGCTGCCTTCCCTCTATTCTTACACTGCTAAATTAGGGACGGCTAGCACAGATAGCCCTCGAGTAGCTTTGTGCGAAATTCCAAAACAAACAAACAGAACATATAATGGGTTGATTTATTTTGAACTTTGCGCTAAACGTACGAAATTCAGCAGTGTTTGTTTGTTTTTGACACTCATCAGGCCGGCTGTGATAAGACAGACATGGTAGTGGACTTGGCTATATTAACATCATAAACTTCCATGAACAGCTATTTATGCTTAGAACTATATTAATTAAGTGAATTGTATTTATTATATAGTTTATTATGCGAAAGCTAGAACACATTAAGAGTTGAAACTTTTACATTTCCATTAAGTGGATATGAGAATAAACTGTTATTTTAACGTAAATTTCTCTAATTTCTAACCCTTGTGATTATGAGGATGTGAAGGAGATAACTTGGTCATATTTAAGCAATCCAATTTTAAAAACACACTGCTAGAATCGTATGTGATAGTAACATTCTATTAGTAATGACCCACCAACTTCGTAAATCTGGGAACAAAATTCTCTGTTTCCTTTTAAGTTCAGTGGACAAAACCGCTTAAAGACGATGCATGAATGTAACCTAGTGTAAGCGCAACTGACAGTTTTGAACCATGTGACTTCTTGTCATTTTTGTTTGATATATAGTTTTGGAGCTGCGTACTGGTATACCCTTAAACACCCCTCAAATCTAGCTCCTTGCTTTTTCTTTGATGGTAGGGTCAGACTTCTTCGAGACGTTCTTTCGACTCTGGTGCCCAAAATAAAGCGGCGAGCTTGTTACAAAACGATCGCGGGTCAAATATATATGGTTGAGACGTCAACTAGGCCTATTAAGAAAGAAAGCAGAATCAAGCAGAAGCTTCAGGCCAGACAGACGCTAAGAAAGCAGGGGAAAATCCACGCCATGAACCCCCTGACCTGTCAAGCTGCTGGCGTCATGTTCTCCCTTATTTTGCTGTAAAATTTGCAAGGCGGTTCATCTAGTTAGCTGGATATATTTTAAAATTAAAAGGGGATGATTGTGAATGGGGAGTATCTGTCTGAATCATGTCGTTTTGAGTGGTGGTTTTCTGTGACGACTAATGGGAGACATTATAAGACGTGTCTGATGAGGGCTTGCCCAAACAGTTGAATATATGGAAATATAAAAATATAAATTTGTTATGGGGTCGTCAATGGAGTCAGAATCAATCTTGAAAAAAATTAGCTGAATTTCTAAAGTTTAAAAAGAAATTCTGCTAATTAGCCACTTTTAATGTCATCAGTGTTCAAACAAATAAAGTGTCTTTTAATTAATTATCAACTGAGAAGGACTGGCAAGAATAAAACGTATGATATATAGAACAGACGGTTGATTGTATTTTATAAGAATTATTTGCATGTTCGAATAGAGTAGAGTTTTGTCGCATGTGTGTGTCTTGATACGATAGTGGCATGTCTGGAAGGTATATATAAATATATATATGATTGATGGAGAATTCCTGACTATTCGGCAGTGTAATACTACTACGACGGTTGTAGGAAGTGTCACAGCCGTTTTCGATAGAGGATATTCATTTACTGAAGTTTCCATGTGACGTAAAGCCACGAGGCAAATTGTTTCAAGGAATGGAGGGTAATTGGCTCCAAAAGGCCCGGCATGGTCAAGCGCGTTAAGGCGTGCGACTCGTAATCTGAGGGTCGCGGGTTCGCATCCCCATCGCACCAAACATGCTCGCCCTTTCAGCCGTGGGGCGTTATAATGTGACGGTCAATCCCACTATTCGTTGGTAAAAGAGTAGCACAAGAGTTGGCGGTGGGTGGTGATGACTAGCTGCCTTCCCTCTAGTCTTACACTGCTAAATTAGGGACGGCTAGCGCAGATAGCCCTCGAGTAGCTTTGTGCGAAATTCCAAAACAAAAACAAGAATTAGCTCCAAACCGACGTCAAACCTAGATCAAACCAGTTGCTCGACTGTAAAGTAAAACATTATGGTAAAGAGAATCTTTTGACCTCCAAAACCGTTGCAATGAAGAGACATATCTGCTGGTACCACTAAGGATAATGGCATAATGTGAAAGAATATTCAAAATCTAAAAAATTCACAAGATTCTGATGACAAATATAACATAATATAACATAGCATTGAGAGTTTTGTGTGAAATATGAGTGAAGAAATTGGAATCAGAGAATTCCTTAATCGATCACATGTATGTAAAGTCTCATGTGCTTTATGTCTGCTTAAACGAGGTGTTTGAAGCTTATTACATTGTAAATTTAATGGTATATATATTTATATTTTCTACCAGAAGTATGATGGATTTTTGAGTGTAATTTTTGAAAGTAACTCATCACATAAAAACACATCGTGATTTATATCTATTCCCAACAGGCACATTAAGTTAATATTCTCAATCAATCGTATTTGCTTCTTCCATCACAAATAATGTATTTTGTTGAGTCAATAGCTCATTCAGCATCTTTCGTTTTTCTGATTATAAAATAATTAATCAGTGAAGTTGTTTGGTTCATTTAAGACATTTTGCGATAATCTACACAAAAGACACATCACCTTCCCTAATTTTGAGATGATACAATAGAAGGAAGCCAACATTCAGTAGCACTCTCCGTCAAAACTTCCGCTACTGGGATCGGTTATTGGGATTTGATAGCTACTCCTATACATTACTTATATCCCTAAAGTATGGAGCGCATTATTGTGGCAGCGAGCAGCAAACTAGGAACCCTCGGATTCACTAGTCGTTGAGTTAAACCCAGGTCGAAACGGTTTGGCTTGTTTGCTGTCAAGCGCAAAATTACATAAAGACTATCTATGCTTTGTCCACCACTAGTATCAAAACGCGATTTTCAGCGGCGTAAATCTTTATAATTTATCTTTCAGCCACTAGGGACAAACGATTTGAACAAACAAAATTGAAATGCGGCTGATTGTCGGCTAATAAATGATGGAGACGTTGAAGTGAGTATCTGTTATTAATTCTAGACAGTACACTTTTATTCAAGCTTGATTACAGAAAACAGTGCATTTCGCTTGCACACGTTTCAGTCAGTTCTTTAGCGCAAGTTACGTACATCAATCAACCAATAAAAAATGGATGTGAAAAACTATTTATTTTTGAAAATTCAAATAGTATCTTCTTTGATATGAATTTTTAGAGTTCGCAATTCTGAGAAAACGTAAATTTTCTTTTAATAGATAGAAGTTTATATATGCATGTGAAGGTTATAAATAATTAATTGTTATTGCACTCTACTAAATGAAAAATCTTCAGTGATGACGAGAAAACCCACTTGTAGAGAAAAGTATATATGTAAAAACGGCTGGTTTGGGTTGAGAATTTTTTTTATGCAAAGGAAGAAACAACGTTTCGACCTTCTTCGGTCATCATCAGGTTCACAAAGAAAGAGGTAACTGACCGATAGCTGACCACATGTTTGAAGGAGGTTGTGTAACTGCGTGTAGGAATGTAGAGGGCGTGCTTAGATGTTTGATGATATTTATTAATATAAGTATAAAGGTGTTCCTTTGTATTGGTTTATTTTGGGCTTGAGTTGTTGTATAAGTAAGGCTTCTTTAATTTTCCATTTATGTTTGTTTCTTTATTTAGTATTTTGGTGTTTTTTATGGTTATGTTGTGTTTATTTGATTTTCAGTGTTCGAAAACGTGTGAAGGTGACTTTTTGTGTTATTTGAATCTGGTTTCCATTTTTCTACTTGAATAGTTGGGTGTAATGACCTTATGCCAAGACATTTTTTGATGTGCAAGCTTCTGTTATTAGAAGTTGGGAAAATAATGTATTTTTAATGTAAATATCAAACTTATTTTACGTATAATTTGTTTGTTTGTTTTGGAATTTCGCACAAAGCTACTCGAGGGCTATCTGTGCTAGCCGTCCCTAATTTAGCAGTGTAAGACTAGAGGGAAGGCAGCTAGTCATCACCACCCACCGCCAACTCTTGGGCTACTCTTTTACCAACGAATAGTGGGATTGACCGTCACATTATAACGTCCCCACAGCTGAAAGGGCGAGCATGTTTGGCGCGACGGAGATGCGAACCCGCGACCCTCAGATTACGAGTCGCACGCCTTAACGCGCTTGGCCATGCCGGGCCTTTACGTATAGTAGGAAGAACCAGTTGTCTCACAGAACGAGACGAATGGCCACTGATTGTCTGACCTATTACCAGTCGGTGGAGCCGTAGTCATTAACGCCACTTAAGCATAATGAACGGGTTTGTTTTAAGACAGTATTCACAAATGTTATTAATTTCGAAGATTATTAAATTAACTTGCTACCAATTATTGTTTCTTTGTTTTTAAATTTTGCGCAAAGCTACCCGAGGACTATCTGGGCTAACAGTCTCTAATATAGCAGAGTAAGACTAAAGTGAAGGCAGCTGGTTATCACCACCCACCGCCAACTCTTGGGCTACTCGTTTACCAACGAATAGTGGGATGACCTTCACATGTAACGCCCCCACGATTGAAAAGTCGATCATATTTGGTGTGACGTGGATTCGAACCTCCGACCCTCAGGTTAGGAGTCGAGTGGTCTAACTACCTGGCTGTGCCGGATCTGTTACCAGTTGATTCCTTTCAGGTTGTTTACCACGTCCTTACTTCTGAGCCGTATAACATTGGTAGCAGTATACACATGCGGAGTAGTTTCTATTTCTTTTATTGTGTTATCCTCCATCTTTAGGGTTATCTAAGTATTTATATACACATTAACCTTCTCGGTTGTGTCTCAGTGAAATGTTGTTCTTAGCCTGTAATACATCTTCTCATCTATTATGATTTTTTTTTACGTGTGGATATAAATTGTAGAGTTGATGTTTGAATTTTAAATGTCGTTATAAACTGGAGAGTTGATACGAAAACTGTAAGTTTACGTATAAATTGTAGAGTTGATGTTTGCATTTTAAATGTCGTTATAAACTGGAGAGTTGATATGAAAACTATAAGTTTACGTATAAATTCTAGAGTTGATGTTTGCATTTTAAATGTCGTTATAAACTGGAGAGTTTATACGAAAACTGTAAGTTTACGTATAAATTGTGGAGTTGATGTTTGCATTTTAAATGTCGTTATAAACTGGAGAGTTGATAGAGTTGATATGAAAACTATAAGATAAGTTTACGTATAAATTCTAGAGTTTATGTGAGGATATTAAGTATGAATATAAGCTGTAAAGTTGATGTGAGGATATTAAGTGTGGTTATAAACTGTAGAGTTGATCTGTGTGTTAAATACTTTCCTCTGCATTGTCTGTAAACCTGAAGTTTGTTATCTTATCTCTGACTTGCAAACTCTCTCTTTCTTAGCCTGAAGATGACCTAGGAAAGTCGAAACGTTGTTCTCTCCGTATCAATAAAAGTGTCAATACCCATACCAGCTGTTCTGAGATACATTTTTGTCTCTGATGGTCTGAAACTCTATATTTTGTAAATGTAAAATAAAATAAAGCTTGCCTTTACTGTATTTAAGTTTATAAAATGTTCAAAGCACATTCCCAAAACCCTTACCCGTTTTACTGTCAGGTTATCAGGACTTTTTCTGCATTAGCGAGAACGGGCGCCAAAACAAATATCTTCAAATGAACTGGAACAAAATGTGCGTGTGACAGCATTTACAATGTAAGTCAACAGACTAAAAGAATGTGTTACGTGTGTTTGAACGTAAACATAAATTTACACTTTTCATGAAATTTACTAAAAATATTTAGTTGGACTACGAAGTTAAGTTTACATCATTATACGTGCAATATTTTTGTGTAAATGTAAGAGGACAAAGGCCTCTTCTTGCCACTTGATAAGGGCGCTCATATTACCGAATTTTATATGTAAATGACACTTTGGTCATAACATTTCCATGTAGAAGGAATTCTTCCTACGCATACATATTAATTAGTAAAACAATACAAAATAAATGTTTATAAGTATTTAAGTACGCTAGGTGATAAAAACTCAAGGTAAACACGACACATAGCTGAGATTAACTGTATCGTCACAATTTTAAAGAACTGGTCACATAAAGAGGTGATAAAACTGGCACTTTAGTTACTTTGTGTATGATACCTAAACCGGTTTTGGTTGTCGAGAAGAAACGAAGGTAGATAATTTCATTACTGTATTATAATCTTCTCTTTCTTTGTGTACCATGTTTTATTCAACACATTGTATATCTTTTACTTAGTCGACCAATCTTATTAAACATGTAAAACGTTTTATCAAATGTAAAACAAAAACGAAACGAACAGGCGAAGCAGCTACACCATATTAGACTGAAGGCTTACATTATGGAGTTAGATTTTTGTTTTACGAAAACTCAGTGGACACAGGTAATTATTGTTATGTGACTATTGTTAGATTCATTATTGTTATGTGACTATTGTTAGATTCACGACAACGTATTTCAAAGTAATGTAACCAGTTTGTAACATTAAACCCTTGATACATTTTCAAAAGATGTCTCATATTGAAGTTGAACGATGAGGCAACCATATAAACAGAGGTTGAAGAGAGAGACGCTCACTTGTAAACAGAGGCTGAACAGAGAGACGCTCACTTGTAAACAGAGGCTGAACAGAGAGACGCTCACTTGTAAACAGAGGCTAAACAGAGAGACGCTCACTTGTAAACAGAGGCTGAACAGAGAGATGCTCACTTGTAAACAGAGGCTGAACAGAGAGACGCTCACTTGTAAACAGAGGCTGAACAGAGAGACGCTCACTTGTAAACAGAGGCTGAACAGAGAGACGCTCACTTGTAAACAGAGGCTAAACAGAGAGACGCTCACTTGTAAACAGAGGCTGAACAGAGATGCTCACTTGTAAACAGAGGCTGAACAGAGAGACGCTCACTTGTAAACAGAGGCTGAACAGAGAGACGCTCACTTGTAAACAGAGGCTAAACAGAGAGACGCTCACTTGTAAACAGAGGCTGAACAGAGATGCTCACTTGTAAACAGAGGCTGAACAGAGAGACGCTCACTTGTAAACAGAGGCTGAACAGAGAGACGCTCACTTGTAAACAGAGGCTGAACAGAGAGACGCTCACTTGTAAACAGAGGCTAAACAGAGAGACGCTCACTTGTAAACAGAGGCTGAACAGAGATGCTCACTTGTAAACAGAGGCTGAACAGAGAGACGCTCACTTGTAAACAGAGGCTGAACAGAGAGACGCTCACTTGTAAACAGAGGCTGAACAGAGAGACGCTCACTTGTAAACAGAGGCTAAACAGAGAGACGCTCACTTGTAAACAGAGGCTGAACAGAGAGATGCTCACTTGTAAACAGAGGCTGAACAGAGAGACGCTCACTTGTAAACAGAGGCTGAACAGAGAGACGCTCACTTGTAAACAGAGGCTAAACAGAGAGACGCTCACTTGTAAACAGAGGCTGAACAGAGATGCTCACTTGTAAACAGAGGCTGAACAGAGAGACGCTCACTTGTAAACAGAGGCTGAACAGAGAGACGCTCACTTGTAAACAGAGGCTGAACAGAGAGACGCTCACTTGTAAACAGAGGTTGAAGAGAGAGACGCTCACTTGTAAACAGAGGTTGAACAGAGAGACGCTCACTTGTAAACAGAGGCTGAACAGAGAGACGGTCACTTGTAAACAAAGGCTGAACAGAGAGACGCTCACTTGTAAACAGAGGCTGAACAGAGAGAGTTCTGTTAAGAGTTCCAATAGATGTAACAATCCTAGCCTGTTGAAAACCTACGTTCTAATAATCCAACTATTTTCCAGTCGCGGAAAATACATTCATAAACTATTTCATTTGTTTGATTAGTGGCTATTATCTAATTATTTCGGTCTTATTTAGAATATTCTGTTCGATCTTGGGTGTGACCTGGCATGGCCAGGTGGTTAGGGCGCTTGGCTCGTAATCCGCGAGTCACCGGTTCGAATTCCCGTCAAACCAAGAAAAGTTGGCGGTGATGACTAGCTGCTTTCTCTCTAGTATTACACTGCTAAATTAGGGGCGGCTAGCGCAGATAGCCCTCGTGTAGCTTTGCGTGATAATTCAAAAACAAACAAACATAATGGGGTATAAAACAATTAATTATTAATTAAATTTTACAGGGTGTCCGAAAATTAGGTCACCAAAGTTGTTTATTTAGGTTTATAAATTTGTTACAATTTTATAATACCCCGTATATCACACAATATGAACACTCACATCAAATGAAAATAATAGAAAAACTAGGGCACTTTATATGTCAGTAGAATTTAAAAAAATACCCGCAATAAGTTGTTGTTTTACGTTTCTATCAACCAGAGTTGCTTGTCTGATTTTTGCATTATGTTGTAAATAGTTATCTTAACCGATTTCGATTACCATCGGTAGACGAACTCAGGTAGACTCTTCAAAGTCTAATAAGTCTAAATGGATAAGCAATCGAACGAAGGGTGAGAGAAATCCAGTAACAAATTTCGTGAAGTCAACGTCAAGCGAAAGTGGCATTTAATACCGCACGTAGCACGATTTCCTTTCCATCGTTAGAACCTGTTCGAGTTCTATAATTCAAAGTACTGGAAATGGGTGACCCTCGTCCCATATATTGTGCTAGCATAAATACATGTCCTCCGGGCTGGTTATAACTGCTGATTCCTGTGGAAGACTACTAGGCTTGCGGTCTTTTCTGGAACTCTCTAACAGTTCTACAACAATGTACTCATACGTGACGAGAAAAGGGATTTTATTGAAATTTTAGTCTAAAAATGAGCTTTCATCCTAGCATTAAATGACTAAATATATTTTATTAAAGTGGTTCTTTGTAGACGCAGCTATCAATATAAGTGCCTAGTTTTAATGTTGAAAAACGAGATTTTCATTAAAGAGAAATGAATGACACTTGGGGTTTGTTTTTGATGGTTTTACTTTTGAAACACACTCATTTTTTTTGTAATTTTTATCAATTAAATCTGAAACTTATTCTTTGTGCAGCAATTTCAATTGTTTTATTTACCACTCAGTTATAAAAGTCCTGGGCCCGGCATGGCCAAGCGTGTTCAGGCGTGCGACTCGTAATCTGAGGGTCGGGAGTTCGAATCCACGTCACAACAAACATGTTCGCCCTCCCAGCCGTGGGGGCGTTATAATGTTACGATCAATCCCACTTTTCGTTGGTAAAAGAGTAGCCCAAGAGTTGGCGGTGGGTGGTGATGACTAGCTGCCTTCCCTCTAGTCTTACACTGCTAAATTAGGGACGGCTAGCACAGATAGCCCTCGAGTAGCTTTGTGCGAAATTCTGAAACAAACAAACAAAATAAAAGTCCTGTCTGGTTATAAACACATTACCCGGTTATTACTGGGGATGATCGGTGGTGCAGTAGTTTCATACAACTGAGTTTTGGACGCATACTTCACAAGCTCCATTACTTTTCTGGCTTAATGTTGATGGAGTTCTTTTGCTAGTTGAGATTTAATAAAGTAATACTGCACATTTCAAGATATATTAGTCACAGATAACACTTTAAAAATCTGTAAGATATAGGCCTGTTTCAGAAAATTTCCACGCGAAGCAATGACCATAACGCAATAGATATTTGAAATGTCAACACTAAGGATTACACACACGCACGTAATTTTAGAAAGAATAAACATCCAGTCAAACTTAAACCTGGCATCACCTACTTCTGCAATAATATTTTTACTGACTGAGCTAAAGAAATCAATTCACTGGTAAGGTACTTTTAAACAGTTTCAAACCATCACACGTGTACTTTATGTCACACAGTATGTTTGTTTTTTAATTTCGTGCAAAGCTACACGAGGGCTATCTGCGCTAGCCATCCCTAATTTAGCAGCGTAGCACTAGAGGGAAGGCAGCTAGTCATCACCACCCACCGCCAATTCTTGGACTTCTCTTTTACCAACGAATAGTGGGATTGACCGTTATATTATAACGCTCCAACGGCTGAAAAGGCGAGCATGTTTGGTGCGACGGGGATTCGAACCCACGTCCATCAGATTACGAGTCGAATGCCTTAACCTACCTGGCCATGCCGGACTGTCAAACAGTTCTTCTTTCAGAAACGTAACGTAAATATATTTCATGAAGGTTTTACGTTTAATAAGCTCCAGTAAGGTTGAAAAATAGTGATATAGAAAATATTCCTCGGGTTGCGTTGGTTGAATCGTCAAGAGAAAGTAATCGATTCAATGAATACTTTCAAATACTTGTATTGATATAGTTCAAGCTTCATAGAATATTGGTACACATGATAATCTCAGAGTTAAGTTGGTTTAATTATGAATTAATTAACAAATACTTTCCAATTTGTATTAAGAATAGGTATGTCAGGTTACACTCTAATGTTTAACATGACTTTTCTCATATGATATCCTAACAGCAAATTATATTTTCATATCTTGTTAGGAGTGATTTTACTGTGCACACGCGTTTTATTGATTAGAAAAAAAGATTTATTATAGTTATAACTTCGTTTTTGTGCGGTTGTTTAACCGTGGTGTCTAAAATAGAAATATCGCGTAAACTTCAACAAGCCTGTCACCGTGAGAACACATCCCTAGGCCGCGGTGGCTGTCTTGAAAACAAAACATTCCTTGTTGAAGCTTACGGTCTGTAGGTCGCTAGTTATCAAGCTGAAGGAAAAGACAGTTCAGCTTACAAGTCGGTAGTGTAACTAAGTCGTCTGCCATGACCCTGTCTTGTTATCGGGAGTTTAAACAAGTCTTAAAGATAGTATTATCCCATGCATTGGGAAGAAACAATGAACGATAATTTGGGACAATATTTAACCCATAAGACAGTAGCGTTGATTTCACGAACGCACACTAAGCTTTTATGTTGAACAATAGAAGCGAAAACGCCCTCTAGAAAAACAGAATAAAAGAACAGACAGAAATGGACGCGAAAATTAATGTTTATTGTATAAATTGGTATTTAGAGCTATATTAAAATAGTGTGATTTGTTTTTGTTTACTATTGTTACTGAGTACAAACAGGAATAAACACTCGATAATGAACAAAATTTAAATGACGACACTTTATCCTACTTAAAGTTAGCGTTTGATAAACAAACTTATTTACTCTACAAGTAATATAAAAGTAAAATCGAGTAAAAAAGCACATTGTTCACAGACATAACATATCGATGTAACGTGGTTAACCGGATTGATTATTATACAATTAAAACCTGCACTGGAAGTTAAGTTAAAACACTTTCAACCTGCACAATACTGGAAGTTAAGTTAAAGCACTTTCAACCTGCACAATACTGGAAGTTAAGTTAAAACACTTTCAACCTGCACAATACTGGAAGTTAAGTTAAAACACTTTCAACCTGCACAATACTGGAAGTTAAGTTAAAGCACATTCAACCTGCACAATACTGGAAGTTAAGTTAAAACACTTTCAACCTGCACAATACTGGAAGTTAAGTTAAAACACTTTCAACCTGCACAATACTGGAGTTAAGTTAAAGCACATTCAACCTGCACAATACTGGAAGTTAAGTTAAAACACTTTCAACCTGCACAATACTGAGTTAAGTTAAAACACTTTCAACCTGCACAATACTGGAAGTTAAGTTAAAACACTTTCAACCTGCACAATACTGGAAGTTAAGTTAAAACACTTTCAACCTGCACAATACTGGAAGTTAAGTTAAAGCACATTCAACCTACACAATACTGGAAGTTAAGTTAAAGCACATTCAACCTGCACAATACTGGAAGTTAAGTTAAAGCACTTTCAACCTGCACAATACTGGAAGTTAAGTTAAAGCACTTTCAACCTGTACAATACTGGAAGTTAAGTTAAAGCACTTTCAACCTGCACAATATTGGAAGTTAAGTTAAAGCACATTCAACCTGCACAATACTGGAAGTTAAGTTAAAGCACATTCAACCTGCACAATACTGGAAGTTAAGTTAAAGCACTTTCAACCTGCACAATACTGGAAGTTAAGTTAAAGCACTTTCAACCTGCACAATACTGGAAGTTAAGTTAAAGCACTTTCAACCTGCACAATATTGGAAGTTAAGTTAAAGCACATTCAACCTGCACAATACTGGAAGTTAAGTTAAAGCACATTCAACCTGCACAATACTGGAAGTTAAGTTAAAGCACATTCAACCTGCACAATACTGGAAGTTAAGTTAAAGCACTTTCAACCTGTACAATACTGGAAGTTAAGTTAAAGCACTTTCAACCTGCACAATATTGGAAGTTAAGTTAAAGCACTTTCAACCTGCACAATATTGGAAGTTAAGTTAAAGCACATTCAACCTGCACAATACTGGAAGTTAAGTTAAAGCACATTCAACCTGCACAATACTGGAAGTTAAGTTAAAGCACATTCAACCTGCACAATACTGGAAGTTAAGTTAAAGCACTTTCAACCTGTACAATACTGGAAGTTAAGTTAAAGCACTTTCAACCTGCACAATATGGAAGTTAAGTTAAAGCACATTCAACCTGCACAATACTGGAAGTTAAGTTAAAGCACATTCAACCTGCACAATACTGGAAGTTAAGTTAAAGCACTTTCAACCTGTACAATACTGGAAGTTAAGTTAAAGCACTTTCAACCTGCACAATATTGGAAGTTAAGTTAAAGCACATTCAACCTGCACAATACTGGAAGTTAAGTTAAAGCACATTCAACCTGCACAATACTGGAAGTTAAGTTAAAGCACTTTCAACCTGCACAATACTGGAAGTTAAGTTAAAGCACATTCAACCTGCACAATACTAGAAGTTAAGTTAAAGCACATTCAACCTGCACAATACTGGAAGTTAAGTTAAAGCACTTTCAACCTGCACAATACTGGAAGTTAAGTTAAAGCACTTTCAACCTGTACAATACTGGAAGTTAAGTTAAAGCACTTTCAACCTGCACAATATTGGAAGTTAAGTTAAAGCACTTTCGGCAGTGGAATTTATGTAAACCCCTCTCTAATTATACGTTTCCTTAAAGAATTTCAAAAACAACTAATATTGGCATATAGTACAACGTTATATCCCAAAGTAAGGTTTCTTACTCTTACCAAAGTGTTGTATAATTTAAAATATTCTTACCCACTCCCAATTTGAGTACTTTTTTTTTTAAAGACTTATCGAATATAAAGTTTATTGACTTTCGCTATGCTATTTTTACGGATGGACAAACGGAAAAGGTCAACAGTACCACACTGGTTTTATAACTAAAACGGGCAACCAAGCACCTAAGAAACACCTTTTAAGAAATCATACCAGGAAAACCGTTTAACACAGAAACAAGGTCTGTTTTACGTGTAAGAATAACGCTTACTACAGCTGCAAGGAACGAGTCTGCAACGGCAAACATCTGGGTTAAATCGAAACGATGCTCTCTCAGAAGAGTAAGCAGAGAACAAGACGACAATCTGTATCGGTGTTTAAAATTAGTACAACGATTCAGAGAGAAAGATTTAAACGTAAAACAATTCGTACTGGTGTATTTACGATGTTATTGTGTCTTTTGTCACACCCTTGTCTCTATTTTCTCAGTACATGGTTTTATGTTTGACGGTTGACTTAGGCTTCAGTGTCTTACGATAAATAATTACGATTACACAAGACGAAAAAATATATTGGTTGTGTAATTATACGTAGCTCCACTGTTAATAAAATTTTGTGTTTTTTTGTTTCTGAATTTTGCGCAAAGCTACATGAGGGCTATCTGCGTTAGCCGTCCCTAATTTAGTTGCGTAAAACTAGAGGAAAGGCAGCTAATCATCACCACCCACCGACTATTCTATGGTTACTCTTTAACCGAAGAATAGTGAAATTGAACGTGCAATATAACGCCCTAACGGCTGAAAGGGCGAGCATGTTTGGTGCGACAGAGATTCGAACTCGTGACCCTCAAATTACGAGTCGAGTTCATTAACCACCTGGCCATGTCGGGCCGAACTACAGAAGAGCAGTGGTCTTGAAAACAATCAGAAGACTTAGAATAGAAGAGAAGTGAAATTGTGAGTAGAAATACAAATAATTAATGAGAACAACACGTATTCTCATACACAACTAATTTAATGGTAATTGTTTAGTTGTGTGTGTTTGTATGACATTTTCAGCTCGGAACTGATTTTTTTCAACAGATATTGGAGTTAGATGTGCTAATAATTCACTCAGGAATTACAGTAATGTCAATTTAGTTCGACAATTTGTGAATGATAGTGAGTTTAATTGAAAACAAATGGTAATAAATACATAAATAATCATTGTTAAAATTACAATAAAACATATAGGGTTGTGTTCTTAGTTCTTACTCAAAAAATAAGTTTCTTGTCAATCGCACTACAGCCAGCCTGATGGGCGAAATCTGGTACAGATGAAAGGTCATTTTGGCATTTAACATGGCAGATTTCGTATCGATGCTAGGTAACTTATTCTCTTTTATTTCAGATATGAATTATTAGAATATAGTATTTTTATTTTCTTAGAAGCATTTAAATTTTATTTCTTAAAATTTTTGGTTTTACGTTCCTTGCACTTATGTGTTCTTAGCTGTTTGCCGAGCTGCTTGGAGACATGTTAGGCTTAAAATAATGTCAAAACGTTTAGGAAAAACATAACTACAACTCCAGACATATTATAAGCCTCATAATTATATTATGATTATTTTCATTTTGTGTTTTAAGTTTACAATCAAACCCGATTGCAATTACCGATGGTATTTATTTCATTTAAGAAAATATTTAAATTAGAAATAAGAATCAATGAATACTTGGTTATCGATCACCCAACAGTCAGGTTTTGTGTTGACTTTTATCGACACGTCGTATAATTAGAAGACTAATTGGTCTCATATGACTTTGAAAAGTAAAAAATACATAACACGGTCTATTTTGTAAAGAAAAACAAAAAACAATTTTCTTACAGAGATATGTGTTCTACGCTTCTCTGATAATTTGTAGAAATTACACACTTTTAATGTTAAAGTTCTTGAAAACATTGAGGAAAATATTTGGCTTCAAACTTAGCTATAGTTAGAACCATCGGTCTCTTGTGAACTATAGAATCAAGTGGTGCACTTTATGTTTCGACAAGTTACACGAGACTCTTTGTGCTTTTCAACTCAAAGTACTGCCTATCAATGAGGACTCCCACATATATCATCTTAGCGAACATTACTGAAAACGAATATGTATATTTATATTAATTTTGTCTTTATTACTTATAATTCACTCTACAGCTTGTCCTTGGTACTTTTATTAACGGCTCGGCATGCCCAGGTGGGTTAAGGCGTTCGACTCGTAATTTGAGGGTCACGACTTCGAATCCCTGTCGCACCAAACATGCTTGCCCTTTCAGCCGTTAGGGCGTTATACTGTACGTTCAATTTCACTATTCTTCGGCAAAAGAGTAACCAAAGAGTTGGCGGTGGGTGGTGATGACTAGCTACCTTCCCTCTAGTCTTACACTGCTAACTTGGGGACGGCTACCACAGATATCCCACGTGTAGCTTTGTGCTAAATTCAAAACAAACAAACAATCAAACAGCCCTCTGTAGTTTAGTTCAACATAGCTAAATCCGATTTCTGGCGTTGTAAGTTCCCACACATACTGCTGTACCATTAGTGTGGAACACCAAGTAAAACAAACTAAATATTGTTTTCCAAGACCTTTCATGTATAGTTTCGCTAATTACACTTATTCGTTTTTTATGGGGTATATTAATTTCAAATATTAAGGGGGACAAGTGAAAAATGACTATCAAATAGCGAGGGTTTGGGAACTTGTATATGGTTATGTTGCGTAATGTGACAAATTTGTGAAAGAAGACTATCTTGGTGTAAATATGTATTATAATTGCACTTCAAATAATATTATGAAATTATTCTTATTAAACATCTCACGCCTCTAGTAGCTCAGGCTGCAAGTTTTCGACAGCTTCGACATCAATGGTAGCAGAACATAGGTAGCTCATTACGTAGTTTTGCGCCTAACAACAACCAACCAATCGATAGAGAAATGTCATATTTTATACAAATTTAAGCACCGTGCTGAAGCATTTCCAAGACAAGACATTGCTTTACATCACAGTCATGTCATTAACATAATATATTATGATTAGGGCCCCACATATTTCTCTGCTATGGAATGTGTCCTGCGCGGTAAATCCAGTCTTTATAGTATAATTACAAAAACATATATCAGAAGTTGACCAATTTTGCCAACTGATGCAATACACCATTGTCCATCCTACAAAACTAGCTTGGATATCTTATCTGGCTTCAATGGCAAGGAAAGAAACATAGCCTGCTTACACCCAGCAAATACTCTCACCTCAAGTTATTGTAACCTGCTGATGTCGAGAATTTCAATATACGGCTAAAACAAGTAATATGTTCCTAAAACATTTGTATTTAAAATCAAATATACCACATTTCGCTACATTTACCCAGCATCGTTGGGTGGATATAATTAAATGATGGATCCTTTCTTTTTGAAATTGAAATTTTTTTAAAAATATGTCTCGTTTTATCTGTTAGTAGAACCTTGACTTTGATGTCATAAATATTTCATCTATTTTAATTTTGCCTCCCAGTGGCACAGCGGTACATTTGCGGATTTACAACACTAAAAATCGCGTTTTGATACCCATGGTGGGCAGAGCACAGATAGCCCTTTGTGTCGCTTTGTGCTTGACTCAATACAAACAAACAAAAATAATTCAGTCTCAATATGGGTGTGAGCCATTACAACGATAAGGTTACCTGCTATATTACTTCTTCTTTTGGTTGAGAATAGACTTATGGTCTCCTTCTCGGCATTTTGGCGCATTTGCATGAAAACTACATGGAAAATGTGGAGACTCATAAGTACCAAGGCATGAAAACTACATGGAAAATGTGGAGAGCCATAAGTACCAAGGCATAAAAACTACATGGAAAATGTGGAGAGCCATAAGTACCAAGGCATGAAACTACATGGAAAATGTGGAGAGCCATAAGTACCAAGGCATGAAAACTACATGGAAAATGTGGAGAGCCATAAGTACCAAGGCATGAAAACTACATGGAAAATGTGGAGAGCCATAAGTACCAAGGCATGAAAACTACATGGAAAATGTGGAGAGCCATAAGTACCAAGGCATGAAAACTACATGGGAAATGTGGAGAGCCATAAGTACCAAGGCATGAAAACTACATGGAAAATGTGGAGAGCCATAAGTACCAAGGCATGAAAACTACATGGAAAATGTGGAGAGCCATAAGTACCAAGGCAGATCTCACAAGAAGCTATAGATAACCGTGAGAAATGTTGTTTTGATGATGTCTCTTGAAGATAATCGAAAGCTATCTCCCATCAGAGTCTTTATATCCTAACGTGATTTATACCCATTTTATATAAAAACATTACTGCTGAATAAGACACACATTAGGGCGAATCTGTCTCAATGAACGCGCAGCTGCTCGAAAACCGCAGATGAGAAAAGATAAACATATCAAACCAAAAAGTTGAAATGGTCATCGTACAACAAACAGTTGAATTAGAAAAGCTACTGGAAGCGTGCGGTTTTTTCTCAGATAGATCCAACTTTGAATTGCTTACCAATAACGAATCAAAGTTTATTCAATGGCTGAGAAAATAATGGTATCATACTCAATTTACAATATCTAAAGTGAAACATGGTAGGATTTAGTACGATTTTAGGGATAGCATCAGGAACATGACTCATTAGGCGGGAATTTACCATGCAATGATCTCAAGCATATCACAAATGTGGTAAAATGATACATTGAAGGGAAATAGGCTGATGGAAAACTCACAACCATGATTTCACTTACAGAACGTCTTGATATGAATAGTTTTGAAGCTATATGGCCTTATATAAAAAGGGAGAAGGTCAGAAACAGATCAAAGATCTTGGCTAAATTGTGGAAAGTAATACAATACATTGGGAACAATATTTCGCAATCTTACACTGTATAGTAGCATGACAACAATTTTTATTTGTTTGGAATTAAGCACAAAGCTACACAAGGGGCTATCTGCGCTCTACCCACCACGGGTATATAAACCCGGTTTCTTGTGGTGTGCGTCCACAGGCATGCCTCTGTGCCACTGGGGACGCATAAAAATAAAGTCCAATTATTCGGGTAAAAAAAAAGGATTCATATACAAACCACTGGATTATTCTACAAATACTATTAATTTATTTTGCATTTTGTGTGAAAATGTGTTGCATTGGTAATAAATTCGCTACCTAGTTGTTTTTAATTCATATTTGTAAGTTCTGCACGTGTATCACTTGTTTGTTTCGATAATTATTTTAATGTGATATGTTTAATAACAAATAAGTAGAGGTGGAAATAAGCAATGGTTCTTTTGATTCAGTTATATTTTATAAGCTTCGAGAATTTTCTCTTTACATCTGGCCCGACATGGCCAGGTAATTAAGGCATTCGACTCCTAATCTGACGGTCGCGGGTTCGAATCCCCCTGTCATACAAACATGCTCGCCCTTTAAGCCGTGGAGACGCCATAATGTGACGGTCAATTCCACTATTCGGTGGTAAAGAGTAGCCCAAGAGTTGACGGTGGGTGGTGATGACTAGCTGCCTTCTTTAATCTTATACTGCTAAAGTAGGGACGGCTAGAGCAGATTGCTTTCGAGTAACTTTGCGCGAAATTCAAAAAAAAAAACAAATAGAACAATCATTTTTAAGCATTAACTACAATATTAATAACTTCATTCAAAACTGTAAAAAAGGATTAGGTCAATAAATATCCATTTACGTTGTACCTGCTTTGCTTACATTTTATGTGAAGGTAACTTTGAGCGACTAACACAGGTGTGAATACCTAAAATAAACCATAAAGCTGAAGTTATGTCGTAACAACACATTAGCCAAGGAAAAGACTGAGCGATGAAATACCTTTTTATCAAATTACAAAGGTAAATTTAAGCTTTCTTTAATAATAAATTGTACTGATTGGTTTTGAATTTCGCGCAAAGCTACACGAGAGCTATCTGCTCTTTAACCCTAATTTTAGCAGTGTAAGACAAGAGAGAAGGCAGCTAGTCATTACCACCCACTGCCAACTCTAGGGCTACTCTTTTACCAACAAATAGTGGGATTGATCGTCACATTATAACGCCCCCACGGCTAAAGGGGCGAGCATGTTTGGTGTGACAGGGATTCGAACTCGTGAACCTCGAATTACGAGTCAAGCGTCTTAACCACCTGGCCATGCCGGACGAAATTGTACGGAACTAGTCATCTAAATATGTTTTGTTGTTTGTGTAGGTATGTGACCATTATTGGATCTGTAGTGCAAGAAATATACTCAAGTTTTGCTTTTAGAGAACTGTTTTCATTTTCTTGCTTTCTTGTTACAATTACCTGGTTACAACAACTGAATACAGGTGGTTAATGATTGTTTAGATGATATATGCAAATTTATTCCCGATTATGTATTTATTTGACATGTGAGAAGTACGAATGAGGGTTAATTTTGTGTGGTTGATGCATAGTGCATTCTTATAACTCAGTGGTTCCCAACTTTTTTTATGCTCCGCACCCCTAAACAAAATTTAATATGTTCTCGCCCCCCTTACGCCCCCCGCTAGTACAGCGGTAAGTCTACGGATTTGCAACGCTAAAATGAGGGGTTCGATTTCCCTCGGTGGGCTCAGCAGATAGCCCAATGTGGCTTTGGTATAAGAAAACACACAAAACAAACAAACAAACGCACCCCTTACAGTAATTATTTATTTGAGAATAAAGGTGAAGGTGGTCAAAACAAATGTTATCTCTCATCCCCTGGAATACTATCTCGCACCCCTGGTTGGGAACCACTGTTATAACTGTTTCGTTCCTACTTCGGTAGTAACCCCCTTATAGAGATAAGTTCTTCTGTTTCCACGTTGTTGTTGATATTCTGGTTTTCTTTGTCTGTCCTGAATGTGTAATGGTCTTTGTTTGAAACCAAAACGTCACTAAAGATAGGTAAATGCTGCTGTATTAATTATTTCACTTTCTTTAGATTCTAAAGTTATCATAACTGTTACGAAACTCTTTAATTTTTCATGTTGTTGACAGTACAAGTCAGCTGAAGTTCAATATGTCCATACTTGTAATAAAGTGATACTAAACTTGGGTTGAAAAGTGTTATTGATTGATTTTTCAACAGCAATTTTTTATTATAAATAAACAAGTCTCTCCTTTCCTCTTATGACAAGAGTTCAAAGGTCATTTTTCACGTTCTCGAGCTTTTCCTTAATTGAGGGGAATGAAAACGGAAGTGGTCAGAATCGGAGTTGACAGCAAACTCTGCATGAAAAAAAATGTTTCTCAGATATGTAACTCTGTGTTAGAGTTCATATGTGTTTTGACGAATTCGAGAACATAACAAATTATGATTGGTTTGGTTAACGATGTCATAACGGGGTTCATTTTAAACACCTACTGAGATATATAAGAAACTGAAATCTATAATGAAATAAACATTCTAAAAAAACAAACAAAAGTAATTTAATTTTCTAATTTAGATTAAAAATTGAAAATTCTGTGAATTTGTATCAAAAGGTCTGCTTGTTATTTTCTCACTGTGTTTGTGTTTAAGTGTCTGGTGAAATTAACGTACAAGAGCCCAACATGTCTATTGCAGAGTACAAATGTATATTGGTGATTAATATGGCGCAACAACATGAAATTCAATTAATATAATTGTATAACATAATTAAAAAAGTTAGAGTCGTAAAAAAGGGAAACAACACGTGCCAAATTAATTTACAGAGCTACTGGATTGTCCTGCAGATTAATTAGTGTATTATGAAACTGAACAAATAAACAAAGTGTTACTCACTGCGTTGGTTTTATAGTGCAGGGCTACACAGTGATCTATCTGCACTTTGTCCATGGGAACCCGAACCCTGAATTTTAACGAAGAATGTTTTCATTGTTTGAGATTCAACTTAAGAAACAAAACTGTCAACTACTTAGATATTTGATTATTTATTATTTTTCTTAACAGTTTCCAGTACAATACAACAATACAATAGAAATATTAATGTGAATTGAAATCCTGAACCTTTTCTCATCTATTGTATATTGACGACAAAATCGATTTTTCTTATTGGTTTTAGAACGTAAACTGATCCAAATATATCACGTGCGTTGTGATGTTCAAACGTTATTCTAACCTATGTTTATTTCTTTATACCTTCAACAGTTTAAATATTTGAAAAATACATTATCAACAAACAATTCAACAATTATACATGTGAAAAATGTCTGAAGGGTTTCTTTATTAATTATACATTTTCATTTACAGAGATAATCAACTTTCACAGACACGGCGTCAGCCTCTTCTCAGTGAGGGGACTGAGGTAGGTTAGAGAGTGTTGCACACTACATATCTTGTGGGCACATGTACTACAGTATTTATGAAGTGAATCACTACAAACGGTAAGCATTCTTCTGTGGGAGCTACATTTTGGGGTACTTTCAACCCCCATATCCTACCTCTTCTACTGCTGTTCATGATTTTTCTGTTTTTGATGAAATGTTAATGACTCAATAATATTTTACTTATCGTCCCTATAGAAGCGTCTTTTCTTTTATGAGTTTTAGACAATCTCGCCGAGTACGTATCCCCCTCAGGATTGTTCGAAATAAAGGATAACTTTCCAACTGCCCGGGCCAGAAGTGATCTAGCGGTTAGCATGGTCGGATTGTTTTCAAATATATTATTATTGAGTGAAAGTTATTGCAATGTGGGGTTCACTTTATTCAACCCCACAGCGGCATGTTTGCGGAAATACACTGCTAGAAACCCGGGTTTCAATACCCGTAGTGGGCAAAGCACAGATAGTCCATTGTACACCTTTGTGGGTAATTCCAAACAAACAAGCTTTTAATCCAAACATATAATGTTTATTACTTGAGTGAAATCTGTTGGTTATGTAACCTACTGTTTTGTCCAGATACATTCTGTTTATTCTTTGGGTGAAACGTGTTATTAGCGTGACCTTCTCTGTGTCCAGGTGTATAATGTTTGTTCTCTGAACACACCCTTACACCCTTTTACTACTTCATAAATAAAACTATCCACATTCACACGTCGTTTAATGTATAGAATACCCTCCCACTTTCCTCCCACTCATGTTATACTTACTTGTGCGTTAGAAGTGTGTGTGTTTTTTTTCTTACAGTCAACCCACTCCGGGCTATCTGCTAAGTCCACCAAGGGTTACGTTAGGAGGATCTGCTGAGTCCACCAAGGGTTACGTTAGGAGGAGCAATTGCTCTAGATGTCAATCCACAGATTAAAAGGAAAACTTGTGCACACTCTGGACTGTACTCTAACAATTTTATCATTTGCCAATTAAGTAGTGTAGTTAAGATTTTCGAATCACTTAGTGTTTGCGTGTAAAGACGAGCCTGGAGGTACTTGTTTAGATCTGCTTAAAGGAATCAGAATAGTACAGTAAGTTCTGTATTTTAAAACTGTGGTTAGCAACGAAAGAAATAGTAATATAGAATCAAACTAATGTTAAAAACTGCTCAGTAATCATACTAAGTTAATCGAATCCTTTGTTTTATAAGAATCTTTTTTTATCTCAAGACGACTGCTATGGGTATTAAAACTTTTATTAAAATAAAGTAGAGAACGACGTTTTGACCTTCTTAGGTCATCTTCAGGTTAACAGAGAGAGAGTTTGCAACTGACCGTTGCTGAGCACGTGTATTAGGAACGAGACTGTTAGTGTGTTCGGGATGGTAGGTGACGTTGCAATTAGATATTAGGTTATTAATTAGTATAGGTGTAAAGGTGTTCCTTTATATTGGTTTAATTTTGATTTTTATTGTTGTATAGGTAGGGCTTCTTTGATTTTGCGTTTGGTTATATTTGTTTCCTTACTTATTTTGCAAGTATTGGAAGTAACTTGCAGTAAAAAACAACCTTCTAGTAAACACCAAATTTATTCAAAAATCAGTTACATGAATAAAGTCTATACAATGTAAAAACTACACTGACAAACACAACACCAACAAACCAGAAGCAAAGACAACAAAAACAAAACACCTTCATACGTTTTTGAATACTGCAAGTCAAATAAACATAACATAATCATAGAAAACACCCAGGTACTAAGTAGGGAAACATATAAATGAACGCAAAATGAAAAAAGCCCTACTTATCCAGCAACTAAAACCAAAATTAAACCAATATAACGGAAACCTTTATACTTATACTAATTAATAACCTAACATCTAATTGTAACGCCACCTATAATTCCGTACACGTTTACACTTTTGTTGTTGTTGTTGTATTTGGAATTTCGCACAAAGCTACTCGAGGGCTATCTGTGCCAGCCGTCCCTAATTTAGCAGTGTAAGACTAGAGGGAAGGCAGCTAGTCATCACCACCCACCGCCAACTCTTGGGCTACTCTTTTACCAACGAATAGTGGGATTGACCGGATCATTATAACGCCCCCACAGCTGGGAGGGCGAGCATGTTTGGCACGACTCGGGCGCGAACCCGCGACCCTCAGATTACGAAGCGCACGCCTTAACGCTCTAGGCCATGCCAGGCCCCTACACTTTTGTACCTAAGACAGGTGCTCAGCAACGGTCAGTTGCAAACTCTCTCTTTGTTAGTCTGAAGATGACGTAAGAAGGTCGAAACGTTGTTCTCTGCTTTATTTTGATAAAAGTGTTAATACCCTTACCAGCCGTACTGAGATACATTTTTACTTCAAGTGGGTTTCTCGTCATTACGAATCCTTGTTTTGTTTTACTTTTACTATAAAGTATTCTTACCAAACTTGTATTCTTATCAATACGAATATTTTTTCAGTGTTCTGTGGATAAGTCAACATGTATGATAATACATAATTTATGGCTTCCAATCAATTAAAAGCTCACATTCAGCTGTTAAATTATAAACTGGAAAACGTGTCATTCGATTGAGCTGTTAGCATACAATATAAGTATGTATTTGGCTTTTTTTTTTAATAGCTTAATAATCGAGCACACCTAGCGGTAGTGATTCTTATAGTGAATTTATTAGTATAAATAAGAGCTATTAGAAAGTGGAGAAAATTGAATTTATATTTGGTTTCAATTCATATTGCTAGTAAAGTGTTATCTTTTATTTTACCAATATTGTTAGTTGGTTGGTTTATTTTGCTATTCTATAAACAAAACTGTCAAGTGAGCTATCTGTCCACTGCTGGTATCAAACCACAAACTCTAATATCATAAGTACTCAAGCTTACTACAGAGCCACTGAGGGGAGTGATTATTCAGCGCATAGAAACAAGAGTGTTCGATATGAAATGTAACAGGATAAAATACAACTGTTTTTATTAGCGTGATGTACTGGCAGTATTTTAGTAGACATTAACTGTCTTTCATTTATCGTTTTTCATTGCATATGGTTAAAGGTTTAATTTCACTTTATAAGAACGATTTAAGTATTCCAATACAGTCGGTGTGGCGCTGCAGACGCACGACATAATGCCACGCTGCTTGTTTGTTTGTTTTGAATTTCGCACAAAGTTACACGAGGGCTATCTGTGCTAGCCGTCCCTAATTTTGCAGTGTAAGACTAAAGGGAAGGCAGCTAGTCATCACCACCCACCGCCAACTCTTGGGCTACTCTTTTACCAACGAATAGTGGGATTGACCGTCACATTGTAACGCCCCCACGGCTGAAAAGGCGAACATGTTTCGCGCGACGGGGATGCGAACCCGCGACCCTCAGATTACGAGTCGCACGCCTTAACACGCTTGGCCATGCCTGGCTACCACGATGCATATGCCTATCTTTGAACAGTGTAATGCTATCCAGATAGGCAAATGTATTGATTATTCTGTCATTTCACGCCTATTTATGAGAAATAATAATAACTGTAAAGAAATGCAAAGTTTAAGGCACATCAGTTTGAGATATGATTAAACAGAACAATCCCGCCAACAAATAGTTTTTGAAATATTATACTTTAAAGTAAAAACAAAATATATATATAATTACGTACAGGTGGTGTGTTAAAAAAGAAATGTTTTACGAAGATAGACAGAATGTAAAACTAAAATTAGTAAATGGAGCTGACAATATACGATATTGAAAAACACAAAAACAAATGTACTGAAGACGCCTGCGTTCTCGTGCTCGGAGGTTAAAATTCTATGAAGACTTTAACACTTGAAACTTTATTTCAAAACCGTTTGATACATTCAAAATAGATGCACGTTCCATATCCAAGAATGATAGATATTATAAAATTACTGATGATTATGCTCTTTTCATAATTTTTATCGACAAATTCTTTTCTTGACTCTGTATTTTTACATCATGTTTTACCCCTTCCCCTACTGGCGTAGTCTGTATGGTTTTAACGGTGGTTTGGTTTGTTTGGTTTGAATTTCGCGCAAAGCTACTCTAGGGTTATCGGGGCTAGCCGTCCCTAATTTAACAGTGTAAGATTATAGGGAAGGCAACTAACTAGTCATTACCACCCACTGCCAACTCTTTTACCAACAAATAGTGGGATTGACCATCACTTTAAAATGCCCCCACAACTGAAAGGGCGAGCATGTTTGGTGTGACGGGGATTCGAAGCCGCGACCCTCAGATTTCGAGTCGAGTGCCTTAACTATCTGGCCATGCCGGGCCTTTTAACGCTGGAAACTGGGCTTCGGTAACTGTGGTGGACAGAATCGAGATGATCCATTGTGCATGTTTGTGCTTAACGACAAACAAACAAAATAGCAAACACTTCCGGTGCCGTACAAAATTATAAGATGTATCCACTTTTTTTCTTGTAATTTATGTTATTATTCCATATATCGAACTCCAATCAATCACCGCTATTGTAATTTTCATTTATTTATTATCCTGTTCGCTAAAATTGTTTTCCAAAAAAAAAAAACACTTATTATGCTAGAATATGTTTTTTCCTAGTTTTGTTTTTCTCTAGTCAGTTTCATGTAATGCAATATTATCAAAATAGAGACTTAGTCAGTAGTTTTCAGCACCCATTTAAACCAGTTTATTTTTCTTTCTCCCAACTTTACGACAAATTTAGGTTTTGACGTAACTTCGCTCGGTACAAGAAGTCCTGCTGGGTCAGAAACGTGCTGATCAAAGAATGAACTCATGTGATTTAACCCGTTAAACTAGACGTGGAACTCGAGAGAAGTTTATTATCGTTGCATATTCAACAACATATATTCCGGCACAAATCACTCACTTGTCAACGAGAGTGAAACAACGGTCTTCCGTTGTTGTATAGAAACATGGATGTTATAAACATTCGTGGTTGTTAGGCTTGATTGCCAAGTTACGGATGTTAAACGAGCTTTTCGATGTACTTACCTCTTAAAAAGCTCAGAGCGCACTTAGTTTTTTTTCCTGAATCTATTCACTCTTCGCTAATAGGCCACCACGAGTATTCACTTTTGGCTGTAGGTATTTAGACGCGAACAGGTACTTGCTGTAAACAACCACACACATAGATTACTTACTAGATGTATAATAAATGTAGAATCAATAATAATAAAAATCTGTATTATTATTCACCGCATTGACAGCAGGATGCTTGCAAAGTTAGATGAGAACAAAAACTATGTTTTCATGTAAAATGAAACTTTTCTCTGTTATACACGCGTGCGCGTTTTTTTTATAGCAAAGTTACATCGAGCTATGTGCTGAGACCAGCGAGGGGAACGAACCCCTGATTTTAGCGTTGTAAATCCGTAGAGTTACCGCTGTACCAGCGGGGGACTAATGTTTTAATATTCTCAACAGTTAGTGAGCTTTCAGTGAGACGGAAGTGTGACAACATGATTGGTAAGTTTTGTGACAGCAGATAATTCATCTTGGTTTCTCTCCACTGAAGTGAAACCTTCACTTTGAGTTCTTCTTTGGAATAGTTCCTAGCTCAGAGATTATACATCAATATCTAGGTGCTAGATAAATTGTTATGTTATTAAGATTCGGGTTTTTAGTTCTTAGTTTTCCTGATATACAGAGAATTAAAATATGAATTTCCAGTTGTTAGTATTTAAATATACATCGGATTAAGACCAGAGTTTTCAATTGTTGGTTCTACTCTGATATGCTAATTAATTTAGCTAAAACTGATGTTACATCTTAGAACATTGAAATATATTTCTATATACCGAGCTTTTTTACGTAGGAAAGATGGAGGAGAAACTTAAATCGATAAAGTGAATATATGATGTTCCTTTATCATACACTATATGAAGAATTGTTAAAGTAATGGTTTTCTGCTCGTTCAAGAGAGGCTCTAAGACGAATATCTAATACAAATGAGTAAAGAATGATTTTGTGAAGATTTTTCTTCAATAGGGAAGAGAAGGTGAGTGGGAAGATGTGTGTATTTTCTTATGGCAAAGCCACACCGGCCGAGCCCACAGAGGGGAATCGAACCCCTGATTTTAGCGTTGTAAATCCGGAGACATACTGCTGTACTAGTGGGAAGATAGTGTAGGACTACTTCCTATTTTTATATGGAACTTTTATCTTTTACAATTTGGATTAACACAGTTTAACTGACATTAGGTTATGTTGAACTGACTGATAAAAATATAGAAGATCATTTCAAGCCTAAATATTTTCTAAAGACAGCAATACGATTACTTTACGTTGTCTTATGAAAGAAACTGTTTTTTACAGTGAAAACGTATCTGGCTACAGAAACTAGTTGTAACTTATTATTAAAAAACGTCTTGTTCTCAGAGTTATTTTTTTAATACTAGAAGGGTTTTGTTTTGTTTGGAGTTAGGCACACAACTACGAAAAGGGCTAGACGTGCTGTGTCTATCACGGGTAACGAAACCCAGTTTTCAGCTTTATAAGCCTTCAGACTTACCATTGAGCCTCTTGGGGGCTTTTGCGATAGGTACATTTTTGATAACAAATGAAAACTTTCAAATGTTATAAACCAGTTGAAAATATCACTTATGACTGGTACGAAGTTGAATATAACACAGAACGTAAAGTGTTAATGCTAAGATTAGATTTGTATACGAATTCAAAACTTAATATTTGGCCGAATCAGGTTTCACTGTTTTCGTGATCATGGTTCTTAAGGGCATTTTGGCATTCGATCTCGACTGCCACCTGAAGCCTGACAACTGTGTTGAAATGCCAACGCTGTGCGGATTGGACGAGACAACCAGTGGAATGGCGGCAGTGTGCGCGGGATGCAACGGAAGGATCATGGATCGTTACTACCTCATGGCTGTGGATCGACAATGGCATGTTAATTGTCTCAAATGCTGCGAATGTAAATTTCCTCTGGACTCCGAATTAACGTGTTTCTCTCGAGGCGGGAATATCTACTGTAAGAAAGACTACTACAGGTAGGTGGTTTCTTAGTATATTTCGTAGTTAATGTGCTTTAATGATATATATATAACATTTAATAATAATGATTTATATAACGTCTAATAACAATGATATCTTATAATTCAATGTATTATTGATATCAACCTGAGGTTCCGTATCGGTTTCTCCTTCCCACAACAAAAAAGAAAACATTAAACCATTAACCTAAAACTTACAAACTAAATTCGATAGGTCAGTTTCAACAGTACCTTTTGGTATATATATATTACGTTTAATATTATGAACACCTTACAAAACAGTACGATGAAATATGAATGAACAAGAAAATTGGTGTTTATGTTTATAATATTAGCCGATTTATACAACTTGCTATCACAACGTGGATATTTAACTACACAATCTAACATTCGCAATACGTTACTTCACCATTCATCTCATGTAACCAGGTCCTCATTGAGCTTCATAACATTCAGAGCAGGGGGCTAATCTTTGAGAGAAAGATATAATGGAACATCTTAAATTTTTATTTTATAATAAGTAGATAGTTTCTTCTTATAAGCATTTGTTCATAACTGTATAAAGACAAGAGCAGCATTTTGTAACGTTTACAGCTGCAGAAACGTTTCCAGATTTAGAAATCCCTGTTACCTTTGACCCTGTAAAATAAAGTGAAGAACAAATCATAATTATGTCTGCTTTAGTTTGTGGAGGTTGTCGCAAGGTGTCTTCGGGCATAGCCTTATCTAAACTGGTGGAACTACTGACGAATGGCGGCAGGTCAAAAACTCTATTTCTGCGAAGTATTCTTATTTTTTACCCTTGTAAAGTCGCAAGTATGACACGAAGCACAAATTTGTCTGTTTCAGTTTTTTTGTTTTTTGCGCAAAGCTACAGAAGGATTATCTGCGGTACTTGTCTCTAATTTAGCAATGTAAGACTAGAGTGAATGCAGCTAGTCGTCACCGCCATCTCTTGGGCTATTCTTTTACCAACGAATAGTGGGAGCGTCCGTGACATTATAACGCCCCACGACTGAAAGGGCGAGCATGTATGGGGTGACGGGGATTTGAACCCACGACCCTCGGATTACGAGTCGTGTACCTTAATCACCTGGCCATGACGGGCCGTTGTCTGTTTCAATCTATGGGGACAGTTGTAATGTATAGTTGAGCAAAGGTTGGTTGAAATAAAATGGACGACCTTAGATTTTTATAAAATTTTATCCTGCTCGAAAAAAGATGTAATTTTAGAGCTTTACACGTGCGGAAGGATGAATGGATTTTCCTTAAAAACTAAAAGTAGGTTTAGTTCGTTTTACGAATATTATCATGAATGTGTGACATTTTCTTACCTCATGATCTATTTTATTTTTGTGCAAAACTAGATATAAATAAAACTCAACGTCAACAAAAGAATAATAAACGTAAGTATTTACTATAATAGTTTAAAGTTTTCTCAGGCGTACGTTTAATTACTTTTATACGATTTATGCTAAACTTCAGTTGAGGACACTGTTTGGAATGTATCTCTGTTAATGAATTTATGCGAGTTAGTTTCTTGAATGTTTCTCTATTATAATGAGATATAGAAATGCATTTTTTGGACTATATTTTACACACCTCTGATTTGGAACTGCAATGGACAAGTTAAGAAAAATACTGGAAAAACACGTACACAGTTAATTTGTTTTCACAACAATTTTTTAAGCCTATTGGTCTGAAAATACTTTGTCGATTTTCGGTGTTTCAACCGTAACGTTTAAAGAATTATAAAAAGCGTTTCAGAGAATCTTTTGTCTCAGCCCAAATAATGAGTTTTGGTATTAAATGAAAAGATTCTTAAACAGTTACTTGTGGGAGACAATAGATAGATATGAAATGCAATTGTTTTACACACATAGTGTCATTTGGGCTGAACAGAACTACTTCTGTTAAAGTTCCTCGTGGGTTCACCGGGTATATTCTTCGGATTTACAACGCTAAAATCAAGGGCTCGATTGCCCTTGGTGGCGGGGTTTTGCTGTAAGAATACACACATGTGTGTTAAATATAATTCTAACACAAAACCCACATGACACTATGATAATTCCCGCAGGATTTGCCGTTTTGTAAATTTAACACCATACACTATGATTTGTAGCTACGTGTCGTAATCCTCTAACCACTAAGTTCATTTTGTTACGTATTATAATTAATTGTTTGTTTTCGAATTACGCGCAAAACTACACGAGGGACATCTGCGTTCGCCGTCCCTAATTTAGCAGTGTAAGAATAGACGGAAGGAAACTAGTTATCACCACCCACCGCCAACTCTTGGGCTACTCTTTTACCAACGAATAGGGAGATCGACTGAAACATTATAAAGTCACCACGGCTGAAAGGGCGGGGATGTGTAGTGTGACTGGGATTCGAACCCGCGACCCTCAGATTATGAGTCTTTGCCTTAATCACCTGGCCATGTCGATTAATAAGCGTTTATCAGAATAGAAGCTTCCGAGGGTTATAGTATACTGACTGTAGCAAACCAACAATATATTAAACTGTCCATCTTCGTGTTCCTTTGGTTACCTTTTATAAGCTTGATAGGAATTTTCTCTATAAATTTTAACTAAAACAAGAGTACTGGTATTTTACATGCACACAATGTTGATTCTTAAGCTTAAGAATCTTCTACAAATTTAGAGAAGAGGCGGGACTTTCGCAATACACATTTAACAATACACGTTACATGCATATCTAAATATATATTAAAGTGAAACAAACATAGGTAGTGAAATAAATACATAATAGTAAATCCGTTACAATTTATTCAAGATTCAATTTGTGTAGGTTTCTCAGTGTTGAACCGTTATAATTAAAATACTTACTGAAGAATCTAGATTTCCCTTCACTAAAACATCTTTATATATTCCAAAGTAAAAAAATTCTCGTCATAAATGCAATAATCCCAGTCAATTTTCGCTATTTCACTGTTACCTTCATTCATTCGGGCTGTCTAACTTTTTCATTTTTTTTATAGGTTATTTTCTGTGAAATTGTGTGCAAGATGTCATCTGGCAATCAGTTCAACTGAGTTGGTAATGCGTGCTCGGGACTTCGTGTACCACCTCCATTGTTTCACGTGCACGACTTGTAATACGCCTTTCACTAAAGGGGAATATTTCGGTTTGAAAGATGACGCCATTTACTGCCGTTACCACTATGAACTACTGATACAATACACTTATCCATACAACTCTTCCAAAAGCGCGGTTACCTCTACGACGACGTATTCCGAATACGACCGACCTAGATACGAAGATACTGCAATTAACAACAATCTGTGTCCACCTGATGTTCGCGAACTCAGCGGGCTAAGCGCAATAAGTCACACAGAAAGCTCAGACTCATCTAGCGTAACATATCCACCTACAAAAGGAAGGCCGAAAAAACGAAAAGGGACCGGCTTGATCACGAACATAGGTAGATGTTGTTTAGAAATTTTTTTTATTGAAATAATGTCTTCTTTTCTTATCGTACCACTAATGACATACCTCCAAAATCTGTTGTTTTAAAAGCGCCCTCTGTAGTTTAAATATTATTGATTAACTGTTGCATTAAATTTAATAAAATCTTTTTTGTGCCATTTACTTACATTTTTATGAAAAAGACAACATTTGACAATGACAATGAATTTTAACTTTTAAACCTTATAAGTTTTTAATTAGTTCTTTATAATCCGGGCAGCATTTTAATAAATTTTAATAAATGTACGAAAGATCGTTTTGATTGATTGTCGCATCTTTCTTTCCTTTTTTTTTGTAACAATAAAAATGAAAGAAAGTGCCATAAAAATTATTATATTAAGAAGTTTAATGTAACACTTAATAATAAACAATACTTAATCTTGTAGAAACTGAAAAAAGGACAGATACCAAAGTAAGTTTCTTTATTACTTAGGTTTCGATTTTAAACAGTTATGTTCTCTATGTACGTGTGTGGTTCGGTTTGTATACAAATACACGCAACAGGTAAAAAAATAAAAATAATTTTCTTTTTTATTCATCTTTTGTCTTGTATTATACACCGCAATGTTTAAAGTGCTATGCTGCTAATATAGAAAGCGTTTCAGAGAATCTTTTGTCTCAGCCCAAATGATGTGCTCTGGTATTTTACGCAAAGCCTCTTATCAGTGTTTTGTAAACACTGTCTGAAGCAGTGACTTGTGGGAGGCAATAGATAAATATGAAGTGTTATTGTTTTTACACACACGGTGTCATTTGAGGTGAGTACTTGTGTTAAATCAAGTGTTGATACAAAACCCACGTGACATTATGGTAATTCAAACAGTAATTTTCTTTTTTGTACAACTTTTATGTTGTATTTTCTTTGTATACACAGTAATTAATGTTATTTTAATATATCTTGTATTTTATAACAAACAAATGAAATACTGAATTCGAAAAACTTCAGAATTTTAGTGGTTTCTTACAAACTTTTTGACACGCAAATGATTAGGCCAAGAAAGCAAAGTGATGTGTCTTCTACCTTTTATCTTTTATCTTTCCCGAGCACCTGATTAATAACTTGATTGTTTGTTCACATACTTTCTACGCAGCCCACGCCCATTTTGCATCTCTCCGCATTTTTATAATAAGCCTAATTCGTTCCAACATGTGACATTCATTATCCACCCAAATAATAATATTCTTTTATCAAATATACTTAAAGATTTATGTAAATACAGGCGAGCTCTTGTACTATTCATTGGTTTGGTTGAACATGTCCTATTGTTTCGTCTGTTGGGCTGCAAATCGTATAGTCCAAGGTTCGAGACGTACAACCACTGAACACATTTCCATTATCAGTTGTGGCACGCAATACAAATATAACATCAGTCGAACTGTTATTCAAATCTGGACAAAGTTCTTTCAGTGGTCTGTGCTACCTGACTGCCTACCCTTTGGTCAGGAGTCCAACAGCAGGAGTGGCTATGTCTGAAAAGTGGGTCTCTGACCTTTACTTTCAATTTACATGTGCATAAGAAAGGACCTCGAAATAAATTCTTAACTTTTGCTAAATCTCAGCGTGAAAGTTTTATGCACTGTTGTTTTTACGGAAACAATAGGCAGTTCTGTGTTTATGTTGTTTTAGTTTTGTCAACAAGCAGGATGTTTCAGAATGAAATTTAAAAAAAGCAAAGCACAACTTAAGTCAGAACGTGCAATTGAATTCGAGTGCAGGCATGAAACACCCATGGCGTTTGCTTTGTTTTCTCTTTTAAGTAGAATGTAATCCTCATCACGATTTGACGGATTAGTAAGTGAGCGCTGTGTTGGAAGACACAACCTCTGACAAACTAGCTTTGTTGCTTGTCCCTTTCAATTCGAGAGAAGCTGAGTTGTAATTCCACACTTGACATGATCCTATTGGCCACGCTTTCTCTATCCGGGGAATTAAATTCTATTGGCACATGTGATACGACCGACTACTTCTACCATATCATCCTTTATGCATGTGTTCCAACTAATCTGATGAGGAGGCACGAGCTTGTTCATGTCACGGAGAAAGCAGAGAATTTCCCTTAAGCTTTTCATTATTGTTGGTGGGATTAGACATCAAAAAGATTACCAGGGTTTGATGTTAGAGTACAAGCTTCTTTAGAGTCTTGCGTCATATTGTTCGAAAGTATAAAAAGTATGTTTACACCAGCTAAGTTTCAGCGTTTGATGTTTGTAGATGAGTTAGCTCAGGAGGGAAATGTTTGTGCCAAGATAATGTCACACTATTTTATTCAGTTCAATCAACACAAAACCTAGGAAACTGCAATGTAGGCGTAGCTTCATTTTATATATATATGTATTACGACAGTTGAATAAATAGACTATGTGTATGTGTAAATAATACATAAGACATTTTCCCCTACAAGAAAATATTCAATTCCAAGTTACAAATTGCTTACCCCCAAAATATGCTTTTTTTGCAAAGTCATTCACCTGAACAATTTCTATCATCCTGTCAATTTATTTATTGATCTGTCTATTGTCTAAAAAAGGCCTAAAAACTGAAACGTCTGTTATTTTAAGAGCATAGAGAAGTATAAAACTTTAACCTAACTACCATGTTTACACTGGAGGCTTGGCATGGCCTAGCGCGTTAAGGCGTGCGCTTCGTAATCTGAGGGTCGCGGGTTCGCGCCCAAGTCGCGCCATACATGCTCGCCCTCCCAGCCGTGGGAGCGTTATAATGTTACGGTCAATCCCACTATTCGTTGGTAAAAGAGTAGCCCAAGAGTTGGCGGTGGGTGATGATGACTAACTGCCTTCCCTCTAGTCTTACACTGCTAAATTAGGGACGGCTAGCACAGATAGCTCTCGAGTAGCTTTGTGCGAAATTCCAAACCAAAAAAAGTTTACACTGACCTGAATTCCAGTAGAAACAACTTTAATGTAATAATCGTTCCAAAAGATGGCGCCACATAAGGTAAAGATTCTTTTCTTTTTTTTATATAACTTATCGACAGTCAAAACGTTTAATCAAGTTCTAAATAATCCTGTAGCGTTTGAATTGTGAAACATCACAGAAAACGAAAATGTCTTTTTTAAAGTTCAAATGTTCATCTATTTGATGTAAAGATTGTTTCAAACATTTTAAAAGCTTATAAACTCAAAATTATTTGACAGATACCCTTGTATAAGAGAAAACACACTAATTTCCTACATTTCAACAAACAATATTTAATATAGATATAGATTTCTGGCTTGTTATTATACAACTGTTTCTTTAGAGTGTTCAAGTGGCATTGTTTTATTGTGAATTTCAATTTAAGGTTAAGAAAGAATACAATTTAATTTGACAGGATGGAAAAATGAGTATAACATTTTTCACTATTAAATCCTAATTCTTTGCATGTCAGATTCCATAAATGCTGTTCTAGTTTAAGGAAAACCAATTGCCATCGCGTCTTCCAAACCTTTCGACAATGACGTTTCTCATCTATCTATTATGTTAAGTATAAGTACATCGTAACGACTGTCATTTCAGTTAACAAAACATTATGGGTGGAAATGGACGTCACTTTACTAGTTTGTATACTACTGACCTACAACATTCAATATTATGAGCAGTTTAAACAGTTACTTTAGATATAAACTATGCTGGAAAACAGAGTTTCACGACTATGCTCCTTCATATTGTTTCACGATTGACCAAACGCTGATTTAGTGGTTTCCTCAGAGGTCCCTGCTTGGTCTCCAACTGAATGTTAACAATGTTCCGCAGGCTGATGCAAACAATAACCACTGTTAGTTTTTCTCCTTTTATGTCAATTACTGTTCGTAAATGTAAACGACAATAGACAGCAGTTTTTTAAAGCACAAATTTGTTTCATTGTTTTGAAACAATAACCACACTTGTAGATTAGGACTAGCCAAGTGCACCCACCATCAACTGTTCGAGTGCCCCTTTTTACTGACCGAGCGGTGCCAACCGTTTGACTATAACTCTTATATGCATGCAAGGCCCCAAAGATCGAAGCACAAATATGCTGAAACGAGACGCAAATCTTGGACTCTTGGATTCGCAGTGTGGGAGCTTAACCATTAGCCAAGCCTGGCTGTTAAAGCGTCAGTAAAGAACATAAATTTTGCTTATCATTAGAAAATGGAGAAAAAAAAGAGCACTTTATTTTAAACTTAATTTTCAATCAGGATTGAGGCCTCGTCATCCGTATATCAATGTATTGATAATTAATAATTGGGTCTTATGACTATTGTTAATGGATTTTGCTCGTGAACTTGATGTGCAGCTAGCTGATCCGGTAGTTACATCTTACAGTTTCTTTAATTAAAATTATTTTTATCACAAATATTTGTTTGTTTGTTTTTGAATTTTCGCACAAAGCTACTCGAGGGCTATCTATGCTAGCCGTCCCTAATTTTGCATAAGACTAGAGGGAAGGCAGCTAGTCATCACCACCCACCGCCAACTCTTGGGCTACTCTTGTACCAACGAGTAGTGGGATTGATCGTCACAGTATAACGCCCCCACGGCTGAAAGGGCGAGCATGTTTGGCGCGACGGGGATGCGAACCCACGACCCTCGGATTACGAGTCGCACGCCTTAACGCGTTTGGCCATGCCGGGCCTTATCACAAATAAGTGTTAGCTTATCTACAATTGACTTGTTATAGTTGTCCATGACCTTTATCGTCTTTTTTTCTTTAGAGTATAGAATGCTCACGCTTTTCATTCCATTTGAGAAGGAACGACAAGTGAACTTTTAGGTATTTGACACCAGTAGTAACTAACTTGTTCGATCTATATACCACTGTTACTTACTCAGATTTATAACACTGTTAAAGATATTTGGGTTTTCATAAAGTTTAAAGCGTCATTTCATGTTTTATTTGCTTCAGGATCAACCAACAATTGTGCCGTTGAAGAAACATGTGGGGTTATCGCCTCCCAAGAAACGTCACTCCAAAAATTCCAGCATACAACCAGGATTAGAAATTCGTCAGGAAAAAAGACCCAAACGCCTGCGTACTTCTTTCAAACACCACCAGGTGCGAACTATGAAATCTTATTTCTTAATCAACCATAATCCTGATGCCAAAGATTTGAGACAATTGTCTCAAAAAACAGGACTTAGCAAACGGGTGCTTCAGGTAAGTCACTTGATCTTTCTCACACAAAAGTTGTTTCTTTGTTGTGTTTTGTTTTCTTGACTTTTGCGCAGAGCTACACAAGGGCTATTTGCGCTAGCCGTCTCTAATTTAGCAGTGTGAGCTAGTCATCACCACCCACCGCCAACTCTTAGGCTACTCTTTCACCAATGATTAGTGGGATTGAACGGTCACATTATAACGCCCCCACGGCTGAAAGGGCGAGCATGTCTGGTGTGATGGGGATTAGAACCAGCGACTCTCCAATTACGAGTCGAGTGCCTTAACCACCTGGCCATGCCGGATCCTTATAAAAGTTGTAATTGGTAAAATAAGAAACCAGAAATATACTCTTCAAAAAAAGAAACGCAAAAGGGATATTTTTTGTTATTTTAAAGAGAAATATATGTAATAACGTTACAAGCTCAGAGTATGTGATGTTACACGTGTTAAGGCACTGATTGTCGGACCAAAATGACAATAAAAGTTGTGCACTTTGAAAACGGAGGAAAACATCGGATTTTTCGCTAAAATGCATTCGTGTCCAATAAATTTGTTTGAGAGATCTGCATGTTCTGCAAGTGCAACATGTGCAAAATCCCTATAAAAGTGACGGGTTCTCGGTTTTCATCGCTCAGTGTTAAGCCACCGACACGCAATACAGTTACGCCAAGACTGACTGAAGCACAACGCAACAACGCCATTGTTCGTTGGAAGCAGGCGAATCTCGATCAGATGTTGTCAGAGCTGTGAATGTCCACCCAAGTACCATCACAAGGCTATGGAATCGTCACCAACAAGATGGATCAACTTGTGACCGTCCACGATCTGGCAGACTTCGTGTGATCACGCCCCCACAAGATCGCTACATCCGGTTACGTCACCTTCGGGATAGGACCACCACTGCGACGTCTACTGCCTCAACCATACCAGGGCTGCGTAGGATTTCCGATCAGACCGTACGCAACCGTCGACGAGATTCTTAGGCCCCATGTGCAGCCCATCATGGTGAACGTCAACGACGTTTTTCAACATGACAATGCCCGTCCTCACACAGCCCGACTCACCACTGTCTTCTTGAGACACCACAACATCAACGTTCTTCCCTGGCTCTCCAGATCACCAGATTTAAACCCCATCGAACATCTTTGGGACGAGTTGGACCGACGTCTGCAACGGCGACAACCTCAACCGCAGACTCTACCTCAGCTTGCAGCAGCTTTGCAGGCTGAGTGGACAGCCATTCCACAGGATGCGATTCATCATCTCATCGCTTCTATGGGCAGGAGATGCCAAGCAGTTATTGATGCTCACGGGGGGCATACTCGTTATTGACGTTGAGTGACGTTAAACTTCACCTAGTGAGCGTGGACTTCGCCTTTGCAGATTTTGAATGTTCAGCAGTGAATGTGCAAAGTTTCACACATGTCATAGAGAACTACCCGGAATAAACTTGTTAACAATATGTCTCAAATTTTGCCTTTTGCGTTTCTTTTTTTGAAGAATATACTATAGGTTTCTATTAGTTTGAGGAAGCTATTTTGTTATTGTTATTAAATTAGAATCTTCTAGTTGTTTCTTACAAAACATTTTCATGTAGACCGTATATATATACATATATTAATATTTTTGATGAAAATAATTATTTAGTGTCTTTTTGAAAGACTTCCATCTCTTCATTACTAGCGTTTCTTCACATCTAAACGAAATGTCATTATATCACAGTTGTACTGGAAGTGTAAACATTCCTTATGAGGTTAACGATTTGTGTTTTCAATATTTTCACATCGCTGTTAACTCGCCGTCTGGGTGGTTAAGGCGCTCGACTTGTAATCTGAGGATCACAAGTTCGAATTTTCGTCACACCAAACGTGTCCGCCCTTTCAGCTGTGGGGGCGTTATAATGTGATGGTCAATCCTATTATTCGTTGGTAAAAGAGTAGCTCAAGAGTTGGCGAGGGATGGCAATGACTAGCTGCCTGCCCTCTAGTCTTACCCTGCTAAATTAGAGACGGCTAGCGCAGATAGCCCTCGTGTAGCTTTGCGCGAAATTCAAAAATAAAAAAAAAAAAAACAAAACTCATCGTGATCAGTTAACTCCTGAAATATGATTTGATTAATCTGTTAGGAATTTATGAAGGCAAATTAATTACTTCTGTACATAAACATACCCTTTATAATGTGTTCAAATAACCAAATATTACCTCCTTATGAACAGCTGTAACTTACATCAAACCAGAAATGTCTACATTTTGTTAGTTACGATACATAACTTATATAGATAAGTTGTGTGTCCTCTCAGGAATGTTATTATTAAATATCGAATTTACTATCTTAGCAGTTGGTCAGTCCACATTCCTGGATGATCAGTGAGAAAAAAAAAGTTTCATTAAGTTTCATTCTAATTAAATGATTAGCTTATAAACTCTTCAAAAATATTTTATTAATAGAGAACGTTTAGGACATTCTAAATTAAATTTCGTGTGTTAATTTGTTTGTCGGCTAAGTCTTTCCACACCTTTGGAGTTAGCAGGACCAAACTCGGCAGATGGACATTGGGTTGACGATTGGGGGTCTTTTGGTCTTTATCTATTTCACATAGCCTTCTAGTTTAGTACCAATGAGGACTAAAAGTCGTACAGGTATAATGTTGTCCTTAAACACGAGTCTGACATCAGACTTTATGTTTCAGTGTCATCTCAGAATAGAGGTAGTGGCATTATTTAAAACTGTGTTCGTGTTTCCCACTCACAAGCTGGTGGGAACAAACCTAGCACACATTCTAAGATACCATAACAAATGATTGGCTTGATGTGTTTATTTATTTCCAGGCATTTACCCCTTTTGAATACAGTCATGTGAAAAAATTAGGGCACCCTATGAGAGCCTGTGTATTTTTGTAACAATTTTGGAAAATTAGGACACCCTATGAGAGCCTGTGTATTTTTATAACAATTTTGGAAAATTAGGACACCCTATGAGAGCCTGTGTATTTTTGTAACAATTTTGGAAAATTAGGGCACCCTATGAGAGCCTGTGTATTTTTGTAACAATTTTGGAAAATTAGGACACCCTATGAGAGCCTGTGTATTTTTGTAACAATTTTGGATATATAGATATTTAATCTCAATTTTAACAATACTGAGAGATTATAGGAATACAACTAAACAATTAAAACTGAAGAAAAGACTTTTCAAGATCTTCTGTAAATGTAATTCTACAAAAATGCATATTCTAACTGAGGAAAAAGTTAGGACACACCCACATTTATTCCCACATAAAATGGCTCAACTCACACACAGGTGTATAACACCAGGTGCACATGATTAGAAGATCGTCACTCACCATTTTGAATGAGGCTTGCCCTATTTAAACCTCAGACATTTAGTTTGGTGTGCTCCTGACTGTTGAAGGAGAGTGAGCACCATGGTGAGAGCAAAAGAGCTGTCTGATGCCTTCAGAAAGAAAATTGTAGCAGCTTATGAGTCTGGTAAGGGATTTACAAAGATCCCAAACGATTTTGAAATCAGCCATTCCACTGTCCGGAAAATAGTCAACAAGTGGAGGGCTTTCAAAACAACTGCCAACATGCCCAGGTCTAGTCGTCCAAGCAAGTTCACCCTGAGAGCAGACTGCAAGATGCTAAAAGAGGTCACCAAAAACCCTAAAATGTCATCATGGGACCTACAGCAGGCTCTGGCTACTGTTGATGTGAAAGTGCATGCCTCTACAATCAGAAAGAGACTGCACAAGTTTAACTTGCATGGGAGGTATGCAAGGAGAAAACCTTTGCTCTCTAAGAGAAACATCAAGTCCAGACTGACGTTTGTCATAGAGAATGTAGACAAAGACCAGGACTTCTGGAATAATGTTCTTTGAACAGATGAGTCCAAAATGGAATTATTTGGACACCACAATAGAAGACATGTTTGGCATAAACCAAATACAGCATTTCAGGAAAAGAACCTCATACCAACTGTGAAGCATGGAGGTGGAAGTGTCATGGTTTGGTGCTGCTTTGCTGCAGCAGAATCTGGACAGCTCACAATCATAGAATCCACCATGAATTCTACTGTGTATCAGAGGGTGCTTGAGGAACTTGCGAGACCTTCTGTAAGAAAATTAAAGCTGAAGCGAAACTGGACCCTTCAACACAACAATGACCCAAAACATACCAGTAAATCCACCAAGGACTGACTGAAAACTAAGAATTGAGGAGGGGGGCAAACTTTCTTCAGACCGATGTCAGAGTGGTAGATGGCTACAAGAAGCGCTCACTGCAGTTATTTCAGCCAAAGGGGGTAACACTAGCTATTAGGGGGTAGGGTGTCCTAACTTTTTCCTCAGTTAGAATATGCATATTTGTAGAATTACATTTACAGAAGATCTTGAAAGTCTTTTCTTCAGTTTTAATTGTTTAGTTATATTCCTATAATCTCTCAGTATTGTTAAAATTGAGATTAAATATCTATATATCCAAAAATGTTACAAAAATACACAGGCTTTCATAGGGTGTCCTAATTTTTTCACATGACTGTAGCTAGTGAGGTAACTGGGGACAATGGAAGTACTTAATTAGTATACTATGGCCTCTGTGAATCATGAGGCGGTAATTAAAATTCATAAGGATATATCTTAACCGGAAGATGACCTAGAAAGGTCGACACGTTGTTCTCTCCTTATGAATAAAAGTGTTAATACCCATACCAGCCGTTCTGAGATACATTTTTATTTCAAGTAGGCTTCTCGTCATCAAGAGAAACTTCATAAGGGTTTATTTGATTAATGATCTGAAAATGTGGAGTTGGGTTAGTTTCTTTTATTTGTCTGAACATTTTTATACACGTCCTACTACATATTTTAGTCATTAAAGTCTTCTACAAAGACAGAAATGATGATGCACTTTCTGTACTCAATTTTCGGACATTACTTATGGAATGACCTGATACTTAATCAGTATACTGTGACCTCTGTGAATCACGAGCGGGCCTTTAAGCCTTGCCACAGAACGCAAATATTTTATTCCAGTGTTAATAAAAAGAACCAAAATTGCTTTCTATTAGTATGTAAGTCGTCTTGAAATATATATTTTTGTTTTATTTAACCATCTCACACATGAAGTTTAAATATCTCTCTAGACTTTTTTGCATGCTTATTAGAGAAAGAAAGTGAAAAGAAAGAAACAATATCATTTTAACCAAAGAAGGTATGTCATATAGATGTCATATAGATGTCATATAGATGAGAAGTAGAAATGATTAAAAAATATCAGTAGCTTATTTATTTATTTTATTTGATGAATACATACATAAATATAAGCTGTTTCTTGTTTCCAAATAAATGCATACTATAGCTTCTTCAAACTGTTTTTGTTAACAAGAATTATATTTAGCAATACATGTTTATGGCCTCAAGGTCTGGTTCCAAAATGCACGAGCAAAATGGAGAAGAAACTTACTACGCCAGCAGACACAAGGACCGGAAGTTGTACAAGAATCAAAACCACTGGTTGAAATGACGTCACAAGAGACGTTACTCAGTGTTCTGAGACCATTAGCTGAACAACACCTCACGCCGATCACCCAAGAGGAGCAGAATGTATATACGTATACGAGCGTATTCTAAATAAAGGCAGTAATTTGCTATTATATTGGGTTTTAAAGCTTAGCACCGAACTCATTAAAGTTATGGTTTATGGTTCTTTGCCATGGTTTAATGCTATATTGGACAAACAGAGAGAAAAGAAAAACATAGCTCAAGTGACAAGTAGACGGGGAAAAGGAGAGATACGTGTTGTTAAACCAACCAATCAACGTATGTTACATTTTATTTGTAGCTACTTGGCTGTATTAATTACGTATGTATAACCATAAGTAAAAAAACACTAGTTCTGTTAGTTTGTGAATTGCTATTTTAATTGAGCAAAACTTTAAATCTTCCAAAGGAAACTAAACCACAATTTTGCCTCAAATGAATATAATTGTGTCATCATAGCCATTTAAAACGTTTTTGCTCTCTTGTATTAATAACACAAGTGGGGTTTGACACAATGAACATCATGAGGTTAGACTTTTTCATTGAAATACAATAGTATTGTTCGATTAAGCATCTTTTTAACTACTTCATGTAAATTTAGGTTGAGAATTACTACCGATGAATACTATTTAAAAGAAGATCAGAAGAATATTCTCCAATATAACATTCACAGTCGACATGCTTCTTAATAGGAAGTGAACGTAGCGATAACAGTGGAATATTTGTTTTATGAATTCATGAGAAATAGATTTCTTAGATAGTGCGTCCAATCCTGACCACAATAATAACTGTAAAAGAAATATATACGTTATTGACTGTACATATTACACGAGGGAAGGATTTGTTTATGTATCTAGACTAAATATTGTATTATTTATTAAGCGTGTTTTCATATTTAAATGCGATTGTACATAGTGTACTGGATATATTTACGACGGCAATGTCCACGTACAAATTCGGAAATATTAAGTGAATTGCGTCCGAAAGTCAGCAAGTCATTAACAAAGTCAAGAACTCAGCATTCGTATATTGTAGCAAAAGTGATGTGCCATTCTCAATTCAAGTTCTAAATGTGCCAGTATTTTACTATTAAAATAATGTAATAATTTGCGTGGTGTCTAAACGTATGTTAGGTATAAATATGGCATTCTTATAATGTTTGACAGAGTCATTTGTTACCATTTTAAAATAATTGTATAGATGATTATGTTATACCTAAGAATAGACTTAGTCGATAATTATGTTTGTTATCTATATATTTATAGTAAAAGGCACTTTGCCATTTAATCTTAAAACATGTCGAATACTTCAAGAATTCGTTGTTTTGGATTAGTTAACAATGTTCATGTGTCAATATTAAGCCTATTTCGTCAAGCAACACAGCTTATAATAAAATGTATTCCTCCACAATTTCAATTTTAAGTTTAGCTTCGACATTTCAGTGCAATTTTCATTTGAAATTTATATTAGTTATTGATAAGTAAATTAATTCGATGTAGACGTTAAACATGTTTAGAAGTATGATTTACCTGTAAGGTAAATGAAGGTAATAAAATACTCTAATTATGAAGATAAAAGAACGACTTGAATTTACTTATATCAAACATCCCATAACCCACATGCATTATACCCATATCAAGTATAGTCTTAATACTGTACGCTTATGATAAAACCCGCAGTTCTTGGTTTTGTTCAAATACGTAACCTATGGCATTAAATATTTCAGTAGACATTCCAAATGTATGTAAAAAAAAATATCAGAATCACGTGTTCATAAAATATTTTAAACGATCATACATACGTACATATATATTAACATATAGTTTATCGACAGGTGTTTTTCGCATATTTTATAAAAATAAGTGTTACTAAGCTTCTTTCTTGGAAACCTATTAATAATTGTTAATAAAATCTCTGTGTCTATTAAAGATTCACTTTTCTTAGAATCAAAGTATTGCTACTTTACCCCAATTGCAGTGAAGTCCACATACAGGAAGAAATATTGTGAGAATGACTCACTTTACCACGTAATAAATTAGAAACAAACTGTACGTTTTATTATCTTTTCTTGAATTTATAGGTGTTTTTGTTAAAATCGTATGCTATAAATACCTACCAAAAATTACTAACTTTGATAAATCTTACATTTTCCATTGATAATTGAAAAAGACATACCGGAGTAGTCTTTTCATAAAAACAACAGTAAAAATTACAGATTAAGTTAGCTTTTCTTTAATTAGGATATCAAAGATCTTGTTGTGAAAACACATTAACAGATTATTTATCATCCAATGGATATTTAAGGAATTTCTTTCCGCATATTGAATTTAGTTGAAATAACCAAGCATTAAACATAAAAAACAAACATTTTTGCTTTGAAATCTCCAATATCAATAGTTGACTTTCAAATAAAACCTAAATCATTTTGTTTACTTATGATAAACCTTAAAATTGAAACATACCATGTCGTTGGCAAAAATGTATCAAAACGGAACTGAAAGTTTTGGAAACGTAACATCAGTTCTACAACGTGTAACTTGAAGCAAATGAACAGAATAAATAAATAAGGCAAACAGTTCAAACCTGCAAAAATAAAATATTTTAACTAACTTGAAACAATGACTTTGACGAAAACCCCACAAGAAATAAGTTACACGACAATGTATTTCTCTTTTTATCTTTCAATCTGATCACGCGTGATATTGAACAATTGGAAAGCTGATTTGTCGTCAGCAAAGATATGTCAAACATCAGCAAGCAACACTTTACATACAAAATCTATGCGTAACTCTATACTTTATTATAGTAGAAATGTTATTGAAATGTGAGTAAGGACAAAACCATTATGAAAAGGAGACAAGTATTGAGTGATATGATTTATAAAACACAGGAAGATTTGAATTATGGAAGAATATAAACAACATGGGCATTATTTTGAATTATTACTTAATAGACCAAAACCACTACATAGACTCGAACTCCCTGAGAACAAGTGATGGAAACAAGGAGACATACACGAACCCCAGCTGAATTGAAGGAAAATATAAAGTCCTCGAATAATATTAAAGACCTAGATAATAAAAAACATATACCCATTGACTGGAAAATTGCTCTGTTAATTCCAGTACACAAACAGAAAATGTCTTGTAATGTAAGAATTAGAAAGGTGTCATATTATTGTCATCAGTGTTTACGGTATCCAATCAAATTCTTTACAAAAATATAAAGTGAAGAAACTGCGCGAGAATATCAAACACAATTCCAGATAAAGAAATCAACTGTATACTAAATTTTTGTGGGAAGGTAGATTTTAAAGGAGATGTCGATAAAGATAATTGATACTCATTTATCGATTTCAATCAGGCCTATGATTATACACGTAAAGCAAACACTGTAGAACATCATAAAGGAATTTAAAGTTCCAGACAAAGTAGTACAGACGGTTAAAGTCTGTTATAAGGGGTGCGAGTGTTTGGTACAAGGGGGAAAAATCAAACCGATACTTTTAAGTTGGCCTAAGGTAGGGGTGCCGCCTGTTGACAGTGCTTTTCAATATTGCATTAGATAAAACAGCAAGATTAATTCTATATAGGTTTATTTGTTTGTTTTGGAATTTCGCGCAAAGCTACTCAAGGGCTATCTGCGCTAACCTCTCTAATTTAGCGGTGTAAGACTAGAGGGAGGGCAGTTAGTCATCACCACCCACAGCCAACTCTTGGGCCACTCTTTTACTAATGAATTGTGGGATTGACCATCACATTATACCGCTCCAACGGCTGAAAAGGCGAGCATGTTTGGTGCGACCGGGATTCGAACCCGCGACCCTGGGATTACGAGTCGAACGCCTTAACCCACTTGATCATGCCGGGCCTATTGTTAATGAAAAACGATAAGATATTTTCATTGAGTTTATACAGGAAAAAAAACAACATGCAGATGTAAATCATATTCGGGTGGACTAAGAAACCTTTATGACTCTTTATTTTATAATTTAGCGTATCCAATTTAAAGTTTTATAACTGCTATCACTTTATTCCAGATATACAAACAATTCTGTTATTTTTAATGTTAGAAGGTAAGGAAAACATTCTTTATATCCTGAACTATTTATATTTTATATCAGTGTTGCTACGTCCTGTTGGTCAACATCAACAATCCCACAATGTTATTTTTTACTACAATATCAACTTTAAGATATAAACACTTTTTGATGCAGTAGCGTAAGATATTTCTACATTATACTGATATTTTTATGAGAAAACAAATATATGCAAAATATATCTCAGACACAGATCTTCCGCTTCAGTTTGGTCATATATATTACAAACAAGATTCACCTAGAGGGTTTGTAAAATGTTAATATGGGGAAGGAGTAAGGAAAGGTTTGCTATTGATAGTTTATCCCTCAATATTCTTCATTGAAACGGAAAGACAACCAGTTCGTTTCAAGATTTCACCATAAAAGGCTGTTAAAAACGTTTTTGGCTTCCATCTAACAATGAAAATGAAATATGTGAAAACAGGAATTTTGCTTAAATGTTTTGAATGCACAAATTTTCTCCCAGAAAATTGTAAAACCGAACAGCGCTCTGGAGACGAGTGCGTATGTTTTCTTAAAGCAAAGCCACATCGGGCCATCTCCTGAGTTCAACGAGGGGAATCGAACCCCTGATTTTAGCGTTGTAAGTCCGTAGACTTACTGCATGACCAGAGGTGATCCAATGGAGACGATCTTTATATATGTGTATCTACATATTTATATATTTTAATTGCAAAATATAATCCCAACATTAATATTACGCCCATACTTTTTAATTTTCAAAACAATAACGTATGGTATAGCAAAGTGCTCGCAGGTACTGAATATGCATCTCATGAAATATTTTATGCTGGAAAATCCAAATATTTAGCGAAACACATTTCCCCAGCTTTCAACGACCTGCAGACAAGTCAGAAGATGGAAGTGTTGTATAAGTTATGTTGCAAATGTTCTGATCCGAAAAGAAACTCAGAGAGCGCGCGCTGTCTTTAAAGAAGAAAGTATGCGCAGACGTTTTTCTCTTTACTTTCCTCAGCACGTGCTCAAAATGCGAAATATTTTGTGAGTTGTCTAAAGTTGGCTGCACCATAAATTTACATACTATGTAACAAGTCTTCATAAAAGTATTTCTCCTTTTTTTAAGCCGAATAAAGATGTTGACTTACGTTTGATTAACGATTGCTTTTATAATACAGATGTTCTATTCTTTCCGTGAAATCTCGCCACTCGTTTCTTGAGTTGCCAGGACCATCGTGGTTCCAAAAATAATCATAGTAGAACACAGGCCAAGTTGAGAGGAAAAAATATATCTTTGATGATCTAGTTTGAAACAGGTACGTTATTTTGGGCATAAAGTGTCAGATGGCCACATAAATTATTTGTGCTATGTTACTGCTGACGTATAACCACATTCACGCCCTCATGAACAGGGCTTTTGCCCTCCATCTATCCAGATGAGCATAAGAGGAATGTACTACAATAAATTGAAACGTAACAATAGCCCATGTTTGTCCCATTGTTGGTGTTGCAGAGAAAATTTATTATTAACACAAAGGCGTGGCAGTTACATTTAAGGGCAAAAATATATTTTAAAATGAGAACTCAGCGTGATCTCTTGTTCCTTCGATATACGCATAGTTTATAATTTTTGTGTAATGGACACATTTTTGATACAAACTAAATGACTTTTTATCAAAAAATAGATTAATCAACTGAAACTGTCATTAATTCCTTACTGTAAAAGTTTTAAAAGTTAAGCATATTTTGTCAGAACAAAGGAAGTTGTTTCAAATTCATTTTTCAATTTACTGTAAACTGAAAAATATGTTATTTGAAATAGCGACCTCACCATTAATAGAGCAACAACTGGCAATAAAGATCAGTGAGGCCTCGTTCTGTCGAGATCCTTTTCAAGCGTGTTAAGGCGTGCGACTCGTAATCTGAGGGTCGCAGGTTCGCATCCCCGTCGCGCCGAACATGCTCGCCCTTTTAGCCATGGGGGCGTTATAATGTGACGGTCAATCCCCCTATTCATTGGTAAAAGAGTAGTCAAGAGTTGGCGGTGGGTGGTGATGACTAGCTGCTTTCCCTCTGGTCTTACACTACTAAATTAGAGACGGCTAGCGTAAATAGCCCTTGTGTAGCTTTGGTCAAAATTCGCAACAAACGAACCATTTAAAGCTCAAAACGTGTGAAAATGTATATTAATAAAACATTCTCTCTCTTTGACCATATGTTAGATTTATGTTTCATATATTTATTTATGAATAAAATTGATTTCAAATTCAAATATTCACTTTGAGTATATGTATATGTATGTTTTCTATGATCATTTTTGTAGGTAACGAACTAACATGTCTGAGGTTACTTTTAGGCCCTTGAAATGTCTAAATAATCCTGGTTAAAAAGAAATATAAGAAGATATTTCTACAAGCTATTTTTTACACTGTAATATATCAGTTTGCTCTTAAAATATCCACATCGTAACATTTATTATTCTAAATGTAGCGTGATATAGGAGTTATACTTTTACTGTATAAATAAATAAATGGGTGCAATAAATGGTATTTTCAATTCTGAAAAAAAATACTGCATATATATATATATATATAGAATAAAATTATACACCTGGCTACAGCTGTATTTGCGTAATTGCGCAAGTATAAAAATAAACTTAATATAAGCCCATCAAAGTAACTTCCTAAAGCTTATTTCCTGACAGGACAAGAACTTGAAAATCATTTCGACCCTGATCCACGTTGATAAATTCATGTATAAAATTCGCTGTTTTTAATATATACTTCTCTTGCCGCCGGCAACTCAAGGATTAGTAGAAATTCTAATTAAATAACTCTTCTGTAAACTACGTCCAACTTAACACTGCTCATAGGAAAGTTATCTTATTATACACGGTGTTGTTCAGCGTAAGTAGTTGTGGTAATGGAAACCTATAATAGTGTAAAATTAACTGTTTTCATTTCGCAACGTATTAACCATAACTCTGGGCAGAAATCAGAATTATAATACAGGTAGGACAAAAAGAATTTCGACTCAGAGGGAAAAAGGGATAATTTTAGACCGACTTGAAAATAAGTTGTATTAAAAATATACAGACTTATTGAGATAAGCTAATCATAGAATATGAATACTTTAAAGTCGTACCTTCATGTGGCAGTGTCGTTGTCCTTTTGAAACCAACTTACAGTTTGATGAAGAAATTACGTTGGATCAGCTAATTATGTTTATCTATGCCAAAAAATAAACATGTATTTAAATCATATCTATATATATAGGAGCATCCTTATTCATATGAAACCAATTCACGATTTGATGAGAAGATATGTATGAGAAAAAACTACGTCAAAACTTGGGATAACGAAACATTCTTGTCTCAACTAATATAAAATGTGACTGTTGGGAAGCCGAAGTCACCAAGACAAAAATCGACAGGATAAGAAAGTCAGAACCACACCTCAGCCGTGACTCCTGAAGAAGATGTCATAAAAAAAATCCCTGTTTTTATAACTTCCTATTGTGTAACGATTTTGAAGTTTTATTTCTACATATAGGATAAAAGTATCAATCATCGTAAAGGTCATTATCTTAACGTTCAATACTTATGAAACAAATTAGTCGAAAAACATTTGATTTTGAAGGGACGTCTTTTTTTTTAATCAGATTGCTATTGTATTGAGTAGTCAAATAAATCTCTCATAAAGTGTAGGCGATATAGAAATAAAAGAGCTTGATAATGTTAGAGGGAAAAAAGCTGAAAGGAGGATTATAACAAAAGACAACATAATTAAGTATCAGTAGAATAAAATATGATGGGTGTTGATAGAAAGTATTTCTATTGGTTGAATTGCCAGGTGCCATTTTGTCGGAAAGGGACGCCATATTAAAGTACTGTTGATTAAGAATAGGAGGTTAGGTAACTTGGAAAATATATTTTAAAAATTAAAAGATGAAGTTCAAATGCGCATGCTTTCACTTAGATTTTTTTATGAAAGAATGTAATCACAAGGAATGCGGTGAGCCTAACCATGAACTTAAGTAAATTGATAAAAACTACAATGATAATAAAAACACTCCTTTATTTTTTTGTAAGGCGTTCGACTCATAATCTGTTTGAAGCTCTCACAGTGCACAATTTTACATAACTAAAATAATAAACTTCATTTAAGTTTTAAAATAATGACGGTGTTGAATGAATTATAAATAACGAGGGTTAGATTTGAAGGATCTAAAGAACATGATGTTACTTAAAACATGAAAACTTACTGTTACACAAGTTAACTCTAGAAAAGTAACAAATAATTTATAGCTATGAAATATAGAAGATAGTTTAAGTTATATTAAAACAATTCTGTATTTACAAATTAGCAACTCACGTGATAACCGATATTAGGTCGTGATGAAGTAATTCTTGATGAAGAAAACCCACTTGAAATAAAAATGTAGCTCAGAACGACTGGTACGGGTATTAACACTTTTACTATTAAAGCAGAGAACAAGGTCGTGGTGGATCGCTTTCTGGAAGGATATTTAACAGCCCCTTCCAATACAAAATATAAAGATGTGTTCTGATTGGGCATTTAGAATTTCCAAACAGGAATATCCCTTGTACTGGATGACACTGGAAAACATTGTAATATGCATCATCATGGGTCCTCAGAACCATCTAGAAAAAGCGCTGCGATAAGTCTTACCCTAACTATGCCAGGTGAAAAACCAATGAACACAAAGTACGCGAAATAATAAAAAAAAATTCTTTCTGGATAAAGACACAAGCCATGCATTTACAAGTTACTACCGTAACTTATCTATTAAACCTATCGCATGTATCAAATAACTGACGAATGAAACGAGTATTCATACTGATCTAGATGAAGCTATACCGGCCGAAACGAAACGGATTGTACGATTGAATTGTTGGAAAGGGCGTCCTTGTATATTAGTTTGAAGGAAGTGACGTAGCGGGTGTATTCGTTTGCCATCGGAGCCTAACGACGGAGCCTTTTGCACTAAAACTTAAACTGTAGTTACATTGCTGTGATTTACAGCCAATAGACAGAGCATGGCTGAACGTGACAGCATATATATTAAAGACTTAGTATAGCTCTAACATCATTTTATAACGTAATAAACCTTTGTATAATAATTACACAATTACAAAAGAGAATGTTATATTGAATTATCAAAATATTACACGTTTTATAAGTGTATACAAACATGATTTAATTCGAATAGTATTTAAGATCATAATATATTATTTTTTGTTATCAGTAACATGAATATTTCATTGGGGTGTAAATAAAGATAATTTTGTTAAAAAATAAAGGTCTTCATGTGAAAAATGCGATTATAAAGGCATTAAAAATTTCCCGTTTTTTATATCCAAGTATGGCAAATGGTGAAGAACTGACGTTATATGACTCGTGTCCCATTACCTAATAAATTTGCTTTTCGTATTTGGAGTCGTGATGGCTTTATAAGAGTGACAGTGAAATCTTATTACAATAGTGACCTAAGAGGAGACATTGGGTTCCGTTGACCATCTGCCTTCTCTTTAATTTACCGCATTAAAACTAGGAACAGCTATAAAACCTGGTCCTCTTGTAGGTTTTCGCGAAATTCAACAAACCCTTTGTCCGAGCAAAAAAACAAAGTTTGCAGTTGTGAAATGTTTAGTTCAAAAGAAATCTTAAATATTTTACTGAAACTAAAAACATAGTTAGACCAAAGACGTGTTTTTTGTTTGTTTCTTTTTGATTATAAAATAGGATGGTGGTGGTAGATTTAATGGTAAAGCTGCCCTAGTAATAATTCCTAGAGGCCACCATAATTTGATGAGCAAAATGCTCTCTTGAAGGCGAAATGTACTGTCTTCGATTCCTGAAAAAGATATGTTGGTTTACCACACAGGAAGATTTATCAGTCCAAAATTCGAAACAAACAAAGAATTCCAATTCTTGTTTTTGCTTAAACGTGATTATTGTAATAAAACTGTTTCTTCTCGCTACCACATTTTCTTCTTTCTAGTTTTAAGGTTCATTTATATCCTAATTGAAATTTTAAGTTTGGGAAACCCTCTAACTCCAGTAATTTCAAACAGAAAAAAGAAAAGGAATAAGGTAAAGGCGTCTAATTAAAACGTTTAATAAGATAGTACTAAAAGAATGGTTGACGGAGGTTTTGTAATTATTTAAAATCAAATTTACGTTTGTACCAGGGCCCCGCATGGCCAAGCGCGTTAAGGATTTCGACTCGTAATCCGAGGGTCGCGGGTTCGAATCCCGGTCGCACCAAACATGCGCGCCCTTTCAGCCGTAGGGGCGTTATAATGTTACAGTCAATCCCACTATCTGTTGGTAAAAGAGTAGCCCAAGAGTTGGCGGTGGGTGGTGATGACTAGCTGCCTTCCCTCTAGTCTTACACTGCTAAATTAGGGACGGCTAGCGCAGATAGCTCTCGAGCAGCTTTGCGCGAACTTCAAAACAAACAAACACCCGTTTGTACCATAAGGGTACTTGGTATTGAATTGGAATATAAGACGATGTTCAAAGGTTTTTCTGGTTAAATCTTTCTGTTTAGCTTTACCTAAGCTAAAGTCTTCTCTATCTCATAATTATTTCCACAGATTATTATTCTATTGTATTATGCTATTGTTTTATTATTCGGAGTATTTATGTTTATTGTTTCTAAATCCAACTTTAGTTGTTTTTACTATTCTTACTCATTTTGCAATAAGTCCAACAACGTTTTTATCAGTATTTTTATTACTAAGCCCTAGGGTGAACATGCATTATCAGGATATTTGTTTCTATTATTTTATCTTTTTAACGATTATTTTTAATGTAATTCCTTTGTAACATGGACTGAGAGCACCTGTTCGAAACTTTGCACAAAATAAAAAGTGCAAAAGTGCAAAAAGTTTTTCCAGGTTATTCTTTATTTCCATTTATCCAAGTTTTCCAACTCATGAGTTACAGAATTATACTCATTTATAAGATGTAAAAATACACACGGCTACTTAGCATCGAAGCCCAACAATGTTTGCGAGCAATACATGGTATTGAGTCTCCTTTGCTTACAACAAAAACAATGTAATTTTTCTTTATCGAAATAACACGTATGATGAAAAAACGACTATTGTTAACGGTCCACTAGTCGGTCGTAATGCATATAAGCTCTGCTTTATTTTATTTATTTAATGTTAATCACAGTTAACACAATGAGCTATCTCTGCTGTGTCCGTCATGAGTATTGAAACTGTTTATAGCGTGGTAAATCAACAGGTTATAAGCCACGCCCCTAGAGAATAATGATTGCACATGTGATATTTATTCATCACTATATTTGTGAAAACTACCGTTGAATTGTTTCAACTTGTATCTTCTAGTGACAAACAAATAACATTTAATATATATTTGTAAAAATATGAAGAGATCTAGAACACACAATGTAACTAGTGTATATAGCTCAGTGTATATATTTATATATATATATGGATATGCATATAAAAATCGTCTGATAATCTCTAAAACTAGCCCAACAGAACTTGTTCATAGTTTTTATAAAATTCTGAATATAATGTGATACACGATTCTTTTTCTGTATATCTTTTAAAGTAATTTTATTTTTATTTTTACTGTTTTAGCTTATTGGTGTAAGTAACAAAGCATGTAAAAGTAAAGTATTTTAAATTCGTTTAATGAAGTATAATAAATGATATTAAAAAAAGTGTATAACCTTGTTCATAAACCGTTGTTTATGTTCGTCTGTCTGTGGAACAAGAGATGTAAGCTTTTATTTCGTTTGGAGCTCGGGAAGACCAAATATTGTGTACGAGAGAAATTATTGATGAAGGTTGAGAAAATATCTTTTAATGAGGCAGAGAGGACTTGCCACTAATTGGACCGTAACTTCATTGTGCAAGAGCGAATGCACGTGTTCTCGTGCTTCATTCCACGCCAGTTTACTAATGATGCATTTCGCAGAGAAAGTGTACAGTTTCAAAGTCAAAGAACCTCACTAACGAAGGCAGTAGCATCCAGGAGAACCCAAGTTATTGGACCATCGATCGTAGTTTAACAAGCTGTAGGCGTCTGCTAGTTGCCCTCGTGCATTTACCTGAGCTTGCTCACCGAGAGTAGGCCACGTGTTCACTACCATATTTTTTTTTTTGGGGGGGGGGGGTTGCAATTTTAACAATGTACCCTCCGGTGACGTGGATTCGGTGTGTCTGAAATTTTTCTCTAATGAGTGTGGCTTAGAAGAATCCTTTTTTGATTAAGACATTTATACAATACGTCAAGTACTTTCCTAGTTTAAAACCTTGTATAAACGCTTGAAGAATTTCCCCTTTCTAAATTCAGGAGTTTACAGAAAACTACACATTTGTATTGAAGTCTTTCTCCTAAAAGCTATTGTTGCATACGTTTTAACAGACACTTCTTAGACGACCTCTATTGTTTGTTAAAATGGATTGAAGTAATTGTTGAAAAATATTTCTAATTGCCGTTTAATTATAACTTCACATAATAACTGTAGTTCAAATGGGAAAGGTAACTTATTATAGCAAATCTTTACCTTTGAACTGCAAGGAAAGGTTACCGTAACCGTTTGGTAAAGCTGTTTCTTCATATTCCATATTTAACGAACACGATACAGAACATTGGTTATACACTGGCGTCTTTATAATGAGCACTCGGCCCAATATTTGATTATACAGGTTTTTAGTCCAAAGCTACGCATTGACTATGTACAATTTGTTTACCGTGGCTAACTGAGCCTCAAATTTTAGCGTTTAAGTCTAAAAATTAGCACTGACCTCCACATCCCTATGAATATTTCATTGTATTACCAAACTTTATATCAGTTTTGTCTACTAGGAATACTTTAATCTGTTTGAAAGTTTTTTTAACATGTTAACTGATAAAGAGAGCCAATGAACTTGGAACTCCAGTTATTAGCTTGTCATGATAAGGGTTTTCTTATATAATGCAAGCTATCATAGTGCATCTTTTAAATTAGAAAATATGTTTTAGGTCGTAATATTAATTTTATAAAATAAAACTGCAATGCAACATTATTTGGAACTGTTTTGACCTTTCTCTTTTGATCTTTCTCTTCCAAATTAAAATAATATCAACAATTATCGAAACTTCGTTTTATTATAATTGTCTCAAGAGGTAGAAATCTTGACTTGATTACTAAAAGACTGAACAAATATGGAGTTTGTTATAAGGATATTTATATATAGAAGTTTCTTTAAAATGAAGAAGTTCTCTGTCACAGAAGCTTTTGTGATATAGGTCGATTTTTACAAGGAAGCTTCTCTGGAAAGAAGGAATTTCTTAATACGGAAGCAGGTTTTGATATAGAGAGTTTATTTTAAAAATTAGGATTCCATTTTGCGTAGAAAAATTATACACAAAGTTTTCTTTGATAAACAGGACTCTTGAGAATGGAGGATTTGTTAGATTATAAGAAACTTTTCTTTGACAAAGAGGGTTTGTTAGATTTGGGGTTTTCTTTTCAAAGAAACATTTCTTTATTATGGAGGTTTTTGCTAAAGAGTATTTCTTTGATATAGAGAGTTTATTTAATATCAATGTTTCTTGTCATAGAGGATTTCTTTGATATAAAGATCTTCTTTTATAAGGAATATGTTTTTTTTTCACTTTGAGGTTTTGGTTTAATTTGAGAAAGTTTCTTGAAATAGAGATTTTTAATTTAGATGAAGGGTTCTTTAGAAAAGATGATTTACTTTCCAAAGTGTGCTTTCTTTGATAAGAAAAATTAATTTAGTGTGGAAGGTTTATTTGATACAGTGATTTTATTTGATATGAAGGATATCTTTAATATGGAGTGTTTCATTGTTGAGGAGGGTTATCTTTATGGAAGGTGTCTTTGATGTGAAGGGTATCTCTCATAAGAAGGATTTCCTTTGTATGAGGGTCGCGGGTTCGCATCCCCATCGCGCCAAACATGCTCGCCCTCCCAGCCGTGGGGGCGTTATAATGTGACAGTCAATCCCACTATTCGTTGGTAAAAGAGCAGCCCAAGAGTTGGCGGTGGGTGGTGATGACTAGTTGCCTTCCCTCTATTCTTACACTGCTAAATTAGGGACGTCTAGCACAGATAGCACTCGAGTAGCTTTGTGCGAAATTCCAAAACAAACAACTGTATGGGGGTTTCTTTGGAATGGTTATTTTCTTTAATAAGGAAGACTTTTCATATAGGTATCTCTTTAATAGTAATTGTTTTCTTGACATATAGAAGGTATCTATGATAAGCCGAATTCAGTTGATGCGGTTGGTTTCTTTGATAAGAGTCGTTTTATGTTATTAAGCATTTCTATAGTATGAAGGTTTTATTTGATAAGTAGCGGTTCTTTGACACGACTTTCTTTCATAAGCAGGTGTGTTTCTTTTCGAGAATAAAGATTTATTTGCATGGAAATTTTCCTTAATATGGAAGAATTGTGTATAAGAAGGATTTCTGTGATGTGAATTATTTTTATATTTGAGTTTTCTCTCATAAGGAAGGGCTTTTGTGATGATGAAGATTCTTTTTTTGTTATTATGGTTTGGGCTTTCTTTAGTAAAGATGATTTATGTTAAAGAGGGGCCTTTTTGATAAGGAACGTTTTTATGATGCGCAGATTTTCGTCAGTTGTGATGATTTCTTGTCAAATTAATTTTCTTTCATAAGTGGTGTTTCTTGACGAAGCATTATTCTAAAGTGTCACATTTATCTGATATTTATTATTTCAAAACTTAAATCAGGATATTGTAATGTCATCGTTTGGACAATAAGATATTTTTGTTTTGAAATATAACTAAACGTTTATATGTATACATTAATTATGCAGTGTCTTCCAAGATAGTTATATTGGGAAAATAACACGTATTTTGAATGATAGCTTCAATGAATATTTGATAATTTTGTTTATAAGTGTTGAAATTGTTCTGGTACATCCATCTCTGCATCTCACTCATAAAGTTGAAACGTTTTTGTTTTACTTACGAATGATTCAAGCATCGCACCACTAACTTCTCTAGGATATATTAAAATATAAGCCCTAAACATCCACTAACTTTAATTATTGTATTTATTTTTTATCTGCAACTCATGGTGGATACATTTTAAGAAAGTTACAGTTCATTTTAGTTTAGTAATATCTTACGTAACAAGTATTAGGAAAACATATCTTGCTAAATAAAAAAAGGCTATTGAAATTGAGAAAATCAGCCAAGCAAGATAGGTATGGAAGGGCATATATCACTTGATCCATCTAATGATCACATAACAACCTAAGCTCTATCGACTTTACATGAAGAACAAAATCCCTACATTACTAGCTTCTCCACTGTAGCTGTCGAAAGGTTTGTGTTTGAATGGAATCTCAGCTTTCATTATTATACATTTCCTTTAGTTAACTTTAGAATAAAATAAATTTTGCATACAATAATAATAATAAAGTAAGTGTCAAAGGTCGTAAAGACTGTTTTGCTCAATTTATGAAGATAAAGTTGTGGTTACTGCTCGAACTAGGAAGCGTTAGGTCTGTTGAAGAACGTCGATGGAGAACTAAAAATAAGAAATCTCGATTTTGGCTATTCGCCAGTTTTCAACTTTAGGACGCTCTGCATAGCTAAAAAGCGTCATATACACTGGATAAGAGTCATGTTACTCTTCATACCTGTTTCTGGTGACCTGTATGGGTTTTTCTTTCTCCTTAACTTCAAACACAGTATAGGATTTGACTCCTAAAGACACCAAATTTATAGAGTACAATATTCTACATGTTATAGTCATCTAATGTTTAACTGCTATTCGCTGGCAGTTCCTATTTCACCCTGCATTCAAGCTTTTCATAGGAGCAGCAGATTTCGTGATGACGAGAAACCCACTTCAAGTAAAATGTATCTCAGGACGGCTGGTATGGGCATTAACACTTTTACCAATAAAGTAGAGAACAACGTTTCGACCTTTTTAGGTAACTACATATTTCTTTTAAACTATAACTCGCAAAGGGTAATAATATCATTTATACTAGAATTATGATTTTTTTTAAATTTTGCTTAAAATAATTATAAAATAGGTAGTCAAACACCATAAAGATTGTTTTGTTTTATCATATTATGATAAAACTATACTTCCTGCTATAAATAGGTAGGCACTAGGCCTGTGTGGAAATATTATGCTGAACAAAAATAAGAAACCTCGGTTTTAGCAGTTTGTTGGGTTTTGACTTTGGGTCATTCTGTATAGCTTAAAAGCCATGCATACACCGGAAATAGAGTAACTATGCTAAATAATTCTTCATATATAGCTTGTAATGACCTGTAGAGAAGCAAATACAGATGACTTTGTATTACTTTAATAAGAGCGTCCATACACTGAGAGTGCTAGAAGCACACTTACCAATAATAAAGAGCTTCATCTTTATTTCATAAATATTTTTTTATACAGTGAAGACAGTTTTGAAGGGGTATACATTTCAAGCAAGACATCCAACAACAAAATAATACAAGTAAGTGATGTCAAACATCTGTCTTGTCTAGCCATATTGGTTAAGTTGTTCTGAATTTTCTTTAGGTTTCTGAGACAGAATTTACAAAATGGAGTATTAAACCAACAAATCTGATTAATTTAATTGTATGAGTTTATCTTCTGTATAATTTTATTATTAGTTAAAAATTTAGTCATAGAAATTATTTGTGTATTTATTGTTTAAACTTAGATTTATCCATGAGGAGCAGGCAGAATTTAAATGTTAATTAATTACTGCATGTAATTTATGAATAGTGAGACAACTATATGTATACAGCTATACGTTTGTATTTCTTATTAATACATTAATGCTATTTCCATATATAATAAAAGTAAACACACCTTCAGTATATCTCAGATTAACTAAATGAGCAGCTCATAAATATTTCATATTATTAAGAATAGCAATCAGCATCAAGATGGAATCATTGTTAGCTATCTAACAAATAATATATTTAATTGAAAGTTTTTAAACGAGCGTGAGAATCCACAATGTACAATGTATGTAAACTACCAGTATTGTTGCCTCAGCTGAAATTTCTAAACATCCTCCTCTCAAGCTGATAAAAGATAACCAACGCAACACCAAGAAACAGTTTTTAATAATATCGTTGGTTTGCTACAGTTAGGAAGCTACAATTGTGATTAACGTCTACTAATCGGGAAAGTACAGATACTTGACCAGAAACATTTATAGATTTCGAACATTACAAACCATTTAACTTTAATGAATTAATTTCAGATGTTAATGTTTTTATGCGGACGTTACGTATATACGTCTGTGAAAAACTTATATGTGAGCAGCGAGAAATAACTTGCCCATTAAGTGAACTATGCCGATATTAATATAGAATTAATTCGTTCATCGTGAACTCCCGACAAAGTATTCAGTTCCAGATCATATAAAGGACTCAATATTGTTTTTAAGTTTGTAAAACTTTTGTATTTAAACCATTATTTGTAACAACAATTATTATAAATTGTATTGTTGTTTGCATATTAAAATATATTTGTGTTAAGAAAGCAAATTATGCATTAATTTTGCCGGCAAATATCATAAATTTGATACATATTAACATTTAATTAATTATAAATTAAATTTAAAATTTCGGGTTAATTAAAATTATAATACGTAACAGATTCAACTATAAAAGCTGGAGAAAACAAAGTTTTATCGTCTATACAGATTATTAGCATGAGATCATTTTCCAATTAAAATGTTAATATGGTTCATGTTATATTTCTTGTTTTGGAGTTTTACTTAATATCGTTTATTAGTGCATATCACAAGACATGTACTATTAAATTGTTTCATGGCATCTCTCCTGTTAATGTAATACATATGACATTTCCTGTTTAGTAATTTTACTTATATCTCCTGTTATTGTGTGCCACGTGACATGTTCTGTTAAGCTGCTTCGTGTATATTTCCTGTTAATGTACTCAGGGGAGCATTTGAGATATGTGGGGCTCGGGGCCAGAGGGGATTGTAGGGCGGCTAGACCCCCAAGCCCTACACAACGTATTGCATTGTGTGATTTTGGAAGTTGCATCTTCCAGCTGGTCTTTACAACCAAGCAGTAAAAAATTGAGATAAGTCTAAAACCTATCAATTTTTTCCTCAAGACAAAATGTGATTTTGTTTATTTTTACATAAAAGTCATATCTATCAGTAAAGATCACACTTTATCTGTATCGCACAAATCACACATAAACATTTGGTATTACAGATTTTAAAATGGGCGTTTGCAAACGTTTAGCGTTTTTGTATTATTGTTTCGTTAGAGTTAATACAGTTCATGTTAATTAATACAGTTCATGTTAACCTGTTTTTCTTTATTCCAAGCAAATTAAAGTTTTTCATTTTGTGTTTATTTTTCTTATAAACATTTATTTTCATTAGACTCGCGCGGGGCCTTGGGCCACATTTCAGTTATATCCCCTAAATATGGCTCTGAATACACTACACATGATATTTTTGCTGTTTATGGGTTTTATTTAATATCTCATATTAGTTTACATCGCATGGAATGCCCTATTAAATTGTTTCATATCGTATTTTATGTTATTGTAATAAATATATTTCCAGTTTACGGATTTTGCTTAATATCTCCTGCTAGTGTCTATCACCTGACATGTCCTGTTAAATTATTTCACGTCGTATCTCCTGTTTAAGCACTGCCTGTGATGTCTTCTGTTTCTGCATCAATAATATCTCCTACGCAGGACCTCTCAGAGATTCAGAGGGATCCGACCCAATTCTATCTTTTGAGGTACCTGACTATAATATAACAAAATTACGAGACATGAAAACATAATAAAGTAAATATAAAGAAATATACAGTGAAATAAGTGAAGCAAAATTTGAATATTTGTTAATCAACATTACCTAATACTTACTAAATGTTTTTCTATCCTTTTCCTGTGCATAAAACAAGTTGTAAAACAAAAAAAACAACAAGTGTCTAAATTTGAAGGCTCCTTTGAGCTTGAGGCTCTGGCTAACTAGCCCTCCTGCTCCTCTCCAATTGGCCCTACTCCTATGCATCTCTTCCATCTGACATCTTTAATGTGGATCACGTGAGACATTCTATTAATATGTTTCATGTCATATCTTTCGTTAGCTACGAGGCCCGGCACGGCCAAGCGTGCGACTCGTAATCTGAGGGTCGCGCGTTCGCATCCCGGTCGCGCCAAACATGCTCGCCCTTTCAGCCGTGGGGGCGTTATAATGTTACAGTCAATTCCACTATTCGTTGGTTAAAGAGTAGCCCAAGAGTTGGCGGTGGGTGGTGATGACTAGCTGCCTTCCCTCTAGTCTTACACTGCTAAATTAGGGACGGCTAGCACAGATAGCCCTCGAGTAGCTTTGTGTGAAATTCAAAAACAATTGTTAGCTACGAGAAAAACCGAACAAAATTTAATAGCTCCGCATATATTTTTAATTCTGCTTAATACTTTCTATGCAAAATACTTGACACGTACCAGCATTATTAATACATAAAACGTGATTTTGTAATGTTGATTAAAAGCTATGGATGTCAAAATAGCGTACGACTAGATAAGTTATTCTTTATTTACTACAAATGAACTTACTGTACAACCCCTAATAATAATGAGTGAAAGAGAAAAGCGCGAATCTTCTTGTCTTATAAATGCACAACAATAAATATTCGTTTTTAGAGTGAAAGCATTTTTTTGTGAATTACGAGCCAATAAAGTACTATTAGGTCAACATATCAAAACTATAAAAAACTACACTTATGTCAGATTTCTAGACAAACTTACAATTCGTGCCGGACCAAAATACGCAATTCAAATGTATGTGGTTTCTTATATACGAAATATACTGTTACATAAAAAAGGAAGAACGTTTTTCCAAGTAACAAGTAAGTAATTTGTGTTATGAATCCTGTATCATTTTAAATACAAAACAGTGTTTAATCTTTCTAAGGCTGTTAACCTATAGGGAATACACATGCTTCGTTGGCCTTATTTGGTATTATTAATATCATTGGCTCCAATTATGTGGCAGTGTGTCTTTTACCGCGAAGCCACTTTGGGCTGTTTGCGGTGTTCACAGAGGAAATCGAATCTGGATATTTTAGTTATAAATAAAATCGATACAATTTATATTGTAGGTTCGAGTCTTATTAGGTCAGAGATAGATGGAGTTTTATAGATGGTTAAAGTCGTGGTAATGTTTCTATACTATTGAGCTTCTAATTGATGGTTAGGGCGTTCAACTCCTAATCTGACGGTCGCGGGTTCGAATCCCGGTCGCATCAAATATTCTCGCCCTTTCAGCCTTGGGGCGTTATAATGTGACGGTCAATCCCACTATTCGTTGGTGAAAGAGTAGCCCAAGAGTTGGCGGTGGGTGGTAATGCCTAGCTCCCTTCCCTCTGGTGCTAAATTAGGGACGACTAGCGCAGACAGCTCTCGTGTAGCTTTGCGCGAAATTCAAACAAACAAACAATCTGAGTGATGTTAATATTTCTTAACTAAAATCTAAGAAAACAGAGAACAAGAATTCAATAGAATATTGAGATAGAAATAAAACCACATGTAAGCAGACGCAAAACAAAATGATGCAAGTAAACAAAAAGATATTTTAAATTAAATCACAAAATGAGAAACTAATGAGGAAATAACAGAAGCTAAAATAACAGATGAATAATAAAATAATAAACTGAATAACAACAAAGATAAAATTAAAAATATCTACATGTGTATGTTTTCTTATAGCAAAGCCACCTCGGGCTATCTGCTGAGCTGACCGAGGGGAATCGAACCGCTGATTTCAGCGTTGTAAATCCGAAGACATACCGCTGTACTATCGGGGGTAATCTCTACATCAAAAGTTAAGTTAAAAATTGTGTGGTGTTAATTCTTTCCCTGTGGTTCTGCTAAAGATGATGTGTGTTGATAACACTTCCAGACAAATGGTGTTTTTAAACACCTTTACACATTTGGATTCATAACACCACACATATATTTGGTTGAACCAGCATGTAGGAAATACATTGTACTTTGTGCAATTTTCCAGAAGGAGTTGATGTTTAATAAACAATAAAACATTGGACATAATCATTATCATTGAACTATGTTTCAGATCTGTATTTCTAGCTACAGTCCACAGGGAAGGCATCTAGTAACACCACACGCTTCCTGAAGCAAATATTTTTAATCAAGTAGCAGAATTAAGTGTCACCTTTATAATAAACCTACAGTTGAAGGTGCGAAGAATGTTTGGGGAATCATATTTCGAACCCCAGACCCCCGAACCCCAAGTCCAATGCACTAGCAGTTAGGCTCTGTTGGACAATTTTAATTATTTGAATATTTTTCATTGGTTTTTGTTCTAACACAAAGCTTAGCTACAGAACAGTCTGGACTGTCCTATACAGCTATCGACCCCTCAATTTTAGCCTTACAAGACACGAAGCATACTTTTCGACTGAAGTTTCTATTTTTGGGACCTAACACTGAAACTTTCCAACAACACTAAACATGTATCAAATATATTTTTGCGCGTCTTGCGGAAGTTCCAAAAAATGCTTCGTTTCTCACTCACTAGATCAGAAATAAGTCTGACAGCATATACAGCTAAATAGTCAGGTTTCAGCATCTACGGTGGGCCGAATCCAGATAACCCATTACATAACTTTGTGCTTAACAGCCAGCAACAAATAAAATTACTTTTGAATGTTATGTCTGAATATTTTGAATCCATATTATTGAAGTGATATATCTTAAATTTTTATGTAAGTCACTTAAATTTGAAAAATGAAATTATACTTAGCCTTTATATGTATATATATATCAAGACAAGAGAGAACAGCAAAAATCAAAAACAAAGAGAGAGGGGCGTGGTTACATATGTAGACAGTACTGTTGAAACAAACTGATGTTTGTAATATATGTATGTAGTCAGTACTGTTAACACAGTGATATTTATAACACTGCACAACAATTTGTTTGAAAAGTTTTGCTTCCTGAAAAGTTTTTGCTGACTGTGACAGGTACCTGGTGGGTATGCACAAATATAGTTTTGGTTTTGATTCATCATGTAAGAACTCTGAGAAATAGTCAGTTAACTGTTTACCGGCAATAACGTATTTAATTGCGTTTATGTTCTAATACGCTATTAAGTTCAACATAATTAAAACTGTTTTGCTCCTGATTTTTTTTTTGTATTCAAAGTCCGGTGCATCACGTTGCAGTGTCCAACAGTGGTCAGCAAGCATTGACGGATTCCCCCTAATATCGTTTTTCCATTATAGCAATGTCCTGACAAAACTGAATATTTAGATGGGCAAATTTGGATGTGATTTTCGTGATCAGCAGCCAAAAATCTATAAGGAACACCCAACAGTGTTCAAGAAGCAAAACCTTTGTTGTGCAGTGTAATTAATGTATGTAGTCAGTACTATTAAAACAAGGTGATATTCATAATGTATGCATATAGTCAGTACTATTAAATCAAATGGATAGTTGTAATAGACGTATGCAATCAGTACTGTTAAAAAAGTGATATATATAATGTATGTATGTTGTAACAGATTTATCGTTATACATTTATTATAATACCTACGTTTGTTCCAGTATAGTTTTTTATACATGTGACGTATATTTTTGGATTTGCTTAGCGCATGTTCCGTCTATTCTCTAAATTTGTAGAAGATTCTCGAGAGCAAGAAATAACAATATGTGGTTTACTTGTCTTCAAACATTGTTTGACATTCGAGAATCTCGCGCAAGTATATAAAAGCAAGCCATTACAAGACGCCGAGAGATAGTTATTATTATATGTCCGTCACAGTCAGTATACAATGAGTCTCGGAAATTGTAATTGTGGTTATCGCTTATTAATCGGAAAACTACAGAGTTTGACCAGGAACGTTTGCAGATTCCGAACATTACGAACTGTTTAACTTCAGAGAATTAACTCCAGACTTTAGTATTTCTACAAGGTTATCAGATATTTACCTTCCTCAGTGAAAAGTAAGCTTGTAAACCACATTAGGCCAAACAAGATAGAGCAAGCTGGCATCCCAATCGAGTAAAGAGTGTTATATAACTGTGTATCAACATAAAAATAATTTATTTCTCGTGGACCTGGACCATGGATAAAATATTCAATTCTAGACAAGCTAGAAGACTAAATATTGTTTGTGAGATTGCAAATTATTTGTAGGTAGGTAATTATTCGTATTAACTATTTGAATATTCGTTATTATCAATTGTATTGTGTTTGTTCATTAAAATATATTTGTGTTAAGAAATCTTGTCAGCAAATATCATAAAGTTCATACATATTAGCATTTAATTAACTGCTAAATTAAGATTAACATTTCTGGCTATTTTCAATTGTAATACGTAACTTACGTAACATAACAAACTGGTGGCTTGTGTCCGAGATATAAATTAGAGACAAAATTCGAAATAAATTAAAATTAAAATCACAATTTAATTTATATTAATCAATGCCAACAAGACCTGATCATGACTTATTGTCAAGATTTTATCGAACTTATTCTTCGAACAGTTAAAAAAATGACAAAAGAGAATTGCTCGAAGTTGACAAAATCTTAGAATTAGGGATTAAACATCAATGAGAAAAAAATGACCTAAAACCGTATTATTGAAATATTAGTCTTAAGTGCAAAAATAGGTTAAAAATCCAATTAAAACTAAAAACAAATCGAGCTTGAAAAAGCCTGCATCATACTATTATGAAACTCTTGCTTATTTGATACCAGACAAACTTTTTTTAAATAAAATATCCCCCAGCTTCGCGAACTTTTTATCATGAGTTCATGTAGATTTCCAATAGAGGTCACGATTTTCCAGTTTCTTGTCACGGAAAACTTTATTTTTTCACTTTAATGTACAAAAGCATATTGGACAGCTGAAGTTGCTGCGCATAGTGGAGCAAAATGAAGGTAAAGAGGTCACACGCAGATTCGATTCGACGTTTCGAAGTGTTTGACACGTTTTTTTCTTTTGACTAGAAAAATATGAATCAAACACAGATTACTATACAACGATGCAAATCGCTCAGAGCCACCATGTACTATCATCCCTACCAACTTCTGGCACCTCAACTGAGCACTGGCACCAGGGGTAATCGGCGAGTAAATTATAATACGTCATAATTCAGTCAGTACTATTCAGTCAAAGTGGTATTTATAATGTATTATGTAGTCAGTACTAATAAAGCAAAGTGATACATCTAATGTATGAATGCAGTCATTACTCTTGAAACAAAGTAATATTTATATTGTATTATATAGTCACTACTATTAAAACAAAGTAATGTTTATAATATATTATTTATTCAGTACTATTAAAACAAAGTGACAGTTATAATGCATGTATGTATTCAATGCTATTAAAACAAAGTGATATTTGTAATGTATTATGTAGTCAGTACTATTATAACAAAGGAATTTTTATAATGCATTATGTAGTCATTATTATTATTAAAACAAAATGATAGTTATAATGTATTATTTAGTCAGTACTAATACAACAAAGTAATGTTTATAATGTATTATGTAGTCAGTACTATTAAAACAAAGAAGTGTTTATAATGTATTATGTAGTCAATACTATTAAAACAAAGTAATGTTTATAATGTATTATGTAGTCAGTACTATTAAAACAAAGAAGTGTTTATAATGTATTATGTAGTCAGTACTAATACAACAAAGTAATGTTTATAATGTATTATGTAGTCAGTACTAATACAACAAAGTAATGTTTATAATGTATTATGTAGTCAGTACTATTAAAACAAAGAAGTGTTTATAATGTATTATGTAGTCAGTACTAATACAACAAAAAGTAATGTTTATAATGTATTATGTAGTCAGTACTATTAAAACAAAGAAGTGTTTATAATGTATTATGTAGTCAATACTAATACAACAAAGTAATGTTTATAATGTATTATGTAGTCAGTACTATTAAAACAAAGAAGTGTTTATAATGTATTATGTAGTCAATACTAATACAACAAAGTAATGTTTATAATGTATTATGTAGTCAATACTATTAAAACAAAAGTGTTTATAATGTATTATGTAGTCAATACTAATACAACAAAGTAATGTTTATAATGTATTATGTAGTCAATACTAATACAACAAAGTAATGTTTATAATGTATTATGTAGTCAGTACTATTAAAACAAAGAAGTGTTTATAATGTATTATGTAGTCAGTACTATTAAAACAAAGAAGTGTTTATAATGTATTATGTAGTCAGTACTATTAAAACAAAGAAGTGTTTATAATGTATTATGTAGTCAGTACTATTAAAACAAAGAAGTGTTTATAATGTATTATGTAGTCAGTACTATTAAAACAAAGAAGTGTTTATAATGTATTATGTAGTCAGTACTATTAAAACAAAGAAGTGTTTATAATGTATTATGTAGTCAGTACTATTAAAACAAAGAGGTGTTTATAATGTATTATGTAGTCAATACTAATACAACAAAGTAATGTTTATAATGTATTATGTAGTTAGTAGTGTTAAAACAAAGTGATATTTGAAATGTATTATGTAGCCAGGTCTTTTTTTGTCAAAGTAATGTTCATAATGTTTTATGTAATCATTACTATTAAAACAAAGTGATAGTTATAATGTATTATGTAGTCAGTACTATTAAAACAAAGTGATAGTTATAATGTATTATGTAGTCAGTACTATTAAAACAAAGTGATAGTTATAATGTATTATGTAGTCAGTACTATTAAAACAAAGTGATAGTTATAATGTATTATGTAGTCAGTACTATTAAAACAAAGTGATAGTTATAATGTATTATGTAGTCAGTACTATTAAAACAAAGTGATAGTTATAATGTATTATGTAGTCACTACTATTAAAGCAAAGTGATAGTTATAATGTATTATGTAGTCACTACTATTAAAGCAAAGTGATAGTTATAATGTATTATGTAGTCACTACTATTAAAACAAAGTGATAGTTATAATGTATTATGTAGTCACTACTATTAAAACAAAGTGATAGTTATAATGTATTATGTAGTCACTACTATTAAAACAAAGTGATAGTTATAATGTATTATGTAGTCACTACTAATACAACAAAGTAATGTTTATAATGTATTATGTAGTTAGTAGTGTTAAAACAAAGTGATATTTGAAATGTATTATGTAGCCAGGTCTTTTTTGTCAAAGTAATGTTCATAATGTATTATGTAGTCACTACTAATATAATGTATTATGTGGTCAGTAAGTGATAGTTATAATGTATTATGTAGTCACTACTATTAAAACTACTAAGTGATAGTGTATAATGTATTATGTAGTCACTACTATTAAAACAAAGTGATAGTTATAATGTATTATGTAGTCACTACTATTAAAACAAAGTGATAGTTATAATGTATTATGTAGTCACTACTATTAAAACAAAGTGATAGTTATAATGTATTATGTAGTCACTACTATTAAAACAAAGTGATAGTTATAATGTATTATGTAGTCACTACTATTAAAACAAAGTGATAGTTATAATGTATTATGTAGTCACTACTATTAAAACAAAGTGATAGTTATAATGTATTATGTAGTCACTACTATTAAAACAAAGTGATAGTTATAATGTATTATGTAGTCATTACTATTAAAACAAAGTGATAGTTATAATGTATTATGTAGTCACTACTATTAAAACAAAGTGATAGTTTTAATGCTAACTGGCGAAGTTTCATTTATGGATCCTTAATTTGTCTCCTGTTTCACTGGTATCTGGAAACTCCTGAGGCAAATGAGCAGGTTATGCTTCTCATTAATTGTCTTTATTGGCTCGGCCTGTTTTGTAATCACAATTTTACAACTGTTATGTTAAAAGTAAGTCTTAAAAGTCCTAGTCATTACTGGAAACAAATCCTACACTTAATGAGAGTGTATCAATCGAAAATCTCTCTGAGAGCTATGTATACGTGAACTCCCGGACTGGGTATCGCCTAACGAAATGGCCTTTCTATTTCATACACTATTATAGCCATATGGTGATAATGTAACAACGTGTTTAACAAACAAACGTACTTGTGCCAAAAGCACCACGAGTTAACTCACATTTGTAGCTGGTATAAACTCTGTTGATCAATAACTAGTGATATGTGTGAGATGCTGCCCCCACCAATACAGCGGTAATTCTACGGATTTACAACGCTGAAATCAGGGGTTCGATTCCACTCGGTAAGCTTAGCAGATAGTCCGATGTGGCTTTGCTATAAGAAAAACACACGTGTCAGATGCTATCAGACAGCTTGAGAGGTGTTGGTTGTGACATACAACCAATGTTTCTCCACCTTACGAAAAATCAAGTCGAGTGTAATTCATGCTGTATACGTTTGTAGCAATCAGTTTAAAGCTTTTTTACACAGTTAATTTTTTGTCTTGTTAACGTATTTAACTACCGAAAGAATACACTGCCAAACTAAACAGGTTACAGGCAACATCGAAGGTTCATTTCAGTTAATTTTCGTACCACTTACTTATATGAAGTTCAACTTTAAAAAGTAAAAATGTCCACCTGATCATCTAATAGCCACAAATACTTTACTCTTTGTACTTCATGGAATCTGTGGTGTTAACCGGGAATATGTTTCTATCAGATACGAATTACACTTGTGAGAGAAAGATGGCATTAAAAACTGAACAGAAATTACATATAAACACATTGATACGTATTAAATAATAAACATAATCTTTCTCTAAACTCTACCGTAGTAACACGAATTTCTCTTATAAAGAATCATAACATACACTTGGCCCAGCATGGCCAGGTGGGTTTAGTCGTTCGACTCGTAATCTGAGGGTCGCGGGTTCGAATCCCCGTCGCGCCAAACATGCTCGCCATTTCAGCCGTGGGGGCGTTATAATGTGATGGTCAATCCCACTATTTGTTGGTAAAAGAGCAGCCCAAGAGTTGGCGGTGGGTAGTGATAACTAGCTACCTTCCCTCTAGTCTTACACTGCTAAGTTAGGGACAGCTCGCGCAGATAGCCCTCGTGTAGCTTTGCGCGAAATAAAAATCAAACAAACATACACTTTTTTTAGAAACTAGCGCCGTCTTTAGACATATATATCGACATGGTTAATACGCTTTTCTTATAGTAAATGGTTGCATATAAACACAAATTAAAGGGGTTACATAAACAGAAGAAAAAATGCTTGAACAAGATTATGAGTACAAGCACATGAATTAATAATTTAAAAGGCACCCTATAATGAAGTTAATTATAAGATAAACTGTAAATAAATGTATTGAATATTACTATAGAGTTGATCAAAAGTAAAAAATAAATAAGTAATAGGATATGTCTTTGCCATACATGTTATTTACATTCCTTATAATCAATATATTAATCCCAATCAGATGATAATTAAAAGAAAGTACAGTACTGGTCTTAGTGCAACGTTTGCTACAAATCTCCATATTCTTAACTTAAACATGTTTTAGAAATGCTAGGAAAACATTCTATCATCCCTCATAATGGAAGATGGATTTATACTTGGCAACAATTATGTTATTTTTTGACAATATAGAGCACAATATTAATTAGAAAGGAAAAACAAACAGTCTGTAAGAACTGTATAGTTTCTGTGAGAGTCAAGAAGTCAGGATAATAATAGCTTGTCGGACAAGTTTCTAATCACATCTCTAAAACAACAGTTGTCTTCACGAGAAAGATGGTTGAAACACTCCTATTCGATATCATTACTGTCAAGTCTGTCGCCGAGTATCAAAGGACCTTCTTGCCTTTGGTCAACACAAATATTTACGTACAGTTTGGTTTGGTGTACTTACATTATTCAGTAATGTTTAATCATGTTCATTAGAGTGAATTCGGTGATAAAGGAATGCGACAGTACGAGGAATATTATTCATGCGAAGTGGGATTAACCACCAGTAAACATTATTATTTTTTATGTGAGCATTACGTATTACTTTTATTTATGTTTATCAGAGTGAATACAATCGACGATAGAGGGAGTACTTCCACGGCCTGAAACATCATTTATACTAAGTGCGTTTCATCGCCAGCATGTTTGGTTTGTTTTGAATTTTATGCAAAACTACTCGCGAGCTATCTGCGCTAGCCGTCCCTACTTTAGCAGTGTAAGACTAAAAGGAAGGCAAATAGTCACCACCACCCACCGCCAACTCTTGAACTACTCTTTTAACAACGAATAGTGGGATTGACCGTCACATAAAAAGGCCCCCACGCCTGAAAAGGCGAGCACGTGTGCTGTGAGGGGGATTCGAACCTCCGACTCTCAGGTTTGAAGTTGAGTGCCTTAACCACCTAGCCATGCCGGGCCTATGCGCCAGAAAACCTTGTTTGTTATTCTATACGAATTACGTATTACTGTCTAATTCTTCTTATCCTTTACAAAATATTATTTTTATCTCAAGAAATCTAGCAGAGTAGACGTTGTTTACTGTATATAAATAGTATTTTTAATCAGAATGTAATATTTGCTAAAATATCAAACATACATCATAGAGAAAAAAAAATGTTTTGTTCATGTAGCAACTTTGATTTTGACTGAAATTCTCCATTTTAATTTTAACTCGGAGATCACTGTATGAAAACTTACTAACTCTAACAGATATATTGACAAATTAACACGGTTGAACTTCAACTGTCGCACTTGACTTGTGTTAAAATGAACTCTATTGAGTTTTAAATCACAATAGTTTTAAAACTAAACTATAAAACTCCAAGCTTTTTCTTCCTGTACGTCTTTCACTATTCAGTACAATCAACAATAATAAAACAAAGTTTTTGGAAAGAAATAAACTTGTCCCCCGCTGGTACAGCAGTAAGTCTGCGGATTTACAATACTAAAATCAGGGTTTCGATTCCCCTCGGTGGAGTCAGCAGATAGCCCGATGTGGCTTTGCTATAAGAAAACACACACACAGCGATAAATCTGGTAGAACTTATCTATCTATCATCAGTATACAGAAAATATCGAAACACAACAATTGAATCTTTCCAGTAAAAAATTGAATGTCTAAAGATTACTTCTCGTGGCACTACGCTGAATCTCTGTTTGATTTAGAGCTGAGGATTTGGCTTAAAAATAAAAGGAGAGCGTGTGAGAGCACACAAGTTATATTCTTTAACGTCATCCACAGTTTCAGATGAATCTTTACGAACTAGTAAACCATAAATCTGACATGTACAGAGCTTCTAGGTTTCAAACAAAATCCCAGAGAACGTGCTCAAGTACCTTGTGTTGTGCCGCACAACATTGCTGTTAAGTTTTCATTGCGGTTTTTTATATTATACAGGGAAGAACGATGTATGAAATAAATCTTTATGTCTTGTTTTGCGAGAACCACAGGAATGGCTGGCTGTTGTTCAAATAAAACATCGCAAGAAATTCAGTCATCGCGTCATTCTCAAATCTAGTTCCTCGAATGATCAGTACGAAACAGATACGGTTATATTTTAAGTAGAACAGTGGGGCAACTGAACTCGTACGCGAAGTTGACTTTCGTTATTATTATTGGTAATCCATCTATACCACCACCTGTATCTGATTATTAATTAGTTACATGCTTATTAATGCTGGTTATTAATTACTAGTTAGGTCACGTTCTACATTTTGGCTACTAATGTGCTATTGTTTCTATGATTGTATTGCCAAGGTTCGATCCCGGGTCTTCTTCTTTAGTGGAGTACTCACCCTTCTATGGCTGTAGCAAAATGATAAAGTTTAGAAGTAATCATATATGTCATTACTATGAATTATCATAAAACATTTTTCCTAAAGAAATGGCATTTTCACGACATCTGGAAGATAATAGTTATTTTCTCCGAGTTGTCAGCTTTTCACTGGTGTTTTCGATAAGTGATGTTAACATGTTACGAATATTTACTTACAGAAAACTCGTATATATTTTTCTTGATTTAAACTATTTTAACAGTACTATTTGTAGTAAGCTATTTATTTTGTGCATTTGCTGTTCATAATGTCTCTAATCCAGCATTTTTCTTGCTTGGTGTAAAATCACTTTGATAAATATAAGTTATCCATATATGCGTTAAAACAAGCAAACCTAACAAGTTTTAATAATTAAAATTCGTGTTTTTATAGAACCTTTTACTCAGAGCAATTTCAAGCATTTATTGAATTTGTCATTGAAACAAACAATACGTGTTTTTTAAGATTAGTGATAAAAAGTTTTATTACGTAATTCAATATATCACCAGCTTGTCATGGAATGTTTCTGTTAAATATAGGTGTTAATTCAACATTATTCTGCCAATAAATAAATTAATTTGAAAGAGTTTGGCAAGATGCTCATGATTCATAAAATAAAGTATTTTATTCCATGTTTTAAAGCTATAATTTACTAAATCACATATCGTTTCTACCTACAGAGTGCATTTCTTTATTTTAATAATAAAAATAAAGTGGGTATAGGATAAAAAAATTTAACTGAAAGTTTAAAAGAAGAGTATACCAATAGGGGCGCTGCCTCTGTTAGTGAAAAATGAAATAAATTATTCAGACCACAAGTTCTTGATGGGTTTCAAAACACCAATAAAGTTGTTTAAAGTCTCAATTCTCTGAATGAAAATGTATCGGTCTGAACGAATAAATGTGCAGTTTTATTCCACGAGATAACATAGGTTTTTAGAATAGAAAAAAGAATCAAACTCGGCACCATGTCGTCCTTTGTAAATTAAGACTTATTATAAGTTAAGCGTTCAGGCCTGGCATGGTAAGATGGTTAAGGCACTCGACTAGTAGTCTGAAGGTCGTGGGTTCGAATCTCGGTCACACCAAAATGCACACCCATTCAGCCGTGGAGACATTATAATGTGACAGTGGATCCCACTATTCGTTGGTAAAAGAGTAAACCAAGAATTGGCGGTGTGTGGTGATGACTAGCTAAATTAGGAACGGCTAGCGCAGATAGTCCTCGTGTACCTTTGCGCGAAATTCAAAACAAACCACTTAAATGCTCGTAAAAATGAGTTATAAAGTTAGCTATTTCTACACATAAAATCCATAAAACTGGTTTGTTATTTAAGTATCTGACTGCAAAGGATTTACAACTACTCGGTTCACTTTTAGTTATTAAAGTCTTAAAATATTTAATAAACTACAATCAACTTTGTACGAGTTTTATTCGTCGTTTTCTGTTAAAGAACTCGTCGCCTGTACTTGAATGTTATAAATTTTGTTGTTTTCATTATGTCATAAAGATAATAACTTTATTCTAACGTTAACTATGATACATTTTCTTCATGTCTTTAGTCGGATAATTTTTATTCCATAATTGACTGTAAATATTATTTTAAAGTAAGGAAAATTACAATAAGGTGAATCAGAGGTTAGTGTTAAGGTTCAGCCGATAATATTTATTTTCATGATGAACAATTCAACCACAGGACAACAACATAAATATTATTTTAAAGTAAGGAAAATTACAATAAGGTGAATCAGAGGTTAGTGTTAAAGTTCAGCCGATAATATTTCTTTTGATGATGAACAATTCAACCATAGGACAACAACATAAATATTATTTTAAAGTAAGGAAAATTACAATAAGGTGAATCAGAGGTTAGTGTTAAAGTTTAGCCGATAATATTTCTTTTGATGATGAACAATTCAACCATAGGACAACAACATAAATATTATTTTAAAGTAAGGAAAATTACAATAAGGTGAATCAGAGGTTAGTGTTAAAGTTTAGCCGATAATATTTCTTTTCATGATGAACAATTCAACCATAGAACAACAACATATGCAACGAACGTTTCGGAATATTCACACCCCATTCTCCACAAAATCCTACACTAAGTACAAAAGTACAATAATGATCCGAATGATGAAAAGTGCGTTTATGTACAGTGATAAACATTTACGAGGGCAATGTTGAGACTCAAAAAAGAGGTTATTAAAAAGGCAGTAAACGAACTTATTTAGACCTACACTAAATAATTGTGTTAATATATCTATACAACTCATGAGGAAGAAATAATACAAGTTTCTTTGAAAATGTGTTATTATTCAAGGTACGAAGATTTTGTTTATAAGTAAACTCAGAAGTTTCAATTGTGTGTTCCGTAGCTAAAAACATCAAAATCAGTTGATAATGTTACGTGTTCAGTAGTTGAACAATGTGTATGAACAGCAGAGGTGCAAGGATAGTGTGACATGTTACCAGATCTGAGACATTCCACACGTGTTCATTAATACACACAGTGAGATAACATTTAGTTTTGACAACGTTTCATTTCAAACTGTTTGGGGTGGTTAATCGAGAAACGAGATTTAAAAAAAAATCCCATAAAAAATATAATTTAGTTTTTTTTATTTCGGTACCTGATTAAACATAATGAAACTTAATTATCTGAAAACAATGCGTTGCACATAGTTTTATATAAGTTTTTTTCCCGCATAAGTAAAACATCTTATTAAACTTTGATATCTGAAGTATATCAACTATTTGGGTTGTTAAGCACAAAGTTGCACAATGGAATATGTGTGATGTGCACACCACGGTTATCGAAACCAGCTCGTACAACGGACAGTCTTGGTCAATCAGAATAAACAGACACGACTGTTTGTTTATTTTGAAAATTTCGCGCAAAGCTACACGAGGGCAATCTGCGCTAGCCGTCCCTAATTTTGCAGTGTAAGACTAAAGGGAAGGCAGCTATTCATCACCACCCATCGCCAACTCTTGGGCTACTCTTTTACCAACGAATAGTGCGATTGACCGTCACATTATAGTGTCTCCACGGCTGAAAGGGCGAGCATGTTTTGTGTGAGGGGGATTCGAACCCGCGACCCTCGGATTACGAGTCGAACGCCTTAACCCACCTGGTCATGTCGGGCCGCAAACAGACAGGAATCCTAAGTAAAGAGAAATAGATATTGGCAGGATCATATTGTCTAAAACAAACTGAAGGCGTTAAAAACGTGTAAAAAGAAAAGTTGTAACAGTTAAAGTGTATGATGATTCATTTTACCTCAAGGTACGTACACTACGGCAGCACCAGAGTCAGTCAATGAAAGGATTGAAGAAAAGATACAAAACTGACAGCCATATTTTTCAAGTCAGTTCAAAAATAGTATATGAAGTATCATATCACTCTGTTGGATGGTAGGAGAGACTAGGTACGTCACCATGTAAGCTTGGAAAGAAACGAATTTGACTGTTGTTAAGGCCATTGGTGGGTATAACATCAGGTCATGAAATGTTTCATCAAAATAATTATATAGAGGGTCAGGATAAAATGATACAGAAATGTCAAAGTATATTATTATCAAGCTGGCACAGGCACCAAAAACCATCGATAGTAAAATGATACAAACATTGGCAATCTGTATAACCAAACCTACAAAGACAGCCCAACCTAAAGTGCTACTAGAGACGCTATGCAACATTTAATAATAGTGATCTGAAGTGGTTCCTTCTTAAAATCCACCAATTTAACTATATCCTTTTGAGACTGTTTTGATCACAATAATTTCTCTGTTTTCTGTCCGTCACAGGTGTCGACACCCATTTTTTAGTGTCCTAAAATGGGAGATGTACTACTGAACCATTTGAGGGGGGCCGACTCATTGTAAGACAACTTAATTATATGAGTAGTTTTGTTACGTAAGTTAATAATTTAAACATTCATGTAGAATACCTAATATTTTAGGACAATTACATAATTTAACTAATAATATAGAATGCGTCGTTTATTAGGTAGTTTTGTTGGAAGGCTATTATTTCAAAATTTAACCCGTATCGTTGGACAGTTAGTTGACTAATTTTATTATAACAGTTACTTGTGCGACAAATTCGGTCAGACAAATAACACTTTATTATTTGAGCTCTAATGAATACAAAATATATCCGAAAGAAGATGATGGCTTCAGGGCTTACAGCGCAGATGGCCAATTGTGCAGAATTGTAAGTTAACCAAAAGATTAATAGTAATTTTAAAAAATTGATAGCAGGTATATATATATTTGAATAAGAAAGGTGCAAAACATATATTTCTGATAGATTAATATATTTTAAACTTCATACCTCGTCCCTCAATATACTTTTAGATAAAATGACTTTATGTCTGAAAATTAAAACTAAAGCTTCTTTATAGCAACAAATGTTTAGGTATTTAAAGAGATAAATATGTATTCATTGTTGGCAAGGTAATAATAGTAATGATAATTAATAATAAGAAGGAAATGTTGGCCACCTGCTGGGAACTGAGGGAACTGTTCTGTTTGTGTCCCGACGTCATCGCTCTCTGAAACTCACGAGCCCGGAAACACAGCGTGAAATACAGCACGTAAATCTAGTGTTACATGATCTGTGATGCACAGAGAAACGTGCATAAACAGATCAAAACTCTAGAGGGCGTCTAATTTAAAACCTCATCTCACAGAATGATGATGAACCTCGAGCCGGTAATAAACCATGCCGAGTGGCTAATAAATTTTATAACCACAGAGCAGTTCTCTACTGTGCTTTCCATGAACTTGCTGGTCTAACGAAAGGAAAAGCAGCCGTATTTTTCTGTAGACGTCACGTACATCATCCAACCGACTTTACTAATCAAATCTCTTATAGTCTGGCTTTTTTCTTCTACCGTGGTTGGTGCAATGAACTGTAGAAAATAAACAGTTCTTGAAATATCTAACGAGTTCTTTAACAGTAGACTGGTTAATACGGATATATTTTTTGTAAGCTGCACAAAGTGGATATAAGAAGAAATACAGTTTGTAAACTGTACAAGATTTGGAAGACTACACAATATAATTATTACATTTATCGGATAAACAACGCGGATATAATTTTGGCAGACTGGGTAATACAGTTATAATCTTTCTAGGCTGCACAAAGCGAATAGTATCTTGGAAGCTTAGACAATACGGTTATAGCTTTATAGACTGCACAAGGTAGAGTAAAGCATTGATATATTAAACAATGCGACTGTAATTTTTGTAGACTAGAGTGACCACTAGACAATACGTTTATGATATTTGAAGGCTGCACAAGGCAGATATAACCTTGGTAAATCGTATACAATTTTGATAAGCTGGAAGGACAGGTATGTTGATTTCAGGTTGTACATAACGGATTGCCTCTGTCAATCGGTCTAGATTCTGGTTATTTCCTTAACGTGCCACTTCGAGAAGAATATACAACAGTTTTTAAGGAAAGTTTTAGGAAAGGAAATGAAAGCAAAAACGAAAAACTAATTTCAAATAATAGTTCCTTGAGCAATTTTCAACATTTAAAAATGATTATTTTATTGAAAGTCTGACAAAGCCGTAGGAAGCGTTAAGGGTAGTCAGACCATGGGCTGACCACTATTTTCATGGCATGTATATCTACAACTTGTGTATTAAAATTTGTTTATTTTAATTCAATACGTTACGTTGTGTGTATGCAGTATTTTTAGTTAAAATGGCTGAAGATTCGTTTTCATAACATTAAGTTTTAAAAACTTTCTGGAGTGCATGCCTCCAGACCTTACCTCACTCTAGAAATAGCACACTCAGCACAGATCGTGTGCTACGTTGTTTAGCTGTTTGGATCTCTCAAAATCTTCTACCAACAGCAATGTCTGAGAATACAGCAAACAAACTTTGCATCCTCAATTTTCAGTTTTTAATAATCACGTATATAGTGCTAATAAGTTCTGGAGTGAAGACTTTCATAACAAATACACTGTGTTTGAGATCTGAGGCCAACCTGTGATTAGTGGAAAAGATACGAACATGCAAATGGAAAACGAAAACTGAAATATTCAAACAATAATTTTAAAGTTTAGGATTTATATAAATATTATAACGGCAGAAGAGTTTTGATACATTTATAATAAAAAAAGAAAAATTTAAATATGAAATATAACTAATGGTTTTGTACCAATGTTAGTTTTACTTATAAACAGATTCTTTAAATATTTAGCTTATTCTGACTTTATAGAGCACTGGTTTAATCGGTTCGTTTTGTTACTTACCAAGTTACGCTGGCTATGTCTAGTTGTGGGAAAGTTGTATAATAAAGACTGACATAGGTCAGCCTCAACAAATTATTGTTGTGTTCACCGCACTCGACTGGACCTCCTGTAGATAATCACCAGGGTATAGTTTCTAGACTACCCTGCAGGAGATCATGTACCACTACTATGTACAACACGACCGAAAAGCTGGGTAGAGGATAGTACACTGCTCGCATAGTAATCAAAGGAGTGCAATGATTTGTGTAACTTCTCTTATTTTATACCGCAAATCGTTTCGTTTTTTAAAGACTATACGTGATATTTTTCAAGTTCCTAAAATACCTAATTAACGAACCTTACTTGACATAGCTCTTTAATGTCAGGGTTGTTTGAGATTCTTTCAGTAGTGTACGCTTGTTTGTTTGTTAAGCTTCGTGAAGTACTTTTCAAGTGATAGACTGGAGGGAATATAACTAGTGCAATAACAACCAACTCCTGGGTAACTTTACTTGATTCATCCATCACCATTATAATGCATCCGTGATCTCAGAGTGTGAGGAGTAATTCTGTGACAACGCAACATAAACCACAATCTCTCAGATTCATGGTTCGACACGACAGTGTTGTATTAAAATAGAGAATGTTCTCTTTATTATTGCTTTGGTATTACGTTTGAAACGAGACGGGGTGGAGATACAAAAAAGTAGAAAAGTTAACCATACAACTGCAAGAACAAGAACAGACGTATTTTCTGTTTCATATTTGTATTTTCATTAAAAGTAAAGTTGTGCATTACTACGGTACTATAATCTATAGTACTATCTTAGAACTTATATTAGACATCTCACCTGTTTTCGTTTCATTAGAACCTCTAATATCAAATTATAACTTCTACTGGAATATTTTGTCTTCCACGAAACTCTCTTCACTGGCTTTTACTTTCATCTCCAAAAACAAGTGATACACAATACTACACTATTACTTTTATTGTAATCACTGTAACCACTATAACAGTATAATGCTTTTTGTTTTATTTGAAAAAAGACAAGATTTATTTGTTAGTCACATTGGGCTTTCTGCTATGTCCACCACGAATTTTAGTTTTTACGTATATAACGTTACCGCTGTCCCAACGAAAGACGAGAAACAGGGATCTGTGAGTTAAGACTCAGAACAACTTAAGAATAAAGTTGACTATATACCGGAATTAAAATTGGATAAATTACTTTTAAACTCTGTTAAGTATCCACGCATCTATAATTACTATTTTATCTCCATATAAATTTAGTTGTAGAGAGAAATTGAAGAACGATATTCAGCAGAATACATTAATAAGTAATTTTTAGTCTCGACTCATATTACATAAGCAATAAAACTATATAGGCAAACGTGACGTAAATTTAAAACTAATAACAATAATGCTGCTAGTTTTACCAAGTGCTTCTTGGTTAATTCCTCCTTGTTAAGTGTAGAATTATTATATCATGAGAACCTTAATCTATATTTTACGTTCATCTTACATATTATCATGAATTATTGATTCAGCGATAAGCTTAATGGTTCATGACGATAAATTTCTGGGGCTGCTCACTGCGGTGGATTCACCACAGATAGGCCACTGAACAGTTTTTGCTTACAAACAATTAAAAATTAATTATACGATGATATTAAATAATCATTAGGAGTTTAATCATTAACACGGGAAATTCGAAAACGTTTACTTTACTTTTATTTATAACAAAGTCAGGATTTTTTTTAAAAATATTTATTGTTTAAAATGTGAAACTCCTAACACTTGTCTTTGGAAAGCCATGAAAGCTGTTACTTAACCCTAGCTGGTAGTTTTAACAACAACAAAGATAATAGTAGTGGTCACAGACAATTTTTTTAGGCAAACTTATTCATAGAGAGATAAAATGAACTTTAATACATGAGGAAAACAATATGTTTATTTATAATTTTCCTCTATAGTTTATCTTTTCATACATTACTTGCACTTGTTTATTTTTATGTGACTAGCCTTACATACAAAGTGTTCTTACATCTACAACGTTCAAATAAGTGACATGCCACTTTATCTTCCTTTATGTTTTACGTACATTGGAAGAAATAATGCAATTAGATTACTGGGCATAAAAACAAATTTTCGCTTTAGCCTGCTCAGAATATCATTCAACTATAAACCCTTGTCCAATACGTCACTCCGTAATAAACCTGAGGAACGAAGATCCTTCAAAATATACCGCTTCTACGATATGTAATTGTTTGGTTATTTAAATTAGAGTAAAGCTGTATTAAACTATCTCTCGTGATTATCACGGGGGAACCGAACCCCGGGTTATAGTGTTGTAACTCCATAAACATAACGCTGACTCACTGGAGGACATTTTGTGTGAAGTTACAAAAATATAAAATTATTTCAAATTGTATTTATTTTTCTCAGTGTTGATAAGGATTAAGGAATTGGGTTCAAAACTTGATGTTACCAAACATGTTTCACGCAGGCAGTTATACATATCAAAGAAGAAATACACTGTTTCGTTCTGTAAAATCTAAAGGGTGCACTGCCATTTCCGTGTTACGCATTTATTTCCACACCTACTAACGGAAGGAACACAATATTCCTTTAAGGTATAAAGGGAACGACGTATAGTTTTGAAATATACCGCCTATTACAATATTATTGCCACATACTATAATTATTGTATTCAACTTAAGAACAATAATATAAAAATTACATTGATGCACAACTACTAAAGAATATGCGATAGAAAAATCTCTTTTAATTCTTAACTTATCAACTGTGAAATCTAACAACTGGGAAAATACACGTCAGAATTTTGTGATTAGTGTAGCTACCAGTTGCGATTTCATTTCTTTAAGTCGCACGCTCAGTCCCATTTGACTACATTTATTTTTTCATATCTAAGATGTTTTGATTATATATCATAACCTTTTGTCAGTACACACCAATAAACCACAGCAAGAAAGAAAGTGACACTCAATAATAACCAATTTTAACTTCAGGATCACAGCCCTATTATTAGGAATAGACCTATACGTTACGGAACCAACCATACTCTTTAAAACATATAGTGGTTGTTTTTTGTTGTTTATTCCCTCTCTCTCTAAAACAGTGTTGGTAATTTTATTACCCTGCTGGGATAGCGGTAAGTATACGGATTTGCAATGCTGAAATCAGATGCTCGATTCCTCTAGGTGGACATAGCAGATAGCCCGATGTGATGTTGCTATAAAGCACACACATACTTCCTTTATTATAATACCATGGATTAACATATTGCAAACGCGTCACAAGTTTACTCGTGTTTCGTGCAGAGCGTCAAAGGAGTCAGACGTGTTTAATTTCGTTCCGGACTGTTTTTCTCTTTCTGATTTTTGCTCACAACACCCATAATTTTATGAATGGATTCTTGCAGAAAACGTAAGGTGTTGAGTGAAGATGAGATAATTCCTGAACTATTTGATGATAATTTGTCAAATATTCCAGGTGAAGGTGAATATCCTGATGTAGGCGAATTTGTAGATCATTCTAACAGTAACTCTAGCTACAGTGATGTTTTTGAAGTCAGACACGACAAATAACAATAAGTCTGTTAACTTCTAGATTACATCCGGCTTCAGATTTAGCAAAGTTAAGAACCTTTCCATAAATAACGTACGTTTTAAAAAATGTTTGTACGAAAACTGACGAAGAAACGTTTTATACACTCCATAAATATTGGTTTTTCATAAAACGTGGGTCACTATTGATATAGATTATATCTCTTAGGCCCGGCATGGCCTTTCAGCCGTGGGGGCGTTATAATGTAACGATCAATCCCACTATTCGTTGGTAAAAGAGTTGGCGGTGGATGGTGATGACTAGCGCAGGTAGCCCTCGTGTAGCTTTGCGCAAAATTAAAACAAACAAACAAACTCTCATCAAGAAAGCACTAATAATCATAAATAGACATTCTACAATGTGCAAGAGTAAAATTCAACAGGTAAACTTCAGTACCAGTAGATGATTTCAGAAGTAGTAATGGATACTCGCCAGAGTATAGATATCTAATATACCACTATATAAAATCATTTACTGTACTGACTTTGCTTTTAAATTGCATAATTATTCTGGTTTTATTATAAAAGTACATTTCAAAAGTTTTATACGTTCTCTTGTAATCTTAGAACCTACAAATGAAAGCAAAGGAGAATATGTTATATCATGTCACCCACACTACATTTGCTATACCCAGTACGGATGAGGTCTTTCACCCACTGCAGGAGGTCATCAGGCTGGCTGGAATACGATATAGTAGTGGTTTAAGCTATTGACTAACATAGATACATATATATATAAATCAGGTGTACTTATTACTTTTATATGTCATGACTACTATTTTATAAAACTATTCACAAGCTGAGTATATTCTTAACTGGACGTTTTTTGGACAAGAAACGTGCTTAGTTTAGTATCTCTGAATAGATAAAAGTATGAAGCTTTTCTGTTTAACGACAACTCGAAAGATGCGTTACAGCAACTTCTGACCTGGTATGAGTTAGGGTTGTGGCTCGATTCACAATTTGAGGGCCACTGGTTTGTAATCTGTCGCTAACAATGCTCACTTTTTCAGCTGGGCAGGGACGTTATAATGTTACTGTAAGTCCCACTATGCGTCGGTAAAAAAGAAGTCCGAGAGTCGGCGGTGGGTGATGTTTGCTTAGTGTTTCCCCTCTCGTCTATCACTACTAAGTTAGGGACGGCTAATGCTGATAGGTCTAGAACAGATTTGCGTGAAATTTCAAACAAACAAATACAGCAACTGTTAACAACCTCAAGATGTTTCCCTTGAAATGCTTCACATATTGAAAAACAAGCACTTCTTTAACAATATAAACTTCCGAGTTCCATCATACATATTTTTGTCACCGAATCGATCAAAACATCCTAAACTTTGCGTCAGAATGTTGTTTAATTACAATTAAATTAACGTAATTGTATACTGAGTTACTGTAGTTTTGTAAGACAAAACTACATAATGAGCTCTTTGTGTTTAGACCTCCTCGGATGATTTAAACCCTTGATTTCAACGATGTAAGACCGTACGTAAACTTACAGTTGAGCCACTCAGGTGTATTTCTGTTTCTTAGTTGTATCTATTTTCAGACAGACCTTGTAAGTGTTGTATGTAGTGTTCCTCTGTTTATTTTACACTTTCAACTTAATGTATTATACATATTCATACAAATATACAAAATACTATTGCTACTTTGTACCCAGCTACAATATTTTTTGTGAAATATGTCACTTAACAAAATAAGAATATATATAGTAGCTTTCTTACACTAGCTCCTCAGTATTTATTATTATTATTTTGTTTTCTTTACTCCGACATAAAATTGATAGATATTAAAACCAGGCTGAATAAAAGAGACATAAAGTTAACACATAACTTTGTTATTTAACAACGTAAATTTAACCACACTACATATATAACAACGTAAAGTTTAACCACACTACATATATAACAACGTAAAGTTTAACCACACTACATATTTAACAACGTAAAGTTTAACCACACTACATATTTAACAACGTAAAGTTTAACCACACTACATATTTAACAACGTAAAGTTTAACCACACTACATATTTAACAACGTAAAGTTTAACCACACTCCATATTTAATAACGTAAAGTTTAGCCACACTATCAGTGGCTTTGCTAATTACTATTCCCTATGTTCTAAGTTTAAGGTAAGTTAAAGGCGATAAACGGCATAGTCATAAACACTTTTACGTGTTCAAAGTATGTTGGGGAAAGAAAATTCTATTTATTAACTATTTGCAGAATTATTATAAAGGTTTCTTTTGTTCCCTCCAACTATAAGTGAATAAACAGACACTGGTTTAAAAGTTCAGTGCAAAAACATTTCGAAGAAAACGTCTTTGATTCGGTCACATCACAGTAAATATATGACAATGTATGTCAGTGAATATATACGACAATACAGTTTGTTTTTCGAAATTGTCAATAGATTAACAGGAACGTTTCGCTTTCTATTTCACACGTTCGTATTCTGCCAATTTCGAAAGCTAATAAACTAAAGACTGTGAAACAAACCCGCATAACGCATGTATTATGATGTATACTGTTTTACTTCAATATTTTCTCGTAACATAATGGGTTTTCTAACTGCGTTTCTTTGTTTTTGTTTTCTTATAGCAAAGCCACATCGGGCGGGCTATCTGTTGAGTCCATCTTTCTAATTGGTAAAAATGCTTGTTGTTATTCAATTTCACCAGTTATTGTGACATTTGTTATATTATGAGTATTCATTTTGCGACAGTCGCTTCGTACCTTATACTTTATTATGTTGCCCCCTCATCAGGAGCTCAGCAGTAAGTCTCAAGGCTTATATCACTAAGATCCGGGTTTTAGTACCCGCGGTAGGCAACAACACAAATAGTTCATTGTGTAGCTTTGAGTTTGGAACTAAAGAAACAAAAAGAATAAACTTTATTATATCATCAAAAGGCGTCTTCTAATGTTTAATTATTTTATTTACAACATGTACTTTAATTATCAATATTAATTACAGGTTTTGTTGCCATGACAACCTACTTTAAAAGTAATGTGAGAAATACGTATACCTCAATTTAAGCCAGACTTTCCCAGCCTTAGTGTTATTACTGATAACTTCGAATCTATTATTCAGTACTCATCAAAACAAAGAAGTCACTAATTAATATTAATAATTTCAATTAATATTATTTTTATATCAGTTTTTATATCAGTATAACTAATAGATATTGTCTGTGACGGAAGGAAGTGTTCAGAATTAGCTGCAGTAAGTGATATGATAATGATATGGGCCACTCCATTTCATAGCTATCGCATTTTACAGAGCAATGTGTCGCCCGCTGGTACAACGCTAAAATCAGTGGTTCGATTCCCCTCGGTGGACTCAGCAAATATCCCGATGTGACTTTGCTATAAGAAACCACAAACATACAGTAGGTTTTATTTACTATAAACAAGAAAAACGAGAATCTGCAATAACTTCTAAAACTTAAAGTGTATTTAAAAAGAAGGAACTATGAAATGAAATAAACAGGTTAAATAAAAAACAACATAAGACATGTATAATATATAAAGGTGGAATCATAAAGCAAAATATATTAACACAGAAAATTCTTATGCATTTTGAAATTATTGTGTAAAACAACTATAGAAAGTAATTGCTTTGATATCCATTAAAATCAACTTATAAACTACAAAATGTCATCTGAGCCTGTGTTCTAACATCATATAACATCAGATAATATTTATGAATGAGTAAAAGCCACGTATGTTACTAAAACTGCACTGTGAATTTTATGACAGTTAAGACCGTAACTCAGTACATTCAGCTAGTCTTTTCGTGATTCATCACTTTATCTATAGGAGGTAAGGGTCCTCGTTACATGACGAATAAGAGCTGTATCTAATTCTATGTAAATGTATACATTATTCGGCCTAATTCCAGGCAATAACTTATTACACTATGAAATAAAATTTTTACCTTTCTTTGTTCCTGGGCAGAAAGTGTTATTTCCCAATTTCTTATGCCTAAAGTAAATGGACAAGACCTATTTTTTCTCTTCAAACGTTGCTTTTGTGACCTCGGTAATGAAATTTTCAATTTTACCCATTTTACACAACATTCCAGGTAGATTCAGTGCTGGGTGGTTGGTAGAGAATTTTCTCGAACTTATAAGAATTTTCAAGAACTTTCTAGGATGTTGTACAAGCTTCAAAGCTGTGTTGCTTCATAGCCCGAATAAGTATCCGTCTTTTTCTCTGGCTCATTCGGTGCACCTCAGAGAGGAATACAACAGCGTCGAGACCGAGCCTTAAATTATGACGAGTATGGCTGGGAGGTTATCGGAGACTTCAAAATGGTGACATTCCTGAAGGGTCTCCAAGTGGGCTTTACCAAGTTTCTCTGTTATCTTTGCCTTTGGGGCAGCAGAGACACCGCAGCGCACTACAACAGGAAGCACTGGCCACAACGGACCGAGTTCTCTGTGGGGAGGCACAATGTCAAGTGTGAGCCCCTAGTGGACCTCCAGAAGGTGTTGTTTTCACCATTGCACATAAAATTGGGTCTTATGAAACAATTTGTCACAGCTCTTGATAAAGAGTCTGCAGCCTTCAAGTACCTTTGAGACTTCTTCCCTAAGCTGTCTGAGGCAAAGGTCAAAGCTGGTGTCTTCGTTGGACCACAAATAAAGAAGATCCTGGAGTGCACAGAATTCCCCAAGATGCTTAGAAGGAAGGAAAAAACCTTGGGATAGCTTTGTCGCAGTGGTTCTGGGCAATCACAAGGCCGACAATTATGTGGAACTGGATGAGGCTCTAATGAAGAACTACGGCAAAGTGGGCTGCAGGATGCCCCTGAAAGTCCATATCCTTGACGCTCATCTTGATAAATTCAAGGAGAACATGGGAGCATACCCAGAGGAGCAAGACGAGCGCTTCCACCACGATATACTGGACTTTAAACGCCGCTACCAAGGAGCGTATAACGAAAACATGATGGGAGACGAAATTTGAGGGCTGATACGTGAAAGTGATTTACATTACAGTCTCAGATATTTGAAAAAGTACTCATTTCTAAATATTTTTGAATAACTTTAGTATAAATACACGTAAATCTTGATTCATATGTTGTTTTATTCAGATCTTATGTAAATGAAAATGTGCAAATTTATTTGCCTGTTTTTACAAAGAAAATAGGTTAATTTCTAAATTTCATTATTCAGGTTACAAAAGCAAAGTTTGAAGGAAATAATGGTCATTGTCTTTACTTTTACAACATAAGTAATCAAGAAATAACACATACTATCCAGGAACAAAATTTGTGTTACACAGTGTTATCCATAACAGTTCATTCCGATCTGATTATGCTGTTTTCGAGTTGTTGTTTTTTTATCTTTGCTAAGTGTAGGGCCCAACATGGACAGGTGGTTAAGACACTCGACTCGTAATCTGAGGGTCGCAGGTTCGAATCCCCGTCACACCAAACATGCTCGCCCTATCAGCTATGGAGGCAATATAATATGAAGGTCAATCCTACTATCGTTGGTGAAAGAGTAGTCCAAGAGTTGGCGGTGGGTGGTTATGACTAGCTGCCTTCCCTCTAGTCTCATACTGCTAAATCAGGAACTGCTAGCACAGATAGCCCTCGTGTAGCTTTGCGCGAAATTCAAAACAAAACAAACCAAGCGATATTTTGTTATTTAAAATCGGGTGTAGATGTGTTAAAATTACCACTTGTTGTTTGCTCTACACTTAGCAAGATTTCAGCATAAAATGTACAATGTATGATTTACGTTTCTGAGGTATGCGGGAACACAACTTGGCGAGAGTTCAGCACATAATCTCTCAAAGTTTCGTTTATTCCTATTTTTGTTACTGATGGAATCATTCAACTTGTAATAATGGTGAAATACTGATTCAGTTGTTTTATACGAGTAGAAACTGAACCCTCATCTTAAGGTGAAGAAACAAGTTTAATATTTCATTCCGAAAAAAAAAAGACAGTTTTAGTAAGTCTGATGAGAGAGAAAAAGTGTATCTAGCAGAACCACAACAGATGTAATCTGCTTGAACCTGGAACCGCGGAGCTAATGGCGAACCCTCAAAGTAACAAACAAAGGATTCTCAGAAAACTCCTTATAATGACGTGGCTTGAGAAAGTTCATTATAATCGTTTAACAGTTAGTTTTGCATCAATCAACTGATGACATCAGAAGAATGAAAAACAAAATAATTTACAAACATTTCAAACAATGGTTACAAGAAATGTCTTCTATCCATGGCGACATTTGGGTTACAAAACTAATTGCCTATGTCATAAAAATTGCAGAAACTATAGATCCAGCAATTAATCATGAGATTAAAGTCTATTGATTAATGAGGAAAGGCTTAACTAGGCGTTAAGACATAATATATTTGCTACCCATCATGATAATTAAAAATGAAGAAAGAGACAGTGCCTTGTAGTTCCTTGTAAACATAGTGCTCACGTAAAGATTACTTCACGTTCGTAGAAATACGTTATTTTATGAGTAATGTACGCTAACTTCTTTCCTAGACTTAGAATTAAGGTACAATCATGTAAATATCCGCTGAATACGGCGATAATCGTGGATAGTATGGATTCCTAGTAATAGTTGATACGTGAGCACTGCCTTTAAATATTAGTAAAAATTGTTGTGTTTTTTTATTTCTGTGCTAGCCGTCCCTAATTTAGCAGTGTAACACTAGAGGGAAGGCAGCTAGTCATCACCACCCACCACTAACTCTTGGGCTACTCTTTTACCAACGAATAGTTGGATTGACCGCCACATTATAACGCCCCCACGGCTGAAAGGGCGAGCATGTTTGGTACGACAAGGATTCAAACCCACCACCCTCAGATTAAGAATCAAACGCCTTAACACACTTGGCCATGCCAGGCCTATTAGTAAAAATAGGTGGAGATAAGAAATTCTTAATTCATATGATATCGTAAATTTCTTAAATTCTGACAATGAGAAAACAGAACTAGTGAGAAGAAAGTGTTTGATCACTTACGTGGTCAAAGTTTCTCAGGACTCACAAACCTGTATAAAACTCAAGTAAGGTTTAGTGAGGCAATAAAAATGTCTTGCTACAACCATCAGTCTGGGAGTATCTCAGGAAGTATGCAAAATATATCTGATGTATACTTAATTATAACGCAGGCGTGAGCGCAATATTTTTCTACAACTCTTTAGGGCTCCAGGAAAAACTCCTATCTAATAATAGGTGAACACAAAGACACAATAGCCATCCAGGTGTTATAAACAACACCTAGTAAAGTTCCTAATGCAAAAGATATTACCGTGGATAATGTTGGTCTCCTTAAAAAAAAAATCACAACAATGATTATATTACATTGTTCATGATGGTAGAAATACACGTACGTCCAAAAGTTTTGATAGAAATGAAATAGAAACCCTGTAACCCAAGCATTTCTAAAGGTGGACCTTTCTTCTTCACGAGCCACGAGGAATGTTTATTAAAATAATTAACTTAAATTTGTGTCACAATAAATTTTACTGTTGCCAAAGCTTCGTCTAGAAAAGTTTTAGAGATCTCATCTTATGAGTTGGAGTTTCAAAATAAGAGAGTTTATAAAACGTAATTGTTTTGCACGTGTAACTGGGGAGTAAAATAAGCAATTCTTAAATTCAGATGCACTACAAAGTGTACTCAAGTTTATTCGAGTTATTCCAAACGGTTTTCTGGTTTACTTTATTTTTAATTTCGCGCAAAGCTACACAAGGACTATCTGCACTAGCCGTCCCTAATTTAGCAGTGTATGACTAGAGGGAAGGCAACTTGTCATCACCACCCACTACCAACTCTTGGTCTACTCTTTTACCAACGAATAGTGGGATTGATCATCACATTATAACTCATCAAGCATGTTTGATGTGATGGAGATTGAAATCAGCGACCCTCAAATTACGAGTCGTGTGCGTTAACCACTTGGCCAAGCCAAGCCACGATTATCTGAGTGAGCAGATCACTAAACAAGGAATTCAATGGCACTCAGAGACGGTGTGGACAGATAGCACCTAGCGGTCAGTTCAGAAGCTCAGTGATAGGCAAGTAATTTAAAAAGTGAAAAGCTTAAGAATGTAAGTGCTTATGGTATAGAATGATGTATTGATGACTTATCTTATAACAAAATAAGGTTATTCAAGGTCGTCATCAAGACCATGTATGTTTAAAATTTTGTTAATATACGTCACACGCCCAAAACGTCACTGACAAAAGTGTAAACAAAGGAAGAGAAATTATAATTTTAAATTAAAATTATCAAAATCGTTTCACAAGAAGACAAGTTATAATAGTTAACTGTATTTATTTTATGCGTATGGAGTTACGTCACAGAAAACCGAAACTCTATCATAGCAGAGAAATTTGAAATGTAAGGTTAAAGTTTTGCGAACAAATCATTTGCCCTTTGAATTGTCCAAAAAGTGTTACAACAAGAGCCCCTACATTTGTTTTAGGTAATACACAAGCATTGTGCTTCAAATGTTCCCGAGACACCTAAATAATGACACAGTCAGTACAGTTAACGAATGATCTAACGCAGCGCTACTTTACCGAATACTACCAGAACTGTTTCCTAATTACTCGTCAAACAGTGCTATAGGTTAATTTATGCAAAGACACCATGCGGGAAGAAATAGAACTAAGTTTTAGACCATCTCATATTCAATGATCGAAGCTCATGTTCTGTTCTTTCATCCACATTTTGACCACTGAATACGAGTGCATTGCCTCTACATCTTCAACTGTGGAAGTGTAAAGAAGAACTAGAACGGGAACTGTGATGTTTGACAGCACCGAACATTAGAAGTTGTCATATTTGAGTGGCACTGCTTGCTTGCCATTACGTAGTCACAGCATAATCACGAACACAAGTCCCTATATAAAATAAGTACATAAAGAGAGCAGTATGGGAAATTTATTGGTTCTCATTTTCAGCAACGGAAATTATTGACCTCAGGAACAAGAATTTCAATTTACTGATGTCGCCATCAGAATCCTGCATCTCACTACAGCATGCAAGAGATTTTGTGTTTCTGTACAAATACTGACATGTATTAGGTATTGAACATCGTGCTCAGGAATGGGGATATTTTACTGACTAAATATAAAGTTAACTTGAAAGCTGTACTTCTACACAATGGGAACATTAAGTTAATAATTCCTATTGATCATAAGATGAACATAAAGGGAACTTATCAAAGTGTGTAGATTATACATGAGGTCATTAAGTATGGTCACCACAAGTGGAATACATGTGGTAATCTAAAAGTTATTGCACTTCTGCTTGGTTTGCAGAGTGAGTGTTCCAAAAATTATTGTTATTTGTTTCTGGGACAGCTGAGATGATAAAAACCATTTCAAAAGGAAGGAATGTCCAGCGAGAATGAATTGCATACTAGGGAAACAGAATATTGAGTGGTAACCTTGAGTGAATCTTCAAAATGTGCTTTTGCTTTTGCCCCGACTTCATATTAAACTGGACTCATGAAGAATTTTGTAAAAGGAATGAATAAAAACAGTGATGGTTTTTAGATATCTGTGTGACGAGGTTTCAAAAATTAGTGAAGCAAAAATTAAAGGACGTGTATTTGATGGGCCACAGATTTGAAAAGTGTTGATGAATGATGATTTTGAAACAGTACTCAATCAGAAAGAACTTGTTGCCTGGAAATCATCCAAACTGGTTGTCAAAAATTTCTTAAAAATCACAGAGATGAAATTATGTTTGGGTAAATTATGACATATTCAAGAACTACAGGAAGATGGCGTCTATAATTTCACTAAAGATGCACTTCGTACAATCCCATTTAGCGTTTAGACTTCTTTCACAATGATCTACGTGCACTGAGCAATGAATATGGTGAGTTACCTACACTAAGATATTTTTACAAAGGAACAGCGATATCAAGGACTATTGGATCCTCTGATGATGGGATATTACTGTTAGTTCGTGCAGCGTGAAACTGAGAACGTGCCCAAAAGGCGCAAAAAGTCAAGCAGATATTTTGTAATAAAAAATAATACCAAGCTGAAAGTTTTAGGCATAGCTTGAATGTATTTTCATTCTATAATCTTATGATATTCGTGTTGTTATTGTTATGTCTTGTTTTTGGACATTCTTATATCCAATATTCAATGAATAAATAACGTTATTAATGAAAAGTTATTTCCACAGTAAATGTATCGTAATTTGAATACTGTGTTAGAATACTGTATTTATGTCTGTAAGTATTGTTATTGTGAAACGAATTCAGTAATATTGTACTTAATTTTTATTTTTTTTAGTTTTCACGTTTTCAAATGATTTTTGGCCCAACATGTTCAGGTACTTAAGGCACTCGACTCGTAATCTGAGGGTCGCGGGTTCGAATCCCTGTCACAGCAAACATGCTCGCCACTTTTAGACTTGGGGCGTTATAATGTGATGGTCAATCCCACTATTCGTTGGTAAAAGAGTAGCCCAAGAGTTTGCAGTGGGTGGTGATGACTGGCTGCCTTACTTCTAGTCTTACACTGTTAAATCTGGGACGGCTAGCGCAGATAAACCAGGTGTAGCTTTGCGCAAAATTGAAAACAAAACAAACTAAAACAAATAATATTTATGGTGTATAGTGCATATTAGCACATGTTTCTTAGAGTATAATCTTGAAGTTTATTTCAGTGATTCTTGTGAATGCGAAGCCCTATGATAATTCATTCCATACCACCAGGAATTAGTTTGTTATACGTCCCAATTATTTATTGTCAGTACACTCCTGAATCAGCTGGTAAAGAATCTTAAGCCTAAACTGACCGATAAATTCTCTAGAAGAAGGTTGTGAAAAATAGCATAATTGATAATGAAACTATTCTTTCATAAGCAGGTGTCAATACAAACGTGAGTCCTGGTATGGCCTATGGTTAAAATGCTCGATTTGTAGATCGTGAGATCGAATCCCCTCACGTAACACGCTTACCCGTTTAGTTGCAAGGGTGTTATGATATGACGGCCAATCCCCTTATTTGTTTGTAATGTTGATAAGCGACCTTTCTTCTGGTCTATCACCTCAAAATTAGGGATGGTTAATGCATATGACGCTAGAGAATGAAATTCGACAAATAAAATAAAAAATATATTCCCTATATAAAGATATTAAGTTTAGATTATAAGGATTTTGGATAACTAAACTTTTTATATAAGCACACTGATACAGAAAAAGACGCTGAACTCTGGAAACTAACCAATTTTGATTTCAATTTAATCTTAACCAAATTCATGCTATCATCATTGAATCCAACTAGTAATAAAATATTTGTATTCACAATGAGCACAATGTAATATACAAGTAACTCATACAGAGCTTTTACTGACTTATTATGGTATATGCATAAAAAATATAAAAATGCAGCTAACGAAAGGACAGGTTAAAGGCATGCTCCTTTATATTGTTCTTCGGAAATCACAAGACAAGAGCATCAAGTTTTGCTTGAGAAAAATATAGTTCAACGTTACTCAGAAGCCTTATGCTTATGATGTTTGCAAACGTTAGAGTTTGTAATTGATTCTTCTTAAAATGTATACGACGGATAAATCATACAACACCTAGTTACATAACAACGTTGTCATTCGTGTTGGTAAATGGGTTCAGGTGTAGTACTTAAAGGCATCCATAGATGACACCAGTTTCCATGAGGTGCAGGGGTAAAACCGTGAACAAACTATAACCACCAATTTCACACAGTGAACAAACAAACTATATACCTAATCCATTTCACACACATGTAATTTTCTCGTAAAATGATCTGATTTTGGTTTTTTACCAAGTCTATAATATTATTAAAACTATTTGATTTATGAGTTTCGAATATAGCAAACTTTGGCCTTCAAATTACGACTTGTTGTTTTGTAGCTTACTTACAGTGGAGTTCACATTTTGCACGGTCTTGGAAAACTGCCGGTAACAACAGCCAATGTGAAGAAATGACCAACAATATTGATTTAGATATGGATCTAATCATCAGTTTTGGGATTAATCACGAAGGGCTCCAAAATAAAACTTTATTTTATGTTTATTTTATATTTAAGCTCAAAGTTACACAGCGGGCTATCTGTGCTTTGCCCACCACGTGTATCGAAACCTGGTTTCTGACAGTATAAGGTCGCAGATATGTCGCTGTGCCACTGGGAGACTGTTTATTATCACATAACATTTTAATATTACACTTCCTATCTTGGCACATATATAATTACTTGTGATTAGACCTTGAAACCCAAATTTCTGCCCACATGAAAGGTTTTAAAGCTATGGATTTTGAGAACAGATATAGATTAATCCCCCTCTAAAAAAACATGGCAAAATCATTATTATAAAGCAAATCGCCTAACTTTGAAATATTCATTGTTAGATGCAATGGGGCAGAAGCTTGTAGCGATGGTAACGTTAGAGAAAAAAAGTCACTTAAAAAATCTACAGTAATGTCCTTAACTCTAGCGTAAAAAACAAACTGGTACTAGTTTGAAAGATAAACAGAAAACCAACATTAACACCTTTCAGGTAGTTGTATAACCATTTTCAAAGTTTCAGGATTAAGTGCAAACAAAACTAGAATGCGGTTAGTATTTATGTATTTATTCTACACTGTGACTTGTGTGCATATTTACCCTATATTGTGACTTGTGTTAATGTTTATTGTGTATTGTGACTTGTGTTAATGTTTATTGTGACTTGTTTTCATATTTATTCCACATTGTGATTTGTATTAATGTTTATACTGTGACCTGTATTCATGTTAATTGTATGATGTGATTTGTGTTTATGTTTATACTGTGATCTGTGCTCGTGTTTTTCACGTGGTATTTTAATATAGTTGTTCCACTTTCGTAGTTTGAACTGCTTTCCGTCAGTTGTATTCTTTATTTGTACAGAAAGAGAATGGTACGAAGTAATAATATTGTACAATAAACTCTGTTGTGGTGTCTCACGGTTTAGGTAATTTGTAGATTCTATCTTTTTATACCTACTGTCACAAATTGCAAAAACAAGTGTGTATTTTGTATAAAGTGTGACACGGGTTATAGAGATGAGAGTATGACTTGTATGAAATATATCAAGGATTATATAAACAAGAATATGACTTGTATAAAGTGTGCCACGGGTTATAGAAACAGGAGTATGATTTGTATAAAGTATATCACGGGTTATAAAAACAGAAATCCGATTTGTACAAAGTGTGTCACAGGTTATAGAACAGGAGTATGATTTGTATACAGTGTGTCACGGGTTATAGAACAGGAGTATGATTTGTATAAAGTATATCACGGGTTATAAAACAGAAATCCGATTTGTACAAAGTGTGTCACAGGTTATAGAACAGGAGTATGATTTGTATACAGTGTGTCACGGGTTATATGAACAGGAGTATGATTTGTATACAGTGTGCCACGGGTTATATAAACAGGAGTATGATTTGTATAAAGTATATCACGGGTTATAAAAACAGAAATCCGATTTGTACAAAGTGTGTCACAGGTTATAGAACAGGAGTATGATTTGTATACAGTGTGTCACGGGTTATAGAACAGGAGTATGATTTGTATAAAGTATATCACGGGTTATAAAACAGAAACTGATTTGTACAAAGTGTGTCACAGGTTATAGAACAGGAGTATGATTTGTATACAGTGTGTCACGGGTTATATGAACAGGAGTATGATTTTATACAGTGTGCCACGGGTTATATAAACAGGAATATGATTTGTACAAAGTATATCACGGGTTATAAAACAGAAATCCGATTTGTACAAAGTGTGTCACAGGTTATAGAACAGGAGTATGATTTGTATAACGTGTGTCACGGGTTATATGAACAGGAGTATGATTTGTATACAGTGTGTCACGGGTTATATAAACAGGAGTATGATTTGTATACAGTGTGTCACGGGTTATACAAACAGGAGTATGATTTGTATACAGTGTGTCACGGGTTATATGAACAGGAGTATGATTTGTATACAGTGTGTCACGGGTTATATGAACAGGAGTATGATTTGTATACAGTGTGCCACGGGTTATATAAACAGGAGTATGATTTGTATAAAGTATATCACGGGTTATAAAACAGAAATGATTTGTACAAAGTGTGTCACAGGTTATAGAACAGGAGTATGATTTGTATACAGTGTGTCACGGGTTATAGAACAGGAGTATGATTTGTATAAAGTATATCACGGGTTATAAAACAGAAATCCGATTTGTACAAAGTGTGTCACAGGTTATAGAACAGGAGTATGATTTGCATACAGTGTGTCACGGGTTATATGAACAGGAGTATGATTTTTATACAGTGTGCCACGGGTTATATAAACAGGAATATGATTTGTATAAAGTATATCACGGGTTATAAAAACAGTAATCCGATTTGTACAAAGTGTGTCACAGGTTATAGAACAGGAGTATGATTTGTATAACGTGTGTCACGGGTTATATGAACAGGAGTATGATTTGTATACAGTGTGTCACGGGTTATATAAACAGGAGTATGATTTGTATACAGTGTGCCACGGGTTATATAAACAGGAGTATGATTTGTATAAAGTATATCACGGGTTATAAAAACAGAAATCCGATTTGTACAAAGTGTGTCACAGGTTATAGAACAGGAGTATGATTTGTATAACGTGTGTCACGGGTTATATGAACAGGAGTATGATTTGTATACAGTGTGTCACGGGTTATATAAACAGGAGTATGATTTGTATACAGTGTGTCACGGGTTATACAAACAGGAGTATGATTTGTATACAGTGTGTCACGGGTTATACAAACAGGAGTATGATTTGTATAACGTGTGTCACGGGTTATATGAACTGGAGTATGATTTGTATACAGTGTGTCACGGGTTATACAAACAGGAGTATGATTTGTATACAGTGTGTCACGGGTTATACAAACAGGAGTATGATTTGTATACAGGGTGTTTCGGGTTGTAGAGATATGAACACGATTTATATAAAGTGTGTCACCGTTTGTACAGACAGGAGTATTATTTTTATAAAGTGTTATGTGTCTCATTTCCTCAAGTCACCAGAATAAATAGCACTGTGCTTTAACAGCACATTTCACTGTACTTTAACAACCCACTCTACTGTAGTTCAATATGGTTCGTGTATGTTTGTTTGTCACCAAACATGGCAAATAATTGTACTTATTTCAATATCCGTACTATCTGTAAAAAATAAACCCACAGAACGAAACGATTTAAAAATAAACCATAAATGTGAATTACATTAACATATATTAACATATTCTAAAATAACACGTTATTTCTTGTCGTTTTCAGCGTGTTAAAATGAAAATAACTACCTTGATGCTATGGAGAAATTTATTTATTTTTGGTCTTATATATAATAATAGTAATTGCTATAAATAATTTCATTTCTATTCAACAGTAATATTTAGCATCAGAATAAACCGTGAGCTATAGTTTTGCCAGAAAAATTATTACATGATCGATTCATATATCGAGCTAACAGCACATCTTAGTTTCAAAAACGTTTTTATTACGTAATCAACAAACTAGACAGAGGATTAACACTGAAAACTATTTTAAAGTTTGGACATTTATCCGATAACTTTAAGGCACGATAACTGTGTTGCAGGTGTCAACTTTATATGATAATATTTATTCTGTCACATATTTGTTCAAGAATCTATTTATCCTTGATTGTTGAAAACTGTAGCATAATGTTTGTCAGTTTTTGATTATCATGAGAGTGATATTACAAGATATCAAGTTTCTACATATGACCACACGTTATTTCTAAGTGTAATCTGTCCCTTTGCAAAAGTGCTCTAAAGAATGCAACAATATAATTTGAAAATGGGGGAGACCCTTGGTAAATCCGGGATTTTTTGAACTGAGAATACAATTGTATGTAGTCTCACATTGCACTGTGTTGTTGTTAAGCATTACATACAATAAAAGCGTTAATTTTCGTACGGGTCAGCAGTAAGTTTACGGACTTTCAACGCTAAAATCCAAGGTTTGATACCCAATGTTGGACAGAATGCAGACAGTTAAATACCCTGATGGGTAATTTCGTGATTTAAAAAAGTGGTTCTTTACTGTTACGTTTTTCTCACCTTCTTTGTGGTTCAGGCATATGCTCTTCCCTTTCCCTATAATTGGCGTCCCTGAAGGAACGCCATATGGAAGGCGTCACAAGTGTTCTAGGAAACAGAAACACCTACTGTCTTCCCGTTTTATCAGAGGAGGGCGTATTTTAATTGGTATTTCGAGTTCAAATCACTAGTAACTTATGAAAAAGACACGTTTCATCCAATTTTAATTTGTTTTTCATTTGCATATAAAACTATACTGAAACATAAAAATTCAAAGACAGTTTGATCGTGCCAGTTAAAAGTATGTGGAAGTTCGGCAACGCAAGTGCTCTATGTTTATTATAATTTCGCTAACGTGGACTTGTTCTAGCATATGCTGTATTTACAGATTAGTGTATGTAAGGCTTTATCAAATACAACCTGTGGTCAGTATTTACAGGGTGACAAGAGTAAATTTATTTCAACTTTATAACTTCCCTCAGATTAAACTGATTAACATTCTAAAGTTATTGACTTACCAGGAAATACGTTTTGAATCTGTTTATTTGGTAAAGAAACAGTGTGTGAGAAACAATAATACTAATCTTGACGTGTTTACTTAGGCATAAACTTTGCAAGTTTTAGGCTACGCAAGTTTAAAAACTTTACAACGACTCAAACACGTTTCTCTTGATAAAGCAGCGCACGCGCTCAAAAAGTCCCACCTCACGTACCGTGATAAATAGGGATTGGCCAAGTGGGTCGAAGGCGGAGAAACTGCTCGTGCTTCAGGGTGGGTAAGACATTGTTTGGTTCCTTCGCATGGCTGGTCGCCGCTTGCAGTCTGCCTTCAGGTCGGCCAGATATACGTTGTGTTCTACATGACAGTGTGGAAGTAAACAGGTGTGCAAAAGAATATTTGAGAACTGAGTCAAATACAAGTGTGATCATAACACTGACCTCGCTCGCTGTAGAAGCTCTTGACAGACCGTGAGTGGCGCTTTATTGCTTGCAGGAGTGTGAAAAATAGTTGCGTGTTTCGACTGTTAGGCCTTGTTGAAGAGGGAAAGGGGATATTCCTCCACAAAAACTCTTGGTACAGAGGATGCCAGTGATTAGCCCGGGGAAATACGAACTATCGGCTCCTTCCCTGTGTGCAGGCTGCGGAGGGAAGATCGCGGATCGCTATTACCTTCTAGCCGTAGACCGACAGTGGCATGTCCGTTGTCTCAAGTGTTGCGAGTGTAAACTTACTCTGGACGCCGAACTTACGTGCTTTGCCCGGGATGGCAACATTTACTGCAAGAAGGACTATTACAGGTAAATTTCAAGCAGTCTTTTACTTCTCTGGTTTGTATTCTCAGTCACGGGGATTTAATAACACTTGCGTTATACAAAATAGTTATAAAAGAAACCAGCAGATACGTCTATATGAATACCTGACCAGTTCCGTATTACTCACACCTAAATAAAGCAAGCAAATTTAATACACTCGAGTCACCTAAGTTTGTTTTTTTCGTATTGTGATTAATAAATTACCCTAAGGTAAAATCGATGATTCAGTTGATTTAGAAACGTCTGAAACTCAAAAGATTTCAACGCTTAATATATCGTTGTATTGGAAAACTAAATTTACTTTACATTGAGAAAAGTGTTTATATATAAGCAAAGAAGCCCACGAATACAAAAACGAGTTGAATAACAACAACTTATGACAATATAATCTTTTCAAATGGAAACGTAGATATGTTAATTCCAATGTCTCAACTTACTTGTCTAAGATTAATGCAAATATTTTTATCCGTTTAAATTTATTTTTAAAATCCTGTGGCTCTCGAAAGTTATGTATCATATTTTAACTACAACTTAGAGGTGTTACGTCTACAATCCATCAGTATAAGTAAAAATTAAAGTGAAGATTTGTTTTTTTAACGAGTTAACGGACTCGATAATATAAAGATGATACTTAAGGCCTTAACTTAAATCGCTCGTCACTAAATACTTGAAACTCCACATATATCTCTTATTCATATTTTATAATAAAATAACTGCCACAGGGCTCACTGATTTATCAAACACTCAAGCAAACTGTACCATAAGCAAGTTACAGAGCATTTGTCTCGCAGGTTAGTGATTCTTCAAGCGTATTCGTTCGTTGTTGATACGGTGATACGTGAACGAACGTCTCAACACCGACTAGCTTCACGTACTAAACTCGCCGGTGGTTCTGTATAAACCATGTTGAAAGACAATTGAAAGAACTTCATTTTGCAGGGAATATCTGTAATGTTAATTACTGTGTATTCATTAATTTATCATAACATAGTTGCAGCATAATCAGTGAGTTTCACTATTTAATTGTCTCCCGCTGGTACAGCAGTAAGTCTACGGATTTACAACGCCAATATCAGGGGCTCGATTCCCGTCGGTGGAGTTAGCAGATAGCCTGATGTGGCTTTGCTACAAGAAAAACACACAAAAAATTTAATCATACAAAAGCAGGCGAATCTAATACACCAAGACTGGAGTCAAAATAAAATACTCGGCCGACTGGAGTCAGAATAAAATACTTGGCCGACTGGAGTCAGAATAAAATACTCGGCCGACTGGAGTCAGAATAAAATACACAGCCGACTAGAGTCAGAATAAAATACTCGGCCGACTGGAGTCAGAATAAAATACTCGGCCGACTGGAGTCAGAATAAAATACTCGGCCGACTGGAATCAGAATAAAATACACAGCCGAGTGGAGTCAGATTAAAATACTCGGCCGACTGGAGTCAGAATAAAATACACGGCCGACTAGAGTCAGAATAAAATACACAGCCGACTAGAGTCAGAATAAAATACTCGACTGACTGGAGTCAGAATAAAATACTCGACTGACTGGAGTCAGAATAAAATACTCGACTGACTGGAGTCAGAATAAAATACACGGCCAACTGGAGTACTAGATAATATAAAACATTTTATAATATTGGAACTCATAAGCGATTAAAAATAGTTTTCGTTGTATATAAAGCGCTAATTTACAACATTTTTGACAATAATTTGCTTTTTTTTTTACATTTTCATTTGTTTTTGCGTTGATTATATGTGAGATTAAACATACGTAATTTTACTGTTATTTCCAGTAAGAAACTGCACAAAACTGAAACTTTAATTTGCTGTTAGAAGAAATACGAATAATATAAAAGTGTGATAAATGCCCCCAGTTACACGGCGGTTAATCTGAGGACATATAACGCTAAAATCCTGTGTTCGATACTTATGGTGGCCACAGCACAGATAACACATTGTTTATCTTTATGCTTTATTTTAAATAAATATTATTCCCTGGTGGGATAGAGGTCTTCGGATTTCCAATGATAAAACTAGGTGGACACAGTCGACTGCCCAATGTGCCTTTACTATTGAAAAACACACACTCAAACAAAAACATAATGAACGTAATCACTTTATAATACAATACTAAAAAGAGAATAACTTATGATGTTGGGATGGTGCAATACAAAAGGCTTGAAAGTAGAATTTAATGCTCAGCTTAATTCTACATAGATGTTTATTTTTGTTTTTAAACATACATCCCAAAAGAAAATATCGAAGCTGTGTCAAATGCTGAGTTAAAACCTTGCATTTTAGCATTATAAACCCCAAACTTACTGTTGAGCAACGAGAGAGTTAAATGTTGCCACCATATCTATGTGAAGTTTATTCAATCATAGTTAAGCCTTACAGTCCAAGTCTACTTCCTATGTTGTTCGAGGCCTGTTCAGGTAATGACTTAGCACTGTGTAAACTATAAGATGTGGAAGTGTTAACGTCATGTTTTTTTTTTGTGTGTGTGTGTGATTAAAGTTAGTGATGTTTTCTATAGGAGCATCATTCTTCTATCTATATATCATTAGAAAATAATTCTAGGGAAGTTTTTTTAGGAAAACCATAAATATTTCTCATAATCTTAAGATACTGAACTAGTGTTTGAAATACATGTTATATATGGTATACTGTGGAAGCTGGCCTATCAAATGCTTCTCTCAAGCTCAGGGGATTGTTGAAAATCAGTTGTTGCATACAAAACTTAAATTTTGCATCTGCGTATATTCTGTGTTATAATTTTGTTCTTAACATTAATAATTTAATTGGGTTTTATGTAAGACTTTACTCTCCAATAAATTTTAGTTTTGTCACAAATACGTAAGACTGAGTTTGTTAGATTCTATTTACTGATAATTTATTCTATTTATTAATAATTTTCATAACACTTAAATTGAGTCATAATAATATTGAGTTATAGAGTAATATGACACTGATCATTATGATCAGAAATGACGAGAAATAGAAAGATAAAACCTACTGAGTTAGAGCTTGGTACAATAATGATGAGAAATAGAGAAATAAAAACCTACTGAGTTAGGGCTTGGTACAATAATGACGAGAAATAGAAAGATGAAAATCTACTGAGCTGGAGCTTGGTACAATAATGATGAGAAATAGAGAAATAAAAACCTACTGAGTTAGGGCTTGGTACAATAATGACGAGAAATAGAAAGATGAAAATCTACTGAGCTGGAGCTTGGTACAATAATGATGAGAAATAGAGAAATAAAAACCTACTGAGTTAGGGCTTGGTACAATAATGACGAGAAATAGAAAGATGAAAATCTACTGAGCTGGAGCTTGGTACAATAATGACGAGAAATAGAAAGATGAAACCTACTGAGTTAGAGCTTGGTACAATAATGACGAGAAATAGAAAGATGAAAATCTACTGAGCTGGAGCTTGGTACAATAATGATGAGAAATAGAGAAATAAAAACCTACTGAGTTAGGGCTTGGTACAATAATGACGAGAAATAGAAAGATGAAAATCTACTGAGCTGGAGCTTGGTACAATAATGATGAGAAATAGAGAAATAAAAACCTACTGAGTTAGGGCTTGGTACAATAATGACGAGATATAGAAAGATAAAAGTTTCTAAGGCTCTCCTAAAATTCATATTCATATTTGATGTCAGAAAGTGAGAAAAGACCGATAATGAATCCAAGTTGTCTATTTTACTTCGCAGATCGTCATGCCATCAGGTTATCAGCGTATAACAAAGTGTTATTCACGTTTCCAGAACATCAGTTATAAGAGGGACACATATGTTTATCTACGGTTTGTAACTATGTTGGAATATATTGGTGATAGATGTTATTCTGTAGTCAGAAGTTATCCCTGTACTTGAAAGATTTAGTTATCTAAAGTGACATATATATTTACACATTAAGTATATATTGTGATTTTATACATCAAACACGGCGTGGGGGAAGCATTTGCTCCAATCTCAAAGAAGGTTAGGAAAACGTTACAATAAAGAACCACTTTTACGGTTTTTTTTTATCCTGGACTTCTTACGCTTAGGTATTTGCAAAGTACGTGAAATATGTTACCTCTAAGTAACCCATCTGATCATCACGTCATAAGCCTTTGAAGATAATATGTACAACTATATATTTTTTGAGTTTTAGCCTCTATATTCGCTCGACGCTGATTAACAGGTAAAAATAATTATATTGGTATGTATAAAGCTTGGCATAACCTACGTAAGTTCTCTCGTTTTACTTACATGCATATATAGACTCATAACGAAACAATTTAAAATGGCTTTATTCAAGTATTTTACAAATGTACATATGGGCGGCTAAAAGTATGCGGTAACAAGATAGGCATTATATACTAATTGCTTTTTCCAAAAGCCCTGAGCCTGGGTAACAAGTGCGGGTTTCTCAGCTCATGTATTCATAGTGAAGTCAAACTTCGAGTAATAACTTATAACTGAGTGGTACCCCAGGAAGGAGAGATGTCTTATCTTTGTTATTGCCAATTTCTCTTCCAAAACTCACAAAGTACAAGATAAGTAACACGTAAAAAGACAAAAACTGATCAGTGCATCTCTCTTTGGAGTTTAGAAACTTTTAATGGGAGATAAATCGTTAGAAATGCGCGACTTACTTTAATGAGAGGGAACCTAGGATTTAATGTTGTATGAAACTGAAGTTTTACCGAGTTGTAAAACTTACAATATTAACAAAAGTTTCAGCAGATGTTAACTTTCTCTTAACAGCAACTTGCGTCTGAACTTGTAGGGTAAATGTGTTGTTACATAGGCAGTGAGGTGCCGTAAATGAGGATCAGAATAACACTGCAATCCGTTAAACAATGTATCATAACTGTATCTGTTACAATAATCCAGCTCTCACGAAACGTTCAGAACTTGCTGGCCGCGAGAAAAAACGGATAACCCAATGCAACGAGTTAAGCACTTGGATCTACTCTGGGGAAGATGAAAATGTTAGAATCTCAACTCTGTACATAGGCCTGACTAATACTAAAACCATTCTTTCATAGTTTTTTATTTTAAAAATGTTTCCCCCTTTAAAATGCAATGAAAATCAAATATTTTAATGTTTTCATTCCTCCATTTACAATTTAAGTGTTTAGCCAACAACAGTTCGACGTTTAACACATCTACCATTAGATATTTTGGTTGCAATTAACCTGTTATCATTTATATAGCAAATACATATTGTGTTCTATCTGTTGATAAAACGCCACTAAAAACTCTTATTGTTGTGTTATATTTTCCAAAATGAAAGATTTTTTAACGATGTGAAATTTACAATCTCTCATAATTAGGGATACCTGTAGTACATGTGTTTTCTAAAGGCAGTAAGTCTGGATCTCTCTAAATTATGGATACCTGTAGTACATGTGTTTTCCAAAGGCAGTAAGTCTGGATCTCTCTAAATTAGGGATACCTGTAGTACATGTGTTTTCCAAAGGCAGTAAGTCTGGATCTCTCTAAATTATGGATACCTGTAGTACATGTGTTTTCCAAAGGCAGTAAGTCTGTATCTCTCTAAATTAGGGATACCTGTAGTACATGTGTTTTCCAAAGGCAGTAAGTCTGGATCTCTCTAAATTATGGATACCTGTAGTACATGTGTTTTCCAAAGGCAGTAAGTCTGGATCTCTCTAAATTAGGGATACCTGTAGTACATGTGTTTTCCTAAGGCAGTAAGTCTGGATCTCTCTAAATTAGGGATACCTGTAGTACATGTGTTTTCCAAAGGCAGTAAGTCTGGATCTCTCTAAATTAGGGATACCTGTAGTACATGTGTTTTCCTAAGGCAGTAAGTCTGGATCTCTCTAAATTAGGGATACCTGTAGTACATGTGTTTTCCTAAGGCAGTAAGTCTGAAAATTTTGGAAAAGTTCACAACGATTTGCAGCGTATTAAGTGTGTATTTAATTTATAGAAAAGATAATTTTCAAAATTACGTGAAATAAACGGGACAGACACCCTGCAGAGCAAAATCAAATATCTGGAAACTAACGGGACAGACACCTTGCAGGGCAAAATCAAATATCTGGAAACTAACGGGACAGACACCCTGCAGGGCAAAATCAAATATCTGGAAACTAACGGGACAGAAACCTTGCAGGGCAAAATCAAATATCTGGAAACTAACGGGACAGACACCTTGCAGGGCAAAATCAAATATCTGGAAACTAACGGGACAGACACCCTGCAGGGCAAAATCAAATATCTGGAAGCTATCAACTATATCAAAAAAACATTATATTATGATAATAGTTATTCTGAGACTGAAAAAATATTTACATTATTACAGATTGTAGTAACTTGGACATTACAATAACAAGTGTATTGTTGTTTTGAATTAAGCCCAAAGCTACACAATGGGCTATCTGTGCTCTGCCCACCACGGGTATCAAAACCCGGTTTTTAGCGTTGGAAGTCCGCAGACATACCGCAGAGACACTGGGGACAACAAGTGTATCAAAATAAATGATAATACGACAAGAGACCATAAACTGATTTATTTGTAAATATTAAATATCTTAGCTGTTTTTGTTACTATAACTTTGGTAATCATAATATGCACAGATCTGGTTTACATGGATGTCACAATATTGTATCTTGAATTTTTTATGCGTTTTTTAATATATGAACATAGCAGATATGACATGGTTGACATATAATAACATATCCTCTTTTACTTTTGCTCATAACAAAAACAAACTAGTAATTTAAACACAAACCATAAAAAGTACAATGACACAAACATTAACTAGCCAGACTGACTGAAGACAACCAAAGGAAGCAATATAATAGTTTTATAAAAGGTAAATATTGAGTAAGATAAGGTAATAAACATTCTATTAATAAACAGACTAATTAAGTTTACTTTAGTTAAACATATTACACAGCATGTATTGTTGTATTGTGCACACATAAAACCTTAAACATTGTTCTTACCGTTGGAACACGATACAATGTAGCTTAAATGGTCTTAAACTTACTGTCACAAAGTTCCTTTATAACCATACTTTCTTGGTTTTCTGATAATTAAATGGAATCAGTTTAAAAACTAATACATTGCTTCCTTTGGTGGTCTTCAGTCAGTCTGGCCAGTTAATACTTGTGCCATTGTACTTTTTATTGTTTGTGTTTAAATTACCAGTTTGTTTTTCTTTCGAATAGGGACACTCCGAGAAACCATAACAACACTAAAATAACTTTATTCTGCTAAATAAACTTTTTTTTCTCTATCTTAATAAAATAATTATTAAGATATAATTTTCAGAAAATTGTAATAAATATTTCATACGATACATTTTTCATAAGGTCGAATGTTAAGTGCGCACGACTTAAGCTGAAATTTGTTTTATAATTTCACAGTGCAAATTGGTATATTTAGTCTGGAAGGAATCTTTTGACATATAGGCCAAACGGCTATGTCAGAGACTTCTAGAGTTCAGGTTTAGTTATTCTTATTTTAAAACTACTTAACGGAACGAAAGGCAGTCAACCGGAAATACTAGCCGCTACATACTTTAAATTGAAATGAAATGTGATTTTAACAACCCACCTTTAGTGGAAAGTGTAGAATGTGTCTACTGCTATCATGCCTTAAACCATAAACTTTTTTGTCCACAAAACAAATATAAAAGAACACTGAAGGCAATATTGATAGAAGAGTCAATCATGACTTTAGAAGACACTAATATTCCAGTTGTTTCTCATATCATATAATTCGACAATACATTTTGTATAATAATAAAAGTGAAAGTTGAAACAATACAATAAACTTAAAATGTTGTATTTTAAAGGAAATACTGGTAATTGTTGCAAAAAGTGTGCAACGCATTTTTATTAACCATCACTTCTCTCTAAATGTGTCCCCCCGCTAGTACAGCGGTATGTCTCCGGATTTACAACGCTAAAATCAGGGGTTCGATTTCCCTCGGTGGGCTTAGTAAATAACCCTTTGTGGCTTTGCTATACGAAAAACACACACACACACACTCTCTAAATGTTGTAAACATTTTGTTTTAAGCAGAAACTGGTAGAACTCTATTTAAAGTAGTACAGAGGATCACACTTGCCAGTGAACTAAAAATGCATTTCAATAAGATGTTTTCAGATTATCAAATATTTGTTTTTGTTTCAAAAGTATTTACAATATTTCAGGCACTTGGAAAGTGAACACCAGTTTTACAAATTTGATAACTCCAACATTTCCTTCACCAGATTAACAGCACTTCTTCATGCACTCTTTAAATTGAACAGCCAAAAAATAAACAGAACAACAGAACCTGATAGCAGCTTTAAAAAAAAAAAAAAAAAGAACTTCACTTTAAATTCTAGAAAAACTGGTAATAACTACCAATCGTCCTGGTATGGCTAGGTGGTTAAGGCATTTTTAATGGGTATTTTTAGGACAAAGTAAAACAGTGAGTTATTTACTGTGCATGAATATAGCAAGTTATATTACTAGCTTGTTCCGATTTTATATAACCACCTAGGTAAACTGTGTGGTTTTAAGATACCTTAAACATTTTAAATCATTATTTACTAAGAAATATGCAAATATGTTGCAGTTATGAAAATATACCTTGAAATTGTTTGTTTGTTTTTGAATTTCGCACAAAGCTACTCGAGGGCTATCTGTGCTAGCCGTCCCTAATTTAGCAGTGTAAGACTAGAGGGAAGGCAGATTGTCATCACTACCCACTGCCAACTCTTGGGCTACTCTTTTACCAACGAATAGTGGGATTGGCCGTCACATAATAACGCCCCCACGGCTGAAAGGGCAAGCATGTTTGGCGCGACGGGGATGCGAACCCGCAACCCTCAGATTACGAGTCGCACGCCTTAACACGCTTGGCCATGCCGGGCCTATACTTTGCAATATTTGCTTCGTACTTGAACGCTGAATTTGTTTAAAATACAGCTAGCACACTGTTAATGAAGCTAGGTAAAGCGTACAGTATAACAACCGAAGAGATAAACCGAAGGTGATAAAGTGTCTTATTTTTTTCGGAATATATCTACATTCTTCTCACTCTTCTCGTAAACAAGTAATAACAGAAATGTAATGTCGAACCACGACTGCTATCTGACGTCGTTTTCGCGCAGGTTCTATGCTACTTGTACATGGAGACCGCAAGTTCGCGGGGTAAGAACGAGCTCACGGCAGACCTGCGACGTAACTTTTACTTTCAGTAAATGATAATAAGGACAAGCACTACGAAAGCTAAGAGAGAACGTAACAAGCGAAAAGAAAAGAACAGAAAGTTCGGTAACGCAGATAAATGGAATTTAATTCAATGAGGAATTTGATCAGGAGTCAGGAGAGCGTAATGTGAAGTCAGGAGCGTATTGTGTAGTCTGGAGCGCGTAATGTGAAGTCAGGAGAGTGTAATGTGAAGTCTGGAGCGCGTAATGTATAGTCAGGAGAGTGTAATGTGAAGTCAGGAGAGCGTAATGTGAAGTCAGAAGGGTGTAACGTGAAGTCAGGAGAGCGTAATGTGAAGTTGGCGCTATGGTCACGTTAGCAGTGACTGAAATAAACAGTTGAAGGTTCGTTTCATAAGATCACAGCGTGCTAAACTACGCTTACAATAGTTAATTGACTGGTCATAGCATATGAGCCAGAAGAGGAAATAATGATATTTTTAGAAGGTAATTACCGGTCTTTCGACATTTATGCACGAGTTTCATTTCTCCAATTCATCACAGTTTTAAATCGTGTGTACATACACATATACAAGTGGAACAACATACACACATATAGATGTAACATGGAAACAAGTTACGTTTAAGATTACAGACCATATTAGCTAAACATACAGATCGTTACACATATACAATCAAATCTCCGTTCAAATTCATGAATAACATTCTATTCAGAAGAGTTAATACCCATACCAGTCGTTCTGAGATACATTTTTATTTCAAGTAGGTTTCTCGTCATCTAGTCTATCCTTCTGTTTAATGAGGAACAAATATCGACTGGTTTATCCTCTGTTACCTTAAATCACCTATCAATAACTGTATTATTCTAATTCGTCTCGTTTGTTACAAATGTTGTTAAGATCTGATTAATTAGTCTACATATTCGGGCCTACATGTAAATCAATTCATTCAACATTTTGATTTCGTTTTAATGATCAATAATAAATCAATAATAATTTAGAAATTGTTTAATTTTTTTTAGAATATAATAGCCCATTATTATGTGATTATACCTTTAAATGTATTAAGTATGCACCTGTCTATATTCTAGTATAAAATTTGTCAAAAGTACTGGAAAGATTTCTGACACTGGGAGTAAACTAGGCTTAAAATTAGTGTGTTTTCGCTGTGATATAAACAAAGTTGTCGTCTGCAAAATTCTACTGTCTAAAGGACATCTGTGAGTAACTGAAATCTTATGTGATAAGTTATGTGTACATTCGTTCCATCATGGGTTTGAACAAATTATTTATAACTGCCGAAAGTACACGGTCACCCTTGGGTTATTAGGTAAGTATATTATAACTTGATTACTACGTCAGTGCGCGCGTTTTCAACGTATTTTAGCATAAAAGTATAACCTATATACTTTTGTTGTCAAATGACATGGCATAAAAATTATTGTTGTAACACATTGTTACCAAAACGTACTGAGCTCTCCATACGTCAAAATTTGTAATATAAGAAACCACTTCTTTTCTATGTGTTTTTTTTTTACTTGCTTGCATCGTAAAAAGACAGGCACGGGCACCCGCAATCGCACGTATACATGGAATGGTACCCAGGTTCACACCCTCAGGGCCCACTTAGTGTGTGTGCAAAATTTCAAGTTCCTAAGCTCTTTCCTCTTGGAACTATGTCAGGCACACACATATGTCCTTTTAATAGTATACCTTTGTCAAAATGAATCAACATGTTTTCTCTCTGCACCGATATATATATATGTATATCACTTGCAAATTTCTTCTATGACACTTCACGTGCATGGCAATGGCATTGGCAACATTGACAACAGTAATATGATTTGTCGTTTGGATTTCAAGGCAACATTGAGAAGGTTACATACCATGTGATACACTTTCAGCCAATCACGGCAAAGCAATCATTCTCTGATGTAATAATGCTTTTCGCTTGCCCTCAACAGTAGGTAAAATATAACGGCTTCTGTTGGATAAGATAATAATCTAATACAAGTCTTATCAACTAAGGATTTTCTGTACTGGAATGTTTATAATATATTCCGAGACTGTGCGTTTTAAATATGTTTTACTGTACATGTCAGTAAAACTGAGGTACATACACTTTGTCTTTATGAAGGCTTCCTTGTTTAGCTGGTGATACTTTCACTGGAAACGTTTTGTTAGCATTAGAACGATACTGTAGTACTTGATAAGTTCTTTAAAATTATAGATTAATGTAAATGTAACAATGTAGAAGTGATCCCATGAGACAAAACTAGTGAGGCATTAGGTCTGATGAACACACGTTAACCAGAATGTCTTTACATTACATGGTAAAATATAACAGGATTTTGTGAACGATCACATTGTTTAGAGAAACATTGCATGTCCCTTCCACTTTGCCACAGAAAAGGACAATATAAACATTTCTTGGACAAACCTATGCACTATTCTTAGGTGAATATTTATTTTCAATTAGTATTAGTGGCAACACCTTACAGCGTACAAGGAAACTAATCGACACACCCATTTTTAATTGGTTTCACTTTGTGTGTGTATGTGAACATCATATGTTTGTATTGCAAAGCTAGAAAGGTAAAATTTCACCCTAAAACTAATGTTTTATAAACTAGATTTAATGTGATTAAAAGAATGGGAAAAACGTCACAGGCTATACTGAGTCAGATACTTTTTAAAGAAAACTTAACATATAAATTATGGATAGACGCAATCATACCTCGTGCTAAAAACAAAATACTTGTTGAAATGAACGAATAGACGTTACTTACATAAACAGGTAAATTATCTAGGTAAGTTGATAAGAAAAATCTAGAAAAATTAGGATTATGTTTCATGAATCTGAAGACGAAATGTCGTTTTCAACACTTGTATTTCTACAACAAGCAGTTTCATCATGAATACTCTGGCTAAACTGTCTGTCATAGGATTATATTTGTTACTGTGTGAGGGTTACGGAAAAACAAGGAACATCTTAATAGGTAACGAGAAACCGTAATTTGTTGTCCTGTTCTGATCTCACATGAGAACAAAACAAACAAGATGATGAATGTGTCAAGTGTTAGTTGCAAGTTTCATATTCGATAAGTTATGTTTGTTTCAAACAAGTGCCGGTAACAAATAAATAGCATTTTTCAACAAATCAAGTGTCATATGAAGTCTGGTTAGAGTTGTATTTCCAGATACTGAACGAAAAGCATCTTCTGTACTTCTGAAACATGCAACTATGTTGTAATATAACTGGTATGAAAAGATTCTTCTGCAGTTCTGAAACATACAACTATGTTGCAATATAACTGGTATGAAAAGATTCTTCTGCAGTTCTGAAACATACAACTATGTTGCAATATAACTGGTATGAAAAGATTCTTCTACAGTCCTGAAACATACAACTATGTTGTAATATAACTGGTATGAAAAGATTTTCCTACAGTCCTGAAACATACAACTATGTTGTAATATAACTGGTATGAAAAGATTTTTCTACAGTCCTGAAACATACAACTATGTTGCAATATAACTGGTATGAAAAGATTCTTCTACAGTCCTGAAACATACAACTATGTTGCAATATAACTGGTATGAAAAGATTCTTCTACAGTCCTGAAACATACAACTATGTTGTAATATAACTGGTATGAAAGATTTTTCTACAGTCCTGAAACATACAACTATGTTGCAATATAACTGGTATGAAAAGATTCTTCTACAGTCCTGAAACATACAACTATGTTGCAATATAACTGGTATGAAAAGATTCTTCTACAGTCCTGAAACATACAACTATGTTGTAATATAACTGGTATGAAAAGATTTTCCTACAGTCCTGAAACATACAACTATGTTGTAATATAACTGGTATGAAAAGATTTTTCTACAGTCCTGAAACATACAACTATGTTGTAATATAACTGGTATGAAAAGATTTTTCTACAGTCCTGAAACATGCAACTATGTTGTAATATAACTGGTATGAAAAGATTCTTCTACAGTCCTGAAACATACAAGTATGTTGTAATATAACTGGTATGAAAAGATTTTTCTACAGTCCTGAAACATACAAGTATGTTGTAATATAACTGGTATGAAAAGATTCTTCTACAGTCCTGAAACATACAACTATGTTGTAATATAACTGGTATGAAAAGATTCTTCTACAGTCCTGAAACATACAACTATGTTGTAATATAACTGGTATGAAAAGATTCTTCTACAGTCCTGAAACATACAACTATGTTGTAATATAACTGATATGAACAACTTCTTCTGCAACGTTTTCCAAGGATATTGTAATATAACCTCTGCAAGTTGCACTATTTTCTGTTGAAAAGCTGAGGTAAACCAACTGAGAGGAAATTATTTTAGACCCCCCCCAAAAAAAAAAACACTTTAAATATCTTTATTATATTTTGTACCAAAACAATGTATTTTTATATTTTGTGTGAAAGACATTAGAAAATTATTAGTCTTAAAATACTCTATGTATTGAACATAAACATAACTGTTGGTTACTAAACATAGATCGTGGTACTTTTATAAATATTTTTTTTAAATCATTCTAGTAATATCAAGTATCACTTCTCTCTGTGATACGGAACAACGTGATAACATTGCTCAGATAAATTTAGTTAAGCTGTTTAAAAATAAGGTTCGATCTGTTTGTTTTTCATACCGCTGTGTCACTAGAGGACATACGACATGTTTTATATATCGTTGTGGTTAATTCCAATCAAACAAATAACACATATCATTAAAAGTGTGTGTGTTTTTATTATTCAATTTCTTCGTAAGTTAAAAGCGGTAGGGAGGAGACACAAAACAGTAGGTACCTGAAGGTGCAACGTTTCCAGCGGAAGCGATTGCAGTCACTGTGGCAGTGGTGACCGGCACGAGCTAGCACCGTTTCGTTCTATTTAAAAACGAGTGTATTCCGGTTGTTCTATACATATTGGTGTGTGCTAAAAACGAATGAAGTCGTCACTCAATATTCAAGCTGGATACTTTTGTTCTGGTTTTCTGTTTTTAAAATTCTCACTGTAAAGTCGACTAAGATCACGCTGCCTTGCATGTGGTCACGAAAATATTTAAAAGAAATAGAATCCACGTTTTGGCTTGATTCATTTTTTCGTGAGAACAGGAAGGGACTTTTCCATGCTATTGATATAATAATTATAAAAAAACGTTCCATTTCGGCCTACAGCATGTTACAACGTATTCTTAGCCACTTCTTCCTTGTAACTTCTAACATTTTCAGTTATAGTCGAATTGGTAAAATTGTTTTAATAGCACAACCTAAATCAAAATACACAGTCGTTTCTAATAAGGTTGACGAATGTCTTTAATTTCCTCACAATAATATATGGTATAGATGTCACTTCTTAAAGCTAGTAAACGTGAAACATCTAAATAACAATGAAATAGATGGCGTCCTTGACAAACAATGTTTTATTAGGTTAACAACAGAGTCAACATCCACAACTTTTTGAACAAAGACTATGTCTTCGAATTGCAGAGTCTGTTGTAAACCGGTAAGACATACTGAGTCCAAAAATGTTCTGTCATCGTTTCTATGTTATTGTCATAAACTTCTGATCAGTGCAGCCAAGTACAAACATTAACCCCGTATTTGATTAAGCTCATTTAATATGCCGTTCTTACTGATAATGATTAGAATACATCAATTCACCAAGTGGCTACTCTCACTATACTGATATTTTTGGATGTAATGATCACTGAATTTTTGTCACTTAAAAGTTAATTTTCAATGCCACATGTTTTACCCGTCAAAACGTAGTCTCAGCACTTGTATTTTGAGATGAAGATATGTAAGTTAGTGACTGATGATGACGACTTGGCGCATGAAACTAGAAGAGCAGTAATACGCTGTAAGCACATCTTTAACATGAAAATAGAACAGTAACACGCTGTAAGCACATCTTTAACATGAAAATAGAAGAACAGTAACATGCTGTAAGCAGATCTTTAACATGAAAATAGAAGAACAGTAACATGCTGTAAGCACATCTTTAACATGAAAATAGAACAGTAACACGCTGTAAGCACATCTTTAACATGAAAATAGAAGAACAGTAACACGCTGTAAGCACATCTTTAACATGAAAATAGAAGAACAGTAACACGCTGTAAGCACATCTTTAACATGAAAATAGAACAGTAACACGCTGTAAGCACATCTTTAACATGAAAATAGAAGAACAGTAACATGCTGTAAGCAGATCTTTAACATGAAAATAGAAGAACAGTAACACGCTGTAAGCACATCTTTAACATGAAAATAGAAGAACAGTAACACGCTGTAAGCACATCTTTAACATGAAAATAGAACAGTAACACGCTGTAAGCACATCTTTAACATGAAAATAGAACAGTAAAACGCTGTAAGCACATCTTTAACATGAAAATAGAAGAACAGTAACATGCTGTAAGCAGATCTTTAACATGAAAATAGAAGAACAGTAACACGCTGTAAGCACATCTTTAACATGAAAATAGAACAGTAACACGCTGTAAGCACATCTTTAACATGAAAATAGAAGAACAGTAACACGCTGTAAGCACATCTTTAACATGAAAATAGAACAGTAACACGCTGTAAGCACATCTTTAACATGAAAATAGAAGAACAGTAACACGCTGTAAGCACATCTTTAACATGAAAATAGAAGAACAGTAACATGCTGTAAGCAGATCTTTAACATGAAAATAGAAGAACAGTAACACGCTGTAAGCACATCTTTAACATGAAAATAGAACAGTAACACGCTGTAAGCACATCTTTAACATGAAAATAGAAGAACAGTAACATGCTGTAAGCAGATCTTTAACATGAAAATAGAAGAACAGTAACACGCTGTAAGCACATCTTTAACACAAAGACAAAAAGAGCAGTAACACGCTGTAAGCACATCTTTAACATGAAGATAGAAGAGCAGTAACACGCTGTGAGCACATCTTTAACATGAAGGTAGAAGAGCAGTAATACGCTGTAAGCACATCTTTAACATGAAGGTAGAAGAGCAGTAATATGCTGTAAACGTATCTTTAACATGAAAAACACAAAATGAAGAAAGACCAGAAAGAAATGGGTTTAATTTCGTGATTTGGACAGTACAAATTTTGACAGACTTCTCACAATAAGATATTTGTTTTCAGTACATTATCCATCTCAAACGGCATAGTATTATATCATTTGTAACCTGGTTCTAGTATATAAATTTATTACTAGTTGCAGACTTGGCTGAAAATTCTTAACAAAGTGGAACGAGTCCTGATATCTGATTTTGAATGTGACATGTGCATATATATATAGAATTTACTACTTCTATAGAGACATATTAAATAGAGCAGTATAGAGCTTTGTCTATAAAAATATTGAACAACATGACCAAAAACTGGAAAAGCCAAAGAATGATTGAACTCAGATAAATGTAAAGAAGTGATCCGATAACATGCACGTGGTTTTGTTTCTTGATCACAATCTGATCACCTTTTGCTAATGGTAAACAATATATTCTAACATTATTTTATTTTTCAGTCGCAGCTGTAATTATGGAGACAAATTATATAAAATACTTGAATTATATGTGATTTATTAAGGAAAAACTGTAATCTATTTTACTTTTACGTGAATAAAGGTAATATATGTAACATAGTTGTAAGTAAAACCGCATCGTTCGTTCTCTTTCCATTGAGTGTTATAGGTGTTATTTTGTTTATATATACGTATACATGTTATCAGCTCGAGATAAGGAAGTGACGTTCTCATAACTTATCATCATTAAATACTTTCCATAAATTATGCGATCTTTTAGTACTACGGTTAGCATGTTATAAAATAATCCCGATTAACATACGTTTCGACATAGAGTCGGTGACGGGTGAGCTCTATTCAATATACTTAACAAAGACAAAATTGCAGAATGTTAGATTCTACGATAAGAATATTCACATATATTTTCACAATAAAACCACATGTTTCAGAAGAAGGATCACGTTTTTCACTTATGGCACAATAATGGTGATAAATTAATACATCTGTGATTTCTGGAGACATGCGTTATGTTTTATACGCGTACCGTGTTTCTCCGATAATAAGACCTACCCATAAAATAAGACCTAGTGTGATTTTTGGGGATAGTTTTAATATAAGCCCTACCCTTAAAATAAGCCCTAGTTAAGAGTGGCAGGAAGAGGAACGAAATAAAAAAAATTAATTTATTAATTAGTTTAATAGCTAGTTAATTAGTTCGTTTAAGTATTAATCAGTTAGTTTAATAGTTTATTTTAAATGGTTAGTTTAATAGTTTTACTTTGTAACTTTTTTTAATATATCAAAATAAGACATCCCCCGAAAATAAACCCTAGTGTCATATTTTGGAGTGAAAATTAATATAAGCCCTGTCTTATTTTCGGAGAAACACGGTACCTCGGGCTGGATTCATTGTCTCTTTATAACTTATTAACGTTTCATTCGTAATTAACTAACTTTTGTCTCCATAACTTACTATCTTTTGTTCATAGATTACTAACATTTTGTTCACAAGTTACTGACGTTTTATTTATAGCTTACTAACTTTTTGTTCATAGCTTACTAACGTTTTGTTCATAGCTTACTAACATTTTGTTTTTGGTTTGCTAATTTTTGTTCATAACTTACTAACTTTTAGTTTTTGGTTTGCTAATTTTTGTTCATAGCTTACTAACATGTTTTTCACAGCTTACTAACTTTTTGATCATAACTTACTAACTTTTTTACAGCTTATTGGTATTTTATTCGTAAGTTAGTAACTTTTTGCGCAATTCAACTTTTGAAATGAGGCCTACAAAACTAGATTCGAATTTGAGTGAAACCCGGTTTCGACGAATACGAGTCTGCCGACATGACACTGTGCCACTGGGGATGGGTCAACAGAAAATTAGATGTTATTTAATTTTGAAATTAGTGATGACTGTTTTTATATCGTTTAGTGCATGTGGGGTTCACAATATTCATCATATTGAATATTTTTATGTTAACAACTGTTATAGCACTATGGTAAAGTGCTTGTAAACAATTTTATAACACTAGAGTAAGGTGCTTGTTAACAACTGTTATAACACTAGAGTAAGGTGCTTGTTAACAACTGTTATAACACTAGAGTAAGGTGCTTGTTAACAACTGTTATAACACTAGAGTAAGGTGCTTGTTAACAACTGTTATAGCACTTGTATAAAGTACATGTTAACCACTGTTATAGCACTAGTGTAAAGTGCTTGTTAATAAAATAGGTAGATTAATTACGGTACTGATGTTGTTTTGGTTTAACTTTAGTTTGCCACTCATGTATCACCAAAATCCAAAGTCATGGGTTTACAAGCAGTTTAGTGCCTACATAATTTAATGAAATATTTAAAAGTTTTAAAAATCCGAGAGATCCATTTGTAATTCCAGATTTAAAAGAAAATATGTCCGGTGAATCTGATGTATTTTAGATATCTGGATAATGATTCAGTTTTTTAAAGTAAATTTATTGTTTGTTTGGGAATAAGCCCAAAGCTACACAATAGGCTGTTTGTGCTCCGCCTACTACGAGTATCGAAACTCAGTTTCTAGCAGTGTGTTGCCTGCAGATATACAGCTGTACCACTGATTTACAAAATATAAATATAACCGATGATAAAAATTCTTATTTTTAGAAATTAATATTAATATAAAGTAGTATTTGTAATATGAGTCAAAATGAAAAGTATATTAGGGAAAACAACATAATTATTACTGTAGACAAAGTAGATTTATTTTTCGTAAATAAATATGTATAAAAAGTATCTTTGAGGTGAGTCAGAACGAAATTATGTATCTCTCTTAAAACTGAAAAAAAAGGTGTTTCTGTTAACGTTCTACTACAAAATAACCAGAAACATTTCCTACAATCTGTCTATTTCAAACCTTTCCATGACAAGCTATGGAGGAGAATAAGATTAATGTTCTGTTAATGTTCACTAAAATGTGCTCCTAACGTTTTCGAAGGAAAGTGTAAAACCTCTTAAAGATATGTGGTACAATTTACTCTTGTTTTAAGTTCCCAAGCTTGGAAAGCAATCTTTTTTTGTATTCTTGGGCCAAACGTGGCCTAGTAGCTAGAATACCAGACTACCGATCAGTAGGTCCAAGATATGAGCTTTCCATATTATGGCTCTGAAAACTCTCCGTTCTTGGCTTCAAAGTAGTCGTGTTGCTACTGACAGTTTGCTCTTTCTCTGGTCACCTTCTCCGGTGTATTTGAACCTGGCCGTTTAGTTTGTGTTTTGCACAAGATAACGTTACGGTTGAATGTTCCCTATAGTGTTTGTTTTTCTTATTTTGGTTCCAACAGGTTAACTCTACTTTATAGATGTGATCTTTGTGGAACATTAATCATCGAGCAAATGACAACAAACTTTTAATACTTATAATTTGTAACTACTTTTAACAGTTCATGCAATTTGTAAATTTGATTATATCGAATTGTGTTAACGAACTCTAATACATTTAAGCGACTACTTTATTAAAGTAAAACATGGTTTTTATATCATATGATATTAAAAATCTCTTTTTCGTGAATTATTATGACCATGTTTGTTCTATACTTAATAAGTATGTTTTATGGATTATACATGAATGCGTGTGTCCATGTGTTATGTGCAGAGAAGTCCAAATATAGATCTTTTGCGGTTGGAAACGAATATGTTCATTCGTGTTTTATGTGTCGATAAGGTCAGATATATATGTATTTATGGATCATACACGAATATGTGTTCATGTGTTGGACTAGATATGTTTGTAATAAACACTGTAGTCATTATCTTCAAATAAAATGCGTTCTCATGCGTAATATGTTTATTAAAACCTTGCGCTAGTATAAAGACACTTCTTTTAAAATTGTCTTTACTATTCCTCTGGAGCCAGATCTCAAGCAGCCGTGATGAAGCAGCGACACAAATTTATACCAGCTCGGCCGTCAGCAGTCAGGACTGAAGCCGCAAAACGGTCTCTTCAACGATCCAGTACAGATAACACATCTAGTAACAAGGATTACTTTGTTCGGTCGACTTATGTTACCGTTTACTTAGCGAAGCGGTGATCCCAGGCTATGCTTGGCTTACCCCTACCCTCAGTTAAATAACTAAGATCGTTATATCTCTTACTAGGAATTGTGAGTTCAAGAAAATCTTTTTATGTGTGCACCCTACTGTCTCTTGATGTGTGGGCTCTCTGACGTATAGTAGTTGTGTTGCTTGAATCAAGGACGAGGACTAGTAGGATTTGGTCTTTGTCAGTTTATGTGATAAGACTGATTTTATTAATAAGGGTTTTTTTTGTAATACGTCTTAATAAAGAGAGTTGTAATGATTAGTTTTATTTTAGGCTTAGCTTATCATGCAGTCCAAATGCGAACAATTTTAAGAATAATGACACTGTACGCTTGTAGGTTTTATTTTGTTCTTTTTAATTTCTTGCACAACTACACGAGGGCTAGCTGCGCTAGCTGTCCCTAATTAGCACTGTAAGTCTAGAGGGATAGCAGCTAGTCATCACCACCCCCCGCCAACTCTAAGGTTACACTTTAATCAATGAATAGTGGGATTGGTCATCATATTATAACGCTCCCACGGCTGAAAGGAGGATCATTTTTTATGTGACGGGGATTCGAACCAGCAATCATCACAGTGCTAATCGAGCGTTCAACCACCTTGCTATGCCAGGCCTTTATAGGTTTTGTCCATTGTTTTGACCTTTGTGTTTTCACAAGTGTTCATGGTCAGCAGTCCACTCTAGACGTATATTAATGCATGAAGTGTTTACAGAACTGCATATTTCTGCCTATTATATAACTTTGTAGATGTACAGCCACTGTTTTATATGGGCTCAACCAGATTTAACACTAATTTTAACTTGTAACTAGCGTCAGCCACTTTTAAACTATTTACTGAAACTCACGATAAAGCTCATATGTCTCACCAACTGAAGGGAAAGTCAAAGCTCGCTATTCTCTGAAATAACTACGTGTGCTACGTCACATCTGTTTTCTTAGTCATATACGAAAACTGTAAAACAGTATAGGTCTGTTTGATTGTGAAAAAAAACAAGGCATATCTCTCGTGTAAAGTGTACAAATAACAAGGAAAATAATCCTTAGCAACAAAGTATTCTAATAATATCTTCCAAGCCGTTCTTTTGAAGTTGTTGTTGTAGTATGAAAAAGACCGAATCTCTAAGCACGTGTCTCGTGCTGACTTACGAACAGCTCTGCAATAGTTCAGCAATAAGCCTCACAACTTACAACACTAAAATTCTGTTTTTGATACCTGCGGGTACAGAGCAAAGATAGCTCAGTGTATCCATTTGTGCTTAATCGTAAACAAACTGAAAATTTATGAACGAGAGCTTAAACGCCTGGAATAATGTTAATAACCTTTTCAAAGTTATATTCTTCTCTGTTAAAATATATCGTTAAATATAATATTTTAACTCATCTAAATGAAACTTTCGTTCTCTTGATTGAATACAGGATTTCAGTGACATTTACTTTACAAGGCATAAAATATTTGTTCAATTTGGGTTTTGGTTATAAGTGTCATTATCGCTTTCTTAGTCATTTCTTATTGTTGTCATTATATCTATATAATGAAAAGAACGATGCATGTCAGTTAGTTTGGGCGTGTATGTATGCTAGTTCACGTGGAAAATGAAAACCTAAAATTCCTATTGGCTAACTGTACAATGGTGTTTCTATGTTTATACGAGTGCAAAAACGGACAACCCCTATGTATCTATTTGTTTTTTTAATATTTTTCACTAAACAATATTTAAGTAGTCAAATAATTTTAGTGCATAAATTGTACGATTTTTTTCATTATTCTTGTGATTTTGCTTAAAACGTCTTTTTAATTCTACTATGTTTATTCTAATAGAAAATGTACAATCTACCTACAAATACCTACGGCCCGCCATGGCGAGGTAGGTTAAGGCTTTCGATTCGTAATCATAGGGTCGCGGGTTCGAATCCCTGTCGCACCAAACATGCTCGCCCTTTCAGCCGTGGGAGCGTTGTAATGTAACAGTCAATCCCACTATTCGTCGGTAAAAGAGTAGCCCAAGAGTTGGCCGTGGGTGATGACGACTAGACTGCTTTCCCTCTAGTCTTACACTGCGAAATTAGGCACGGCTAGAACAGATAGCCCCAGTGTAGCTTTTCGCGAAATTCAAAAAGAAACAACCTTACGAATACCAGATAAATGACTTTACAATAAAATACGGATTATTACACAAGTATCCGTAAAGGATGTTTATTTACTGGAGAATTATAATAGAGAGTTTAGAGTCTGCATTCTGGGACTATGTTTATAATTTTTATTTTGGTGGTACCTGATGTTGTTTGTAGTTATTTGAAATACACATACGTGGGTTCAACTTACAAAGTTTGAAATTAAGAACCACACGCTATTTGTGGTGTTAGAAATTCCTCAGAAGTTGTGTACTGAAGCCACTACAGCAAACAAGTGGTGTTCTCTAAATTAAATACATTTTTTCGTCTGTTTTTTACCATGTATGTACTCACTCATTCCTGTATATGTAGAGTAATGATATCTGTTTATGTACTCACTCATTCCTGTATATGTGGAGTAATGATATCTGTTTATGTACTCACTCATTCCTGTGTATGTGGAGTAATGATATCTGTTGTATGTACTCACTCATTCCTGTATATGTGGAGTAATGATATCTATTGTATGTACTCACTCATTCCCGTGTATGTGGAATAATGATATCTGTTTATGTACTCACTCATTCCTGTATATGTGGAGTAATGATATCTGTTTATGTACTCACTCATTCCTGTGTATGTGGAGTAATGATATCTATTGTATGTACTCACTCATTCCTGTGTATGTGGAGTAATGATATCTGTTTATGTACTCACTCATTCCTGTATATGTGGAGTAATGATATCTGTTTATGTACTCACTCATTCCTGTATATGTGGAGTAATGATATCTGTTTATGTACTCACTCATTCCTGTGTATGTGGCGTAATGATATCTGTTTATGTACTCACTCATTCCTGTATATGTGGAGTAATGATATCTGTTGTATGTACTCACTCATTCCTGTGTATGTGGAGTAATGATATCTATTGTATGTACTCACTCATTCCTGTATATGTGGAGTAATGATATCTATTGTATGTACTCACTCATTCCTGTGTATGTGGAGTAATGATATCTGTTTATGTACTCACTCATTCCTGTATATGTGGAGTAATGATATCTGTTTATGTACTCACTCATTCCTGTGTATTTGGAGTAATGATATCTGTTGTGGAAATGCAATGAAATATAATATCTGGATAACTGGAGTAAGAAAATGTTTAACTTTCATTGTCTTAATAGTTTCTTGATGAACATGACGCATTTCGTTCAAAGAGTGACCTTTGATATGAATATGTTGTGGAAATGCAATGAAAATTGTCTTAATAGTTTCTTGATGAACATGACGCATTTCGTTCAAAGAGTGACCTTTGATATGAAAATAAAAATGCACAATACTAAACCTATTAATGTTTAAAAATATCAACTGACTTATTTAATTGAAACAAACATAAAAACTAGTCCTCACAGGTAATTAAACCTGTCTGGACGTATCCGTTAGGCATGCAGTGCTTCGTTTGAATGACCACAACATATGACATTTATAATTTTGAAAAAAACAAATTTTATTAACTATGACCTAAAGCTGTCAGACGTCTCTTAGAATCTGGATAGCGAGGAAAGAAGTTAATACGATTTTTTCGAACAAACAAATAGTATTTATTGGTGTATGTCATAAGGCAAACTATTTTGTATCACAAATGGAGGCAAGTACTCATTCTTTCTGTCGCAATTTGCGACCGCAGCTGACCATATGGCGCCTTCGGAGGTCTCTCAAGGTTGGTTTTTTTTTTTGTTACCTGGCAAAGTAGCGAATAACACACTCGTAAAGTGTTTTCTGTCAAAATATACGTTCCGCGTCAGCGCGACCATTGTTGTTCACCATCTTTAAGCGAGAATTGACGCACTTCGGCTTTTACTATTTATAGATATAACAATCATCTAGTCAACAACCCCCAGTCAACTGTTCAAGTCTTGCGCAACGTTGCTTGTTATAAAATTCACATGAGACGTGATTTTGATCGATTCAGTTGTATATTTTCGTCGACTTACTAGCTTAGCGATCAACATGAGTCAACACATCTTGTTTAGATTTGGAATGTTAAAAAAAATCGATTCGGAAACTGATAACTCTGTACAAAGTGTAATAACTTCTGATATATCGTCCTAGTAGCGTGATTCTTGTACTATTTTTACTCCTGTAATTGAAACTGATAACTCTGTACAAATTGTAATAACTCTGTACTGATGTCTCGTCCTAGTAGCGTGATTCTTGTACTATTTTACTCCTGTAATTGAAACTGATAACTCTGTACAAAGTGTAATAACTTCTGATGTCTCGTCCTTGTAGCGTGATTCTTGTACTATTTTTACTCCTGTAATTGAAACTGATAACTCTGTACAAAGTGTAATAACTTCTGATGTCTCGTCCTTGTAGCGTGATTCTTGTACTATTTTTACTCCTGTAATTGAAACTGATAACTCTGTACAAAGTATAATAACTTCTGATGTCTCGTCCTTGTAGCGTGATTCTTGTACTATTTTTACTCCTGTAATTGAAACTGATAACTCTGTACAAAGTGTAATAACTTCTGATGTCTCGTCCTTGTAGCGTGATTCTTGTACTATTTTTACTCCTGTAATTGAAACTGATAACTCTGTACAAAGTGTAATAACTTCTGATATCTCGTCCTAGTAGCGTGATTCTTGTACTATTTTTACTCCTGTAATTGAAACTGATAACTCTGTACAAAGTGTAATAACTTCTGATATCTCGTCCTTGTAGCGTGATTCTTGTACTATTTTTACTCCTGTAATTGAAACTGATAACTCTGTACAAAGTGCAAACACAGCCAATACCCAGTCTTAGTGGTATAACTCTTGTACTCCTGTATTTGCTACTAGAGGTAGGCCCAGTTTTTTCTTTCCAATAGTAATTGTATTTCTGCTAATAATGAGGTTATTATTGCTGTCAGTAAGAACTATAGGTGTTTGCTACATGTAGTTCCAGTTTTCTTTCCAGTACTGATAGTACTTATGCCAGTAGTGCAACCTACTTTTGCTAAGCCTAGTACATTCTGAGCTAAGAGGATTAAATTGGATCAAGGTACAAACTTATTCAAGATGAACATAAGGGACTAATACCAGTGGTATTATAGGGATGGAAGTGAAGGAAGATAACAGTACTAAGAAGGAAAAATAATATAAAAATTATTCGTATTTCACAGAGCTTGTATCTATTGACCTTAACAAACACAACAGCGTGTGATTGTTGTCTTTGTTGAAGAACTGTAGTGGCATATTTCGTATTTGATTTCACAGACTTTGTACAATAACGCTGAACTATTACATTAGAAGTATAAAAACTACCACTCACTGAGGGATGTTCTGTTTTGAGATAACATTTTGGGACCACGTCATAGTGGTGAGCTCTGACAACTGTACTTTTATCAATCATAAACATTGCTAATAACGAAACACGCGTAAACCAGGTATCAGCATAAATGCTAAGTAAATTTTTAATCTGATGCCAACTTGAAGTAAACTGTATAAAAATATTAGTATTTGCCACTTATTAATAAAAACACAATATTTTAAACGTGTTATTTTAATAGCAGTGAATGTTTTTTAACATTGTTTCAGTGCGTTTTGTTTGTTTTGAAATTCACTCAAAGCTACATGAGGGCTATGTGCGCTAGCCGTCCCTAATCTAGCAGTATAACACTAGAGGGAAGGCAGCTAGTCATCACCACCCCTCGTCAACTCTTGGACTTCTCTTTTACCAACGAATAGTGAGATTGACCGCACATTATAACGCCCCCACGGCTGAAAGGACAAACATGTTTGGTGTGATGGGGATTCGAACCTGCGACCCTCGTATTACGAGTCGAGTGCTCTCACCACCTGACAATGCCGGGCAGTAGGTTCCGTAAAATTTCAATGTGTATTTAGAGCTTTGGAGAGTTTATAATGATGTAACTTTAAAATACGACACGAAATCCTAAAAGCGTGTTCTTATAAGTTTTAGAGTGTTATTTCACGATTTCAAAGATATACTCAGTACGTAGTATGTTCTTGTTTTACTCTATTACATGTAGAAAATTGATTCATATTTTGATATAAGCTAAGTATCAGGCTAACGGGATGTGAAATAGAAGTGAGGATATTCCATACAGTTTATTTTATATTAATGTTTCCATAAGATGATGTTATTCATTATATTTAAATTACGATATAGTGTGAAAACGACATATGTTAGAGGTGTTTGTTATAAATATACTTTCACAGTTGTGAAATAGGTAGCGTTTCTTGTTTCACAGTTGTGAAATAGGTAGCGTTTCTTGTTTTCACTTGCATGCTGTCAAGTTACTTTACTTCTGCACACTTGGTTCCTAAAAAGGTGTTAACAACTGTGTTTCTAACAGCGGTTTAATTTTGAAATTTGGCACCAACATACAAACAGGCGGAAAATAGGTATGTGCTACTGGTGAGTCACCAGCTGTGCCAATTTTCAGGAATTAATGGTATTTATTTGACGCATTTGGAAAGTAGTGTTATGATGACACCCAGGTTAGAAAACCTGATTAAATTACAAACAATAGTTCACACATGCAATCGTTGAAACTGAGATAAGTAGTTTAAAAAGCCAGTCTGAATATCAAAACAACACAATGTTTAACAAAAGGTGTATGAATATCAAAACAACATAATGTTTAACACAAGGTGTATGAATATCAAAACAACACAATGTTTAACACAAGGTGTATGAATATCAAAACAACATAATATTTAACAAGAGGTGTATGAATATTAAAACAACACAATGTTTAACACAAGGTGTATGAATATCTCAGTTTCAACGATTGCATGTGTGAACTATTGTTTGTAATTTAATCAGGTTTTCTAACCTGGGTGTCATCATAACACTACTTTCCAGATGCGTCAAATAAATACCATTAATTCCTGAAAAGGTGTATGAATATCAAAACAACACAATATTTAACAAAAGGTGTATGAATATCAAAACAACATAATATTTAACAAGAGGTGTATGAATATTAAAACAACACAATGTTTAACACAAGGTGTATGAATATCAAAACAACATAATATTTAACAAGAGGTGTATGAATATTAAAACAACACAATGTTTAACACAAGGTGTATGAATATCTCAGTTTCAACGATAGCATGTGTGAACTATTGTTTGTAATTTAATCAGGTTTTCTAACCTGGGTGTCATCATAACACTACTTTCCAGATGCGTCAAATAAATACCATTAATTCCTGAAAAGGTGTATGAATATCAAAACAACACAATGTTTAACAAAAGGTGTATGAATATCAAAACAACATAATATTTAACAAAAGGTGTATGAATATTAAAACAACACAATGTTTAACACAAGGTGTATGAATATCTCAGTTTCAACGATTGCATGTGTGAACTATTGTTTGTAATTTAATCAGGTTTTCTAACCTGGTGTCATCATAACACTACTTTCCAGATGCGTCAAATAAATACAACATAATATTTAACAAGAGGTGTATGAATATCAAAACAACACAATATTTAACACAAGGTGTATGAATATCAAAACAACATAATATTTAACAAGAGGTGTATGAATATTAAAACAACACAATGTTTAACACAAGGTGTATGAATATCTCAGTTTCAACGATTGCATGTGTGAACTATTGTTTGTAATTTAATCAGGTTTTCTAACCTGGGTGTCATCATAACACTACTTTCCAGATGCGTCAAATAAATACCATTAATTCCTGAAAAGGTGTATGAATATCAAAACAACACAATATTTAACAAAAGGTGTATGAATATCAAAACAACACAATGTTTAACAAAAGGTGTATGAATATCAAAACAACACAATGTTTCAACACTACTTTCCAGATGCGTATGAATATCCTGAAAAGGTGTATGAATATCAAAACAACACAATGTTTAACACAAGGTGTATGAATATCAAAACAACACAATATTTAACACAAGATGTATGAATATCAAAACAACACAATATTTAACACAAGGTGAATGAATATCAAAACAACACAATATTTAACACAAGGTGTATGAATATCAAAACAACACAATGTTTAACACAAGGTGTGTGAATATAATAACAACACAATGTTTAACACAAGGTGTGTGAATATAAAAACAACACAATATTCAACACAAGGTGTATGTGTGGTGCGACGGGGATTCGAAGCCGGAACTATCGGATTAAGAGTCCACTGCTTTAACCACCTGGTCATGCCTCCCGAAGGAAAGAAAAATGTGCTTAACATTTTGCTCAAACGACCTTCTCGGATTTCATTGCGTTAAACTAAAACTTTGACCTGTCATATTCGAACAAGATAAAGCGGACGTGGTCTAGTGATAAGAACGTTGGACTTTGGATCTGATGTTCTAGATTCGCGTCCCGTTGCTATTATAAGAGTTACAGTTAAAACTCACTAATATATTAGAGTAACCCTAGGATTTCCCGTGACTGATGTTAAACGTAAATATTTTCTATATATTCTCATCAGTTCAAAATTAGAGACAGCTGTCATTGATAATAGCTTTGAGCGAAGGCTGAAACAATATAACCACGGCAATGATGTTGTTGTTTTTTCTTAATTAGGCACAAAGCTATACAATGGGCTATCTGTGCTCTGCCCACCACGGGTATCGAAACCCTGTCATTAGCGTTATAAGTCCGCAGACATACCACTGAACCACTAAGGAGCCCACGGCAATGAACTTACTTCTTTAAATTTCAATTTCTAGTATTGATGACGTAATTTATTATACAAACTCAAATAAGTACTTTTTTAAGTTTTTTCTATAATCTTTTGCTTGCTAATCCTTAAGTCTATATAACGTAAAGGTTCGTACAGAAATAACCAGTTCGTAATATTATTAAGTTTTTATGATTGTCAGCAAGCAATATCTGGACGTAACTTATATATGGGTCTTACTTTCATCCGATTATTTACAAATGATAAAGTTGTGCTCTCACCCAAAATGTCTCATTTCGATGTTTACACCAAGTCAGTTGGCCATTTTAACTCATTACCAACAAACCTTACCCCTTATTTGTATGTGTATACTTACACCATTAGATCAGTAACACTTTGGGTCCCGTCTTTAATTTATAAACTGTTTGGTACAACATCTATGTCAAAGTAAAACTGATTCACGTTGATGTCAGATTCAACATAATATGCAAGCTTAAATAACTGCTCCATTGACTGCTATATACCTAAGAATTTTCCAAATAAGTTACGTGTTCTTATTGGGTAAAGATCTAAGGAGAAATAAAAACTAACTCAGGTTCACATAGCTCTTCAAATGCTCGTGAGATCTTTCCTGTGGACTATTGGTTAATGTGGATATTTCATAAAACAAAAAGAAACACTTTTAGATCATCAAATTCGGCAGTTTTACATTTTGTAATACGTTGTGCAATAAACATAAATTACAAAACCTTATAACTGCAACTACTGTTATATCGGATATTCTGTTTTTACTCGTTTCGGCTAAATCCTTATAGTTACTCTATCAGCGAAGTTTCGGTAAACCAAAAAGCTTTCTCACGACTAGTTGAAGGTGGAAACATGGATCAAGGTAACATTTTATCAGCAACTGTTTCGTTAAATTTCAGGATTTATATATGTGGGTATGTGTGTATAATAGATGGATGCATGGTTCACTGTAAGGAACTTACCAAAACGCCCGGCATGGCCAAGCGTGTTAAGGCGTGCGACTCGTAATCTGAGGGTCGCGGGTTCGCATCCCGGTCGCGCCAAACATGCTCGCCCTTTCAGCCGTGAGGGAGTTATAATGTAACGGTCAATCCCACTATTCGTTGGTAAAAGAGTAGCCCAACAGTTGGCGGTGGGTGGTGATGACTAGCTGCCTTCCCTCTAGTCTTACACTGCTAAATTAGGGACGACTAGCACAGACAGCCCTCGAGTAGCTTTGTGCAAAATTCCAAAACAAACAAACTTACCAAAAACAAATAAAGAAACAAAACAAAGTAAAATCACACATTTTCTACAGGAAATCTATAGAAAACCCTGGTGGCAGTAATTAGCGGAACTGCTCCTAGTTATCAAGTTAGTGGTATTTTTATTTACTTTTTTTTGAGTGATTAGTGTTAGGAATTCTATAACCAGAGAAGTCATGTACTCAGAAGCAAGTTGTGATAAAATATTCCATTTCAGAATTTGTAGTGCGCTCTGAAGGGAGTTAAACATTTTGAAAACAAACAGTTAAAGTAAAGGTGTTTTCGTATCACTTGTCTCAGTGAACTAAAATGACGAATCGTTGGCTTAAATAATTTTTTATTATCTGGTGAATTAATGGTTAGAAGAAAAATGTAAAATACGATCGGCAGATTTATAGGAAACATATTTTTGTTATTAGCCTCAGGGAAACAAAGTTTTAAGTTGATAAGTCCGCGCAATTTAGAAACATTCATTATCAAAGGACTTAATAGAAATGAATAAAAACCGAATAGCCCGCGCTCTATCTTAAGGTAGCCCCTTCATCTTCAGGGACAAATTGGGAAAGAAGAAAGATTTGTCTTTCGAAATCGCTATGGGTTTTTATTCATTTCTACAAAGACTTCTTGAACCTACGTGTTTTTCTAACATCATAAAGTTATTAATATACTGGTATTTTTGTAATTACAACTTACCATTGTGTGTAAAGAACTCATTTGATTGTAATGGCTATTTATTTTTTACTATTTTTTTTCTAAGTAACTTTATAAAGTGGTCGAAACTCTGAAATATAAATCAGATTGAATTTATGACCACTGAAAAACCTTTCTAAGGCTAAAACTAATCATGTATTGTGGTTTTATAACAATCCAAGTGTATTAGTATAAATACAGATTTAATGTTTGTTTGTTTAATGTTAAACACAGAACACACAATGGGCTATCTGAGTTTGTTCTACCGTTAGAATGGAAGTCCAATTATCAGTTATACAAGCCCTGTAGCTGCTGCGGAACCTAACAAAAATCTAAATATGTCTTTTAATGGAAATATTATAATTTTGTTATCACATATTCGATACGTTACTATCAGAAACTATTTACTTCTATAAATGTAGATTAGTCTGTTTGTTTGTTTTTGGAATTAAGCACGACGCTGCACAGGGAGCAATCTGTGCTCTGCCCACTACTGGTATCGAAACCCGGTTTTTAACGGTAGGTGCGTATACTTACCGTTGTGCCGCTGGTGGGCAAATATAGATCAGAAATTGTTTCTTAATATTCTAACACTACCCTTGGTTCTAGTTCCACTGATTTTTTTTTTGCGATGTTACTCTGAAGTTTGTCACTTCTGTAATTGTTGGTAACCTTAACAGTGATTTCTTATTTGTATTTGTGACCTTGGTGACCATCAAACTGGCCTTCTAGGGATTGTCGAACCGACAGTCAGTTGGAAGACAGAAATAAGCTTTATCTGGCTGTGGTTGGTTCGTTGCAATGGTGATTCTGCGCTCAAGGTCAGTTCAACTTTGAAATACGTTTTCATCTCGTTCTTTCAAAGGTCAAACTAACTTGGAAGTTGCTCATGGCCTTACATTTGTCCAGAAGTACCTCTGTTGAATTCAATACTAGTGGTACACCTCTCGGTTTATAACGCTAAAAATTGGATTCAATATTCGGTACAGTCATAGCACAAATAACTCATTGTGTAGCTTTAGTCTTAACAATAAACAGAAATTGTACCTTTGGAAGCTTGATTGTCTGAAATATTTAAGTTCGACTTTGCCTCTGGTTAGCTTTCTTTGTTTACGTTTACAATCATATATTGCCCCGAGTGGCTAAGCAGTAAGCCTAAACACTTTTAACACTAAGAAATCAGGTTTTGATACTTGTGGTGGGCACAGCACAAATAGCTCGGTGGGCGGGTAGCTTTGTTCTTAACAACAACCAAATCTTTAAAAATAACTATCATTTTGACTGTATTTTTTCTCATTTTCTGCCTTGTTTGTTTAGGCTTAAAGCCTAAAAGATAAAATAATGTTAATTTTATTAAGTGTCGCATAGTCTGAACGATTGTCAGTTCGAACATTCTGATTTGTAGCGTTGTGTTAATCTTTCTTAGGTATAAACACAACACAACTTTTATTTATTACCATTAGTTTCAAACTTATAGCAATATTTATTGGTACATTTGAAATGTTTTCAGTATCGGAATCTCCAAAATAGAAACATTTTCCTCAACAGTAAGTATTCAATCCCTATAAAGAGGAATATCAGGTATTCCTTGAAAACAAACAACAGACAACAAAGTCTTTATTGTTTGTTTGTTTTGAATTTTGCGCAAAGCTACACGAAGGCTATCTGCACTAGTCGTCCCTAGTTTAGGAGTGTAAGACTAGAGAGAAGACAACTAGTCATCACCACTCACCGCCAACCTTCGGTCTACTCTTTTACCAACAAATAGTGGGATTGACCGTCACATTATAAGGCCCTCCAAGGCTGAAAGAGAGAGCATGTTTGATCTGACGTGGATTCAAACCCGCGACCCTCAAATTACGAGTCGAGCGCCCTAACCACCCGGCCATGCCGAGCCACACATACACTTTCTACCATTTCAGAGAGCATCTAAGACTAATATGTTTCTAATTACATTAAGCACATTTTTTTTTCATCTATCTGCCTTCTTAATGCCAATATTTCGACTTATATGTGTTTGAATAAAAATTTTATATAAATTTAATGTTTCACCTTTGATGATATTCATGTTACTATAGATAATATTTTGTCTATTTTTGTTTTTGTTTTTACAGGGAAATACTGTATTTTCTTTAAAATAATTCCAAATGTCACGTATCTTATGACATAACGAGTTAGCAAAAAATGATGTATTTGTAATGACTTCTTGTATTTAGTAAATTGGTTTGTTTGTTTTAAAATTTCGCGCAAAGCTACACTAGGGCTATCTGCGCTAGCCGTCCTTAATTTAGCAGTGTAAGACTAGAGGGAAGACAACTAGTGATCACCACCCATTGCCAACTCTTGGGATACGCTTTTACCAACGAATAGTAGGATTGACCGTCACATTATAACGCCCCCACGGCTGAAAGGGCGAGCATCTTTGGTGTAACGGGGATTCGAACTCAAGACATTCGGATTACAAATCGAGCGCCTTAACTACCTGGCCATGCCGGGCCAGTAAATTGCTTAAGAACAATGTGATCTTACGAATAGATATCTCATGAAAGTTTTGCATATAGGCCCATGGATCCTCCACGTATAGAAAAACGTCAAGAATTGTCATATACACTTGCAGAAAAACTTATAATGCGTTCCTTCTCCAAAGTTAACGTTCAGGTAAATTATCAAAATTAACCTTTGACTCAGAATAATAAAAGAGAAAACAAAATGAAGAGGTTATAAAAGCAATACTTAACTAAATTTTGATTTAGAAAAACAACAATTATTATAATTCACAAATGTACAAGGTCATGCTCTGGAACTTATAAAACCATATCAACACACGCACGTGTGTCATATATCACGGATGCTTAGAAATAAACAGTCTGTGATGACGAGAAACCCACTTGAAGTAAAAAACGTATCTCAGAATGGCTGGTATGGGTATTAACACTTTTTAGTTATAAAGCAGAAAACAACGTTTTGACCTTCTTAGGTCATCTTCAGGTTAAGTGTTAATACCCATACCAGCCGTCCTTAAATAAATAGTATTACACTTATAAACATAACTGATTCCACATGCTTAGTTATTGGAAGCAAAAGTATAATTAATCAAAATCTAATGTTGTGAAATTATACAGAAACTTTTCAAGTGTCATTTTCACTTCACAGGTGTCACTTCTTTTTTAGGCCTTCTACCATGCTGTACAACGAAGTTTAACATTTTATTTAATTACTGTTCCTCACTGATGCTGACTTAGTGATGTTCTCAATATCTAGACTCAAAAGTTGAAAGTTGTACAGTAGAGACTAAACGGAATTTTCCTTTCGTATACGTATTTTTTTGCTCTAAGTTGATGCAGTATACTGCCTTCGCTTATGTGTAAACATTCTACAGACAAGTATTTTTATGTATCGAACTTTATTTTCATTCAGATGAAAAGCATGATGATATAGAAGGTGATTTTGTATCATTTAAAGATTGTGAGTTTAAAAAATGGTTGAAATATGTTACGTTTCATTGCCGATAAGGGCTTGATAAAGATTGAAGTTATAAACTAGAGATTTGAAATACATTTGTTCGCTTGACAATATTTGTAGTTCAATAAACGTCATTTTTTTCTTTAGATTGTTTGATGTCAAACGCTGTGCTCGTTGTCAACAGGGAATCTTCGCCAATGAATTAGTTATGCGAGCGAAAGACTTGGTGTACCATATCCATTGTTTTACATGCGCGTGGTGTAACACAGTGCTAACCCAAGGCGACTATTTCGGACTAAAGGACAACCTAGTTTATTGTCGAACCCACTACGAGCTACTTGTACAGGGCGAGCCCTATCTGTCAGCAGACATAGGAACAAACAGAACTATTGAAGGCCAGTCTGGTACGAGCGGGCAGTTTCTCAATTCGAACACTACATCCACAGGTACTGTGAGGAAAGGAAGACCGCGGAAACGGAAGACAACAGGAGTGGAAGTTAATGGTATGACCACACAAAATATGGGTGAGTTTTAAAAAGGTGCAACTTTCTGATGCACCTCTATATTAATAAACACCGAGATTTGATGTTTAATACACTACAGTTCACATGAAAATAAAGATAACTCACTGTAACACTGAATTTAGTAATTATGTGTGTGCTTTAATATAGAACTTGAAAGTTTAAAAGGACCTTATTTTAAAATTTATTCGTTTTGGTCATATAGCAATAAAATAAGTTTGGAATATGAAGAGCATTTTATGAAAACACTAAAAGACTCTTTGAATAATAGTTAATATGAAATTATAGATTTAGATTGACATGTAAACTAACATTTTCCACCAGTTTTATGAAATATTTTAATGTGCAATACACCAGGGTGCAAGAAAATTTATTTATTTTTAATTTTTTAATTTGCGCAAAGCTACTCGAGGGTTATCTGCCCTTGTTGTCCCTAATTTAGTAGTGTAACACTAGAGGGAAGGCAGCTAGTCATCACCACCCACCGCCAACTTTTGAGCTACTCTTTACCAACAAATAGTTGCAATGACCATCATATTATAACGCCCCCACGGATGAAAGGGCGAGCATGTTTGGTGCGACAGGGATTTCAACTCGCGACCTTCAGACTAGGAGTTGAACTCCTTAACCCACCTGACCATGCCGGGCCTATGTGAAAATAAGTAAAGTAAATAGTTTATTAGATTTTATATCAGATGTAAACCTGATCGTTTTTAACGTTGTCGTTTATTGTAAATTTTAAGAAGATCAGAAAGCTGCACTACATGTTTTATATTTTATTGTAAAATAGTCTATATCTTTTTTTTTTATCTTAAACAGGAATTAAACAACTTGGGATGATTTTCTATATTTAGAAGCAAGAAAGACAAGGGTATCTGTTCAAATTCTGTTATATTTAAAAGAAAATTAATAAGAACTGAACACTATTGAAAATTATGAAACCGGTTTTCTAAGTAACCGTAAAACTTGGAAAAGAAAATGAAACAAGTTATTTTAAGAAATATTCATTCATTATTTCACTTCCAGAATCCGAGGGTCGCGGGTTCGAATCCTCATGGCATCAAACATGCTCGCCCTTTCAGCCGTGAGGGCGTTATAATGTGACGTTCAATCCCACTATTCGTTGGTAAAAGAGTAGCCCAAGAGTTGGCTGTGGGTGGTGATGACTAGCTGCTTTCTCTCTACTCTTACACTGCTAAATTAGGCCGGCTAGCGCAAGTAGCCATCGTGTGGCTTTGCGCCAAATTCAAGAACAAACACTTCCAGAAGGATAATAACGAATAATGTTTCACCATTTATCAACAGTTGTTATGGTGTGAACGCCTTTCGCAAGCTGACTAAGAATGTTTATAATTACATGTACACTTTTGAAATGTAATTTGAATAAGTCAGTGTTTTAGACATTGTTTGCTTTGCCATGTCATTGTTCTTAATAACAATTTGAATGATCATTTTTGTCAATTATTACAGGTAACCTTAAAGTTTCAGATGACGATAAGCTTATGAAAAATTCTGAAAGAGGACTCTAAATTCGTATTTCCTGGTAAAAACAAAATCATTAGAAAGGAATATTGACTAATGCATATTAATACATCACTTTTACCAACTCCCAAAATGTGAAAAAATAGTCTCACATCTGTTAGACATAAAATCAATGCTTTAGATATTTCTATTTAAAAAATAAAACCTGACCTTCCTATTTGAACAAACCATTTTGCTAGTTCAGGAAAACATTATGATAACCCGTGTAGATAAATGTAGATGCAATTTTTGCTAAAAACAAAAACCAACAGTAATTATATTTTAAATGGTTTAAACAAAGATAGCAAAAACTGAATTTCCATTTTGTCGTAAAATTCGTAATAGTTAAATATGTTTTTCTTTAGACTACTCGAAACGCATGAAACTCCTGTAAGGTTCAGATTTGTTCCCCCCTTAGACAGCGGTGTGTCTTAGGATTTACAGCGCTAAAATCAGGACCGTAGGTGGACACAGCAGATAGCCCGATGTGGTTTTGCTGTAAGAAAATTACACATATGTACACACGCATTCGTAGTTATTACCTGTTCGGTAAAACTACTGATAAACCATTTGGTTTACTATTAATCAAATCTTAATTGGCTTAAAATCAGTACTGACTATTTTTCTAATAAAGTTTACTCGATTATTAACAATGATAACAAGGTACTAGACTTCTTCAAATATTCACCTATTACTAATAATTATTTGCCTATTTCCTTTGACTTTACTACTCTTTCAACGAAGACACCTTTTCAGCCTTCAAACTTCTTTTTGATCAGATCTTTAACTGAAGAAATTGTTTTTAGTTACTGTATTTAATAATTTAATCACGTTTAACCACAGTATATATACATATATAAACAATTAAAGTTCTGATGGATTCTATTCTTTGAATGCGGAAAATGTTCACCTCTTCTCTTAAGAGCACTTGCTCATCTCACTGTCACAAACTCTGAATGAGTACTGCTTCACTCGTTACATAGACGATCAAATTTCTTTTAACAATCCGGCTTGGAATGAACTTTCTCTTCTATTTACTCAGTGGAACTTGATATGACCAATGAAACGACAACTTCTTGTCTCATCCTTGACCTAGATATCTCGTTTACCAGTGGCAAACTAAACGTAAACATTTATGATAAAGCAACAACTTATAACTAACTCCCTGTATACAGTTTTCCTTCTGTTAATAGGGCGATCACATAGAGTTTGCTTGAAGGTTTATTACTTCATTATAAAAAAGGATTTATGTTTGTGCGTAGCAAGACTGAATACCTTTTTAGTCTGCGTTAAATAATTAACTGAAAAACTTAAAATTTAATGTTTATCGCTTTACAAACATAATCCATACCTACAGACTATTTTTCAATAAATATAACATTGCACGAAATAACTGTTTGAAATTCCATTCTAAAAGACACGATTTTCACCTGTTCTTTCCTGCTCATGAACCTGATGGTGTTCTGTGTGGTTTCAACTGGCATTGTTCACGTTCAAGGACGGTTTTAAAATACTATCACGTGACACTCATTTTCAGTTAATTTTATCAGTGCTATAGTCTTAAGAAGGTATTATCTTATGCTTTTGTACTATTAATTAATGTTGTAATTTTTCTATTCCAATGCAACTAATATACAGGAAAACCAACTTCTGCTCATATTTTTAACTTTCCCTTTAAGGGAAAAGATGTTTGTTTGTTTTGAATTTCGTGCAAAGCTACACGAGGACTATAGTATGTATCAAACTTTTTACTTTTTCTTGTTCCTGGGCAGAAAGTGTTATTTCACAATAGCTTATGCCTAAAGTAAATGGAGAAAGACCTATTTTTCTCTTCAAACTTTGCTTTTGCGACCAAGGAACGTATAACAAAAACATGATGGGAGACTATATTTGGGGGCTGATACGTGAAAATGATTTACATTACAGTTACAAATTTCTGAAAGACTACTCACTTTTAAACATTTTTGTATAACTTATAAATACATGTAAATCTTGGGTCATATGTTATTTTATTCAGATCTTATGTATATGAAAATGGGCAAATTTGCCCGTTTGTACATAGAAAATAGGTTAATTTCTAAATTTCATTATCCAGGTCACAAAAACAAAGTTTGAAGAGAATAATGGTCATTTTCTGTACTTTTACAACATAAGCAATTAAGAAATAACACATACTATCCAGGAACAAAATTTGTGTTACATGGTGCTGTTTGCATTAGCCGTCCCTAATTTAGCAATGTAAGTCATCACCACCCACTGCCAACTCTTTAGGATTTATTATACCATCGAACAGTAGAATTGATCGTCACATAATACCGCCTCCACGGCTGAAAGGGCGAGCAGTTTGGTGTGACGGGGATTCGAACCCGCAACACCTCAGATCACGAGTCGAGTGACTTAACCACTTGGCTATGCCTGGCCTCAAGGGAAAATTATGCGATGCTTTTGATTATATGTGGTTGAGAACATAATCTATTTTATTTATTACTCATATCTTGTATACTGTCCCTTTATTATGTGGATTCTGAAGTATTTATGTTTTTATATTATTATTGGACAACTATCTCCAGGTACCATTTCCAAGCAGAGCTTCTTAAGGTCTTACTCAGAATCTCTCTTCTGCTTAAGACACAAATAATTTCCAATGTTGATACGTTCATCCATTGAGATGGACTCTCGACATAAATCAACCTCTGTTATCCACGGACTCTCATGTCTTCATTTTTCCGGTTATGAGTAGACTTTAAGTTTCGTCTTTACTCATAACGTAACCTGGAAACTTTAATCATTTATTACTGGTTGCTCTGGACAAAAAACGTTCAATTGAAGTATGACTTGTCCGACGTACCTTCAAGTTGCACCTTAAGAACCACAAGATGCACCTTAGGAACCACAAGATGCACCTTAAGAACCACAAGATGCACCTTAAGAACCACAAGATGCACCTTAGGAGCCACAAGATGCACCTTAAGAACCACGAGATGCACCTTAGGAACCACAAGATGCACCTTAGGAGCCACAAGATGCCCCTTAAGAACCACAAAATGCACCTTAGGAACCACAAGATGCACCTTAAGAACCACGAGATGCACCTTAAGAACCACAACCAAATTGTTTCAGTTCTCTTTTCCATACTTTGCGATATTGTTCAACGTTCTGGTGCATATGTGAAAATTACTATAACATGATAATTTAAAATTATTCACTCCATTCCCATAGATATTTTACTATTTGTCGGTATCTTTTTCGTTATATCATCTTACGTTATCCATCTTCACAGGTAGTTGACTTTATTGACCCCTCGTATCTGTTCCTTATCTGCTTTGACCTACAGTAAAGATCTTATTTCTTGTAATTACCATACATTCTGGTTTTCTATAATTTCTCTTCTGATTCAGCTATTAAAATTGTGTCATCAACAGAAAGCAATTTTTTTCAAAATTTGTATCATCTCTCAGTGGTATAGCGGTATATTTGCGGTGGGAAGAACACAGATAGCCATTTATGTAGTTTTGTGCTTAACACCGACACCATAAACCATCAAATTCTGTCTGTCAATAATCAGTCCTGGTAAGTCGTCAATCTCCCTGAAGATTTTCTCACTGTACAAAGTAACAAGTCAGGTGGAGTACACAACCTTGCCTCACGCATCTCTTAATTTGAAATCATTTAATTAATTTTCTATCTTTACTACTGCTGTTTGGCCCTATTAAAGGTTTCTTGAAACTCTTGAATCTTTATCACCAGTTTCCAGTTCTTCTGACATTTTCATTAACTCCACATACTTGACTCTATCAAAAGCTTCAGTACAATCAATAAAACACAAGAAAAGGTCTTTCTTCATTTCTAGTATCCTCTCCAAATGCATTCGTACCATAAAGATGACATTTCTTGTACCACGATCATCAGTAAAACCACACCAAACTTTTGCAATGTCCAGTCATATTCTACTTCTAGGTTTCATCATCAACACTTTCAATAGAATCTTTGCCACCTGGTTCATTAAAATGCTGGTTCGATGGTGTTCACGTTCAAAAACTTCAGGCCTTTTGAGGATCTCAGTAAAGATTGATTTATAGGATTCCTTATGTATTTCGCCACTTTTATAACTTATTGATAATATTTGTTAACTTTTCTGTACCAAACTCTTCCATATATTTTATTTGTTCTACTGAAGTTTCAGTCATTTTGATATGTTTCCTTCATTTTCAATTTCTTGAAGACAGTTTTTTTTTAATTTCAACTAAACACCTTTTTTAATAAGATCCTTTTTCATTTAAATGTGTAATCGAACTTCTTTGTCGCTTTTGACTTTTTAAGTATCCTCAACTTTATCTTGATGGTACATACTACACGGACATGGTCACTCCTGTAGTCAACAGTTGGTGAACTTAAGATTTCTGTAGTACATTCTTGAATGTTCTATTAGTGTTGATATGATAAAGTTGGTATAAAACATTATATCCGAAACACTTTCTTGTGTAACTTTCTTCTCGGGTGATGCTCAAAACATGTTTTCTCGATGACTTTTCCATTTGCAAAACACCAATCAGTTAGTTATTCTTCTCTTACCAAACCCTTTTCCCTAGTGGCTCAGCGGTATGTCTGTGGACTTACAACGCTAAAAATCGGGTTTCAATACCCGTGGTGGGCAGAGCACAGATAGCCCCTTGTGTAGTTGTGTGCTTAATTCAAAACAAGAGCAACTACTACCAAACCCGTGTGCTCCAACAATATTATCTCCCTGCTCACAAACAACTTTAGATCTTCCATCACTGCGACCACTTCTCGCGGTTTACGTTATTTTTTCGCTTTATCTAGGTCTTCAATGTCTTCTCCCTCGTTTTGAAGTGTCGGTGGATCGATTTATATTATTACATTGTTGAAAAGTTTCGCCTTTATTTTAACAAGCGTCATTGTATTAGGCGTTGCCCAAAACGCTTGCAAAAACGTTAAGGTTTCTTTGTCCAAAGTCAACCAAACTCCATTTTCGTATCATCTGACGTTTTGAATAAAATATCTTTATACCTTTCCAACGTACTTCACATTAACCTAGAATATTGTTCTTTAATCTGTTCATTTCATGCTTCACATTAAACAGTTTTCCAGTTAGGTGTAAAATTATCACATTCCACACTGCCATTTTGACTGCTCTCTTCTGGATACAGACAGTAGCAAGCTGACAGCAGGAGTCACACATAACTTTTCTTACTGGACGAGTTGCCATTTCTCTCAGGGACACCTCCTCACGCCGTTGTAATATTTCATTAATTATGTTTGATAACATACTGCAGTAGGTTACTAGGTTGCAGCAGGTTTCCTTTGTCATTATGTCAGTTGCACCAGGCTTCCAATAAAGGAAATTATCCAAAGTACTGCACTCCAAACAGCTTCAACTGTAATCTGGTAAGTGAGGTTAACACGTACTACGCCTAACCTTAGGTCGACCTAGAGACTACAGTAGTTACAAAGTACTTGTCTCACTGTTAGTCCTTCTGCTAAATGCAACTTAACTTCACACTCAGAACCAATGGGACAAGTACTTTCTCTTAATTGGCTTTAGACTGTGAATGTATCTTTAAGTTCAGTCTTTTATGGGTTCAAGCACATCTGAACCTGGTCCACTAATGATTTCAGTTTTGTTTACCTGTTGTTGTACAGTGAGCTCTTGCGTTAGTGTACAATTGAAGGAATGGACTATTTTCACGGCTTTTTGAATGTTAGCGCGCAATTATACACTGATTGTGACTCTACAAGTTTTTGAAATTCGCTTGTATTTCTGTATGCTTTGTCTTTAGGTTTATTTAGATTCATTTTAACATTTAATATTTTCACTCCGTTGTTTTATGGTTGCTGACGACTTTCGTTCTCGTTCACGTGAGGATGTTAAATTTTCAATTTTCATCTTCATTACCGTACATATACGTCAACTGTCTTACTGATACTTCGTATATGATACTAGTTGACTGAAACGAAGGGCCCGGCATGGCCAAGCGCGTAAGGCACGCGACTCGTGATCAGAGGGTCGCGGGTTCGCGCCCGCGTCGCGCTAAACATGCTCACCCTCCCAGCCGTGGGGGCGTTATAATGTTACGGTCAATCCCACTTTTCGTTGGTAAAAGAGTAGCCCAAGAGTTGGCGGTGAGTGGTGATGACTAGCTGCCTTCCCTCTAGTCTTACACTTCTAAATTAGGGACGGCTAGCACAGATAGCCCTCGAGTAGCTTTGTGCGAAATTCCAAAACAAACAAACAAACTGAAACGAAGAAATATTATTTGTGAAAATGTACTTTATACAAAATAAATTAAACTAACTATATAAAAATATATTTTATCAAAGTTAAACTTGCTTTCAAATGCATAGAGAAAATTAAATGCCATATTGACTCAATCACTATGAACTTGCAAATCGTTTAGCGTATCTTAAATTATAAATATAATTTATCCACACTCGTGTATGTATGTGTATAAAACAAATTTTTTGCAATAAATTTGAACCTGAACGATTAACTAAAAATAAAAGTTTTTATTTTTTAAACGATGCTGAAAAATACGTTCGGGAGCCAGTGAAGCTAAGAGTTAACGTATTTAGTAGTATAATGGACGATAATTCGTACTTTTTTACCGTTACTACACACAAACCTTAGTTTGATAGATACTGATTACATAAAACAAATACTCTCGATCAAATAATCTTAGAGTTTCCGCATTTCCAAACGACTTAAAATAAAACTATATTATGGCATATCATTATTTAATCGAACGTCTTGTGACTTCATCTAAGGAAGGCTAGCCTTTACTTTTAAATGTAACTCTTATCTGATGCTGACTCTATACTATTGACCGAAACGTTGTAATTATTCAATTCAGAAGTTGCCTTCTGTAAACGTTTCTCTTCTTGGATATTTGAATTCATCGTTTTGTTTAGTAAGCTCCTCACTGAATATTAGTTTTGTTTAGCTTTATTATTTTTTTTGCTTTGAAAGGCTACATATACAAGTAAAGGCTAACTGCTTATTAACCTGAAGATGACCTAAGAAGGTTGAAACGTTGTTCTCTGATGTATTAGTAAAAGTGTTAATACCCATACCAGCCGTCTTGAGATACATAAGTACGTAAAAAATTCACATAAAAGTAAGACTGACTCTGATACCTATTATTATTTTCTAAGTTTGATGTTGCACGTACGGTGTGAAAACATAAAGAGTAAACTTTTAGAAGCTAACGCATCCCGAAAATGACCGAATAACATTTTTAAATCATAGACTGGTGGCGAGTCGACGAAAGTTTATCTTTGTTATGTGTAAGGTAAGAATGAATAATAGAAGAATGACGGACTTTTATGTTAAACATTCTTTCTTTTACCGCGTTGAAATTGTAGAGACTGGATAAGTAGAGCCTTCGGATGGTTCTGGTTTAGTAAAACTACAGAAATCTGGTAACTTGGTCTTCGGATAGTTCTGTTTTGTTGCAATATATAAACTGATAATTAGAGTTTTTGTATAGTTCTGTTCTACTAATTATATAAGCTGGATAACTAAGGTCTTGGGTGGTTCTATGTTAAATATTCATGACTGTTTCAATTTAGGTTTAATGTGAGTGTTATGATTTGGTTTAGATAGTTTATATAGTGCAAGTGTTAAACTCAGTCACTTTGAGAAGCGATATTTTATTGTAAGTTTGTTTATGCAACTGTTCCCGAGCCGTACGTTGTGTAGTTCGCTAGTTATGAATTGGTGATTCTTATACTGTTGCATCATGTTACAAAACCTTTTTAATTGTTTCTTTTTCTTTTTGTTTTAATTGAGTATTATTCCATCACAAAATCTCTTAATGTGTGACAAGCTCTAGTTCTCTGTCGGGCTATAAATACGCGCCCAAAAATATAGTTCGATATATAAGTAGATAAATCTTAACCGAGTGATTTTGAGTTAGCCGTAAATAGCGTACTGTGACAGTTTTTAAAGTTACGTTATCACAAATTATATCGTAATAACAGAAAAGAGAAAAATAATTTGTCGTGTCAGTTGTGTTTTAAAGTAATTGAATCAGTCAATGTGGACTTTGACGAAAAAAAAAGAGACAATATAAATAATTGAATACAGCTGTGATAACCAACAATGTAATGAACATTTGTATATACATTTGACCTGTTTTAATATATTATTTCAAAAGAAGTGAACTGTGCTATGAATATTTATTGTTAAAATTTACCACCAACAAGTCACAAACACCTTTGTAAAGAATCCAGTTATTAATATGTAAGGACTGGTTTTGGGTTATTATGTTTAAGTAAAACTATATAACTAAGGGTTTGGCGTGTCTCTGTTTAAGGAAAACTAGAAACTGAATAATTTGGGTCTTCGGGCGGTTCTGCGTTTTGTATTAAATCACGTATATAATGACGTCAAACTAATTATTTACTATCTCAACCTGTGTCAACGCCAGACAAATTGAAGATTGTTTATCAAGTATTATTGTTTAGTTTCTCAGATGCATAGTTTACAGTAGTATTGTTCACATAATTTAAGATAGACATCTTTTGTTCAATAGTATTGTTCACTTCATTTAATAGAGATAATGTTATGTAAATAGCTGTGTAATAACAGATTTTTTCTGCAAATATTAAACAAATGTAAACAGTCACGATAAATACATAGACCGTCAATAGTTTTTTATTGTACTCACTGTCAATAAGAAGGGTATATGCTATGTCACAAGATTAATAGAAGATTTTATGTTGAACATCTAAAGACTAGATTCGCTTAGTAAATCCTTGAAAGTATTTTCAGCCGTCAATATTTGCACTTTAGTAAAATTAAGAAGAGTGAGAAAGATAAACAACGGAGGTTCAATATGATGTATAATTATACAATAATGGTAAAACATTAAGAGAGTGGTATAAATAAACACTACTGGTAAAACATGTGGAGAGTGATAGAAATAAACACTACTAATAAAACACGAGGAAAGTGTATAAATAAACAACACTTGTAAAACGTGGTGGGAGTGGTAGAAGTAAATGATACTAATAATACATGAGGAGAGTGGTAGAAGTAAGTCATACTAGTAATACATGAGGAGAGTGGTAGAAGTAAATGACACTGTTAAAACATGAGGAGAGTGGTAGAAGTAAATGATACTAGTAATACATGAGGAGAGTTGTAGAAGTAAATGATATTAGTAACACATGAGGAGAGTGGTAGAAGTAAGTCATACTAGTAATACATGAGGAGAGTGGTAGAAGTAAATGATACTGTTAAAACATGAGGAGAGTGGTAGAAGTAAATGATACTGATAAAACATGAGGAGAGTGATAGAAGTAAATGATACTAGTAAAACATGAGGAGAGTGGTAGAAGTAAATGATACTGATAAAACATGAGGAGAGTGGTAGAAGTAAATGATACTGATAAAACATAAGGAGAGCGGTAGAAGTAAATGATACTGATAACACATGAGGAGAGTGGTAGAAGTAAATGATACTGGTAAAACATGAGGAGAGTGGTAGAAGTAAATGATACTGGTAAAACATGAGGAGAGTGATAGAAGTAAATGATACTGGTAAAACATGAGGAGAGTGGTAGAAGTAAATGATACTGGTAAAACATGAGGAGAGTGATAGAAGTAAATGATACTGGTAAAACATGAGGAGAGTGATAGAAGTAAATGATACTGGTAAAACATGAGGAGAGTGGTAGAAGTAAATGACACTGGTAAAACATGAGGAGAGTGGCAGAAGTAAATGATACTGGTAAAACATGAGGAGAGTGGTAGAAGTAAATGATACTAGTAAAACATGAAGAGAGTGGTAGAAGTAAATGATACTGGTAAAACATGAAGAGAGTGGTAGAAGTAAATGATACTGGTAAAACATGAGGAGAGTGGTAGAAGTAAATGACACTGGTAAAACATGAGGAGAGTGGTAGAAGTAAATGATACTGGTAAAACATGAGGAGAGTGGTAGAAGTAAATGATACTGATAAAACATGAGGAGAGTGGTAGAAGTAAATGATACTGATAAAACATGAGGAGAGTGGTAGAAGTAAATGATACTGATAAAACATGAGGAGAGTGGTAGAAGTAAATGATACTGATAAAACATGAGGAGAGTGGTAGAAGTAAATGATACTGATAAAACATGAGGAGAGTGGTAGAAGTAAATGATACTGATAAAACATAAGGAGAGCGGTAGAAGTAAATGATACTGATAACACATGAGGAGAGTGGTAGAAGTAAATGATACTAGTAATACATGAGGAGAGTGATAGAAGTAAATGATACTGATAAAACATGAGGAGAGTGGTAGAAGTAAATGATACTGATAAAACATGAGGAGAGTGGTAGAAGTAAATGATACTGATAAAACATAAGGAGAGTGGTAGAAGTAAATGATACTGGTAAAACATGAGGAGAGTGGTAGAAGTAAATGACACTGGTAAAACATGAGGAGAGTGGTAGAAGTAAATGATACTGGTAAAACATGAGGAGAGTGGTAGAAGTAAACGATACACCGATAAAACATGAGGAGAGTGGTAGAAGCAAAATGATACCGATAAAACATGAGGAGAGTGGTAGAAGTAAAATGACACTGGCAAAACATGAGGAGAGTGGTAGAAGTAAAACGATACTGGTAAAACATGAGGAGAGTGGTAGAAGCAAATGATACCGATAAAACATGAGGAGAGTGGCAGAAGTAAATGATACTGATAAAACATGAAGAGAGTGGTAGAAGTAAGTTATACTAGTAAAACATGAAGAGAGTGGTAGAAGTAAATGATACTGATAACACATGAGGAGAGTGGTAGAAGTAAATGATACTAGTAATACATGAGGAGAGTGATAGAAGTAAATGATACTAGTAATACATGAGGAGAGTGGTAGAAGTAAATGATACTAGTAATACATGAGGAGAGTGGCAGAAGCAAGTTATACTAGTAATACGAGGAGAGTGGTAGAAGCAAATGACACCGATAAAACATGAGGAGAGTGGTAGAAGTAAATGATACCGATAAAACATGAGGAGAGTGGTAGAAGTAAAATGATACTGATAAAACATGAGGAGAGTGGCAGAAGCAAATGATACTGATAAAACATGAGGAGAGTGGTAGAAGCAAATGATACCGATAAAACATAAGGAGAGTGGTAGAAGTAAATGATACTGATAACAATGAGAGGAGAGTGGTAGAAGTAAATGATACCAGTAATACATGAGGAGAGTGATAGAAGCAAATGATACTGATAAAACATGAGGAGAGTGGCAGAAGTAAATGATACTGATAAAACATGAGGAGAGTGGTAGAAGCAAATGACACTGGTAAAACATGAAGAGAGTGGTAGAAGTAAATGATAACTGGTAAAACATGAGGAGAGTGGTAGAAGTAAATGACACTGGTAAAACATGAGGAGAGTGGTAGAAGTAAATGATACTGGTAAAACATGAGGAGAGTGGTAGAAGTAAATGATACTGATAAAACATGAGGAGAGTGGTAGAAGTAAATGATACTGATAAAACATGAGGAGAGTGGTAGAAGCAAAACGATACCGATAAAACATGAGGAGAGTGGTAGAAGTAAACGATACTGATAAAACATGAGGAGAGTGGTAGAAGCAAATGATACCGATAAAACATGAGGAGAGTGGCAGAAGCAAATGATACACTGATAAAACATAAGGAGAGCGGTAGAAGTAAATGATACCGATAAACACATGAGGAGAGTGGTAGAAGTAAATGATACTAAGTAATACATGAGGAGAGTGATAGAAGTAAATGATACTGATAAAACATGAGGAGAGTGGCAGAAGCAAATGACACTGATAAAACATGAGGAGAGTGGCAGAAGCAAATGATACCGATAAAACATAAGGAGAGCGGTAGAAGTAAATGATACTGATAAAACATGAGGAGAGTGGCAGAAGCAAATGATACCGATAAAACATAAGGAGAGCGGCAGAAGTAAATGATACTGATAAAACATGAGGAGAGTGGTAGAAGCAAACGACATCGATAAAACATGAGGAGAGTGGCAGAAGTAAATGATAAAGACAACAATATGAGGAGAGTGGTAGAAGCAAATGATACTAGTAACACATGAGGAGAGTGATAGAAGCAAATGATACTGATAAAACATGAGGAGAGTGGCAGAAGTAAAATGATACTGATAAAACATGAGGAGAGTGGTAGAAGCAAATGATACTGATAAAAACACGAGGAGAGTGGTAGAAGTAAAAACGATACTGATAAAACATGAGAGAGAGTGGCAGAAGCAAAACGATACTGATAAAACATGAGGAGAGTGGTAGAAGCAAAATGATACCGATAAAACATGAGGAGAATGGTAGAAGTAAATGATACTGATAAAACATAAGGAGAGCAGTAGAAGTAAATGATACCGATAAACAATACGAGGAGAGTGGCAGAAGCAAAACGACACCAGTAATACATGAGGAGAGTGATAAAAGCAAACGACACTAGTAATGGCATGAGGAGAGCGGGTAGAAGCAAACGACGATACTAGTAATACATGAGGAGAGTGGCAGAAGCAAGTTATACTAGCAAGTAACACATGAGGAGAGTGGCAGAAGCAAACGATAACCGATAAAACATGAGGAGAGTGGCAGAAGTAAATGATACCGATAAAACATGAGGAGAGTGGCAGAAGTAAAATGATACCAGCAAAACATGAAGAGAGTGGTAGAAGCCAAACGATACTAGTAAAACATGAAGAGAGTGGTAGAAGCAAGTTATACCAGCAAAACACGAAGAGAGTGGCAGAAGCAAATGATACCGATAACATCACGAGGAGAGTGGTAGAAAAACGATACCAGTAACACATGAGGAGAGTGATAGAAGCAAACGATACCAGTAATACATGAGGAGAGTGGTAGAAGTAAACGATACCAGTAATACATGAGGAGAGTGGTAGAAGCAAGTTATACTAGTAATACATGAGGAGAGTGGTAGAAGCTAAATGATACCGATAAAACATGAGGAGAGTGGTAGAAGTAAATGATACCGATAAAACATGAGGAGAGTGGCAGAAGCTAAACGATACCGATAAAACATAAGGAGAGCGGCAGAAGCAAAACGATAACTGACAACAATACGAGAGGAGAGTGGCAGAAGCAAAATGATACCAGTAATACATGAGGAGAGTGATAGAAGCAAACGATACCGATAAAACACGAGGAGAGTGGTAGAAGCCAAATGACACCGATAAAACATGAGGAGAGTGGTAGAAGTAAAACGATACCGATAAAACATAAGGAGAGTGGTAGAAGTAAAACGATAACTGGTAAAACATGAGGAGAGTGGTAGAAGTAAATGACAACTGGTAAAACATGAGGAGAGTGGCAGAAGTAAACGATACTGGTAAAACATGAGGAGAGTGGCAGAAGTAAATGACACTGATAACACATGAGGAGAGTGGTAGAAGTAAAACGATACCTAGTAATACATGAGGAGAGTGATAGAAGCAAACGATACTAGTAATACATGAGGAGAGTGGTAGAAGTAAATGATACCAGTAACAATATGAGGAGAGTGGTAGAAGTAAGTTACACTAGTAATACATGAGGAGAGTGGTAGAAGCAAATGATACTGATAAAACATGAGGAGAGTGGCAGAAGCAAATGACACTGATAAAACATGAGGAGAGTGGCAGAAGTAAATGATACCGATAAAACATGAGGAGAGTGGTAGAAGTAAAACGATACCGATAAAACATGAGGAGAGTGGTAGAAGTAAATGATACTGATAAAACATAAGGAGAGTGGTAGAAGTAAATGATACTGATAACACATGAGGAGAGTGGTAGAAGTAAATGATACTAGTAATACATGAGGAGAGTGATAGAAGTAAATGATACTGATAAAACATGAGGAGAGTGGTAGAAGTAAATGATACTGATAAAACATGAGGAGAGTGGTAGAAGTAAATGATACTGGTAAAACATGAAGAGAGTGGTAGAAGTAAATGATACTGGTAAAACATGAGGAGAGTGGTAGAGTAAACGACACTGGTAAAACATGAGGAGAGTGGCAGAAGTAAATGATACTGGTAAAACATGAGGAGAGTGGTAGAAGTAAATGATACCGATAAAACATGAGGAGAGTGGTAGAAGCAAATGATACTGATAAAACATGAGGAGAGTGGTAGAAGCAAATGATACTGATAAAACATGAGGAGAGTGGTAGAAGTAAATGATACTGATAAAACATGAGGAGAGTGGTAGAAGTAAATGATACTGATAAAACATGAGGAGAGTGGTAGAAGTAAATGATACTGATAAAACATAAGGAGAGCGGTAGAAGTAAATGATACTGATAAATTCAATATGAGGAGAGTGGTAGAAGTAAATGATACCAGTAATAATATGAGGAGAGTGATAGAAGTAAATGATACTGATAAAACATGAGGAGAGTGGTAGAAGTAAATGATACCGATAAAACATGAGGAGAGTGGCAGAAGCAAATGATACCGATAAAACATAAGGAGAGCGGTAGAAGTAAATGATACTGATAAAACATGAGGAGAGTGGTAGAAGCCAAACGATACTGATAAAACATAAGGAGAGATGGCAGAAGCAAATGATTACCGATAAAACATGAGGAGAGTGGCAGAAGCAAAATGATACTGATAAAACATGAGGAGAGTGGTAGAAGTAAATGATAGTGATAACACATGAGGAGAGTGGTAGAAGTAAATGATACTAGCAATACATGAGGAGAGAGTGATAGAAGCAAAACGACACTGATAAAACATGAGGAGAGTGGTAGAAGTAAATGATACCGATAAAACATGAGGAGAGTGGCAGAAGCAAATGATACTGATAAAACATGAGGAGAGTGGTAGAAGTAAATGATACTGATAAAACATGAGGAGAGTGGTAGAAGTAAATGATACTGATAAAACATGAGGAGAGTGGTAGAAGCAAATGATACCGATAAAACATGAGGAGAATGGCAGAAGTAAACGACACTGATAAAACATAAGGAGAGCGGTAGAAGTAAATGATACTGATAAACAATACGAGGAGAGTGGTAGAAGTAAAACGATACCAGTAACACATGAGGAGAGTGATAAAAAGTAAATGATAGTAGTAATACATGAGGAGAGTGGCAGAAGTAAATGATACCAGTAATACATGAGAGAGAGTGGCAGAAGCAAGCCATACCAGTATACAATACGATGATGAGAGTGGTAGAAAAAATGATACCGATAAAACATGAGGAGAGTGGTAGAAGCAAATGACACCGATAAAACATGAGAGAGTGGCAGAAGTAAATGACACTAGTAAAACATGAAGAGAGTGGTAGAAGTAAACGATACCAGTAAAACATGAAAGAGTGGTAGAAGTAAGTTACACTAGTAAAACATGAAGAGAGTGGCAGAAGTAAATGATACTGATAACATGAGGAGAGTGGTAGAAGTAAATGATACCAGTAAACAACATGAGGAGAGTGATAGAAGTAAATGATACCAGTAATACATGAGGAGAGTGGTAGAAGTAAATGATACCAGTAACACATGAGGAGAGTGGTAGAAGCAAGTTACACCAGTAATACATGAGGAGAGTGGTAGAAGTAAATGATACTGATAAAACATGAGGAGAGTGGTAGAAGTAAATGATACCGATAAAACACGAGGAGAGTGGCAGAAGCAATGATACTAGCAAAACATGAAGAGAGTGGTAGAAGCCAAACGATACTAGCAAAACATGAAGAGAGTGGTAGAAGCAAGTTATACTAGTAAAACATGAAGAGAGTGGTAGAAGTAAATGATACCAGTAAAACATGAAGAGAGTGGCAGAAGTAAGCCATACCAGTAACACATGAGGAGAGTGGCAGAAGTAAATGACACTGATAAAACATGAGGAGAGTGGTAGAAGTAAATGATACCAGTAAAACATGAGGAGAGTGGTAGGCAGTAAACGATACTAAGTAACAATACGAGGAGAGTGGCAGAAGCAAATGATACCGATAAAACATGAGGAGAGTGATAGAAGTAAACGATACCAGTAAAACATGAGGAGAGTGGTAGAAGTAAATGATACTAGTAATACATGAGGAGAGTGGTAGAAGTAAATGATACCAGTAACAATATGAGGAGAGTGGCAGAAGTAAAACGATACCAGTAATACATGAGGAGAGTGATAGAAGTAAATGACACTGGTAATACATGAGGAGAGTGGTAGAAGTAAATGATACTAGTAATACATGAGGAGAGTGGTAGAAGTAAATGATACTAGTAATACATGAGGAGAGTGGTAGAAGTAAATGATACTAGTAATACATGAGGAGAGTGGTAGAAGTAAATGATACTGATAAAACATGAGGAGAGTGGTAGAAGTAAATGATACTAGTAATACATGAGGAGAGTGATAGAAGTAAATGATAGTGATAAAACATGAGAAGAGTGATAGAAGTAAGTCATACTAGTAAAACATGAGGAGAGTGATAGAAGTAAAAACAGTATTGGTAAATATGAGAGAGACACAGCAGAAACAACACTGGTAAGCATACGATTTTATGGAAGAATGAAACATCATTTGTTGAGACAGTTCAGCTGTTAGAACAAGTAGCTTGAATGTGAATACAGATGTGACAAACATTGTATGGTCTGATGAAATTTATTTCTATAAACATTCACCCTTTACCATTGTCTATTGCTAAAACAGACAGTTTTAGAACTTCTCAGACAGGTTGGCTTTCTGATTACGTCATGTTCACTTAAGATAAATACCAATTGTCCAGAGCACTTTTCACAACTTCTTTAGAAATTGTAACTGTATCATTTTAATTAGTTGATTTGAACAGTTTACTTCAGTCTTTATGATATTCGCATTTCAAATCATTAAAGGTACATAGTTTTACTGCAGTAAAATTCTCTTTCAGGGTTTGATATCCAGTTTAGGTGTTATAAGATTGAGGTTTGTCTTAAACGCCATAATAGCAGTTTAAATTTAATAAGACTGAAATCCGTCTTTAGCATCATAATAACAAATTGAATTTAGTAAGACTTACAGAAAACTAATATTCTGAAATAACTTTGTGTAGTCATTCATAACACCACGCCAAACTGATTTGATCAAGTTCGCGAAACGATTAAAGAAATCTATCGTTTCTAACGTGATTACATCGATAAATGAAGAATGATTTTTCACGTCCTTAAAACCATTGTGTTTACTGACTGTAAACTGATATAGTTGTTAAAAATAAATAAATTATTTAAATAAAATGTCTTTCTGAACTACTTTTATGTATAATTTCACAAACGTTTTACTTTGTCTATCATAACATTAATTATGTTAGTAAAAGAACATACTTGGAGCTTACATTTATCATACACAAATATTTTATTTGTTTTTATTTAGGTTTAGCAGTTCATGAAATAGATCGTATGTTAGGCACCCTTCCAAGAAACTGACTGAAATGTAACACTATGTAACAAAATTTTTACTTTTTCTTGTTCCTGGGCAGAATGTGTTATTTCCCAATTGCTTATGCTAAAAGTGAATGGAAAATACCTATTTTTCTGCTCAAACTTTGCTTTTGTGACCTGGAAGTGTATAACGAAAACATTATGGTAGACTATATTTGGGGGCTGATACGTGAAAGTGATTTACATCACAATAGCAAATCTCGAAACACTACTCACTTCTAAACATTTGTGTATAACTTTAGTATAAATACATGTAAATCTTGATTCATATGCTGTTTTATTCAAACTTTATGTAAACGAAAATGTGCAAATTTGCCCGTTTTCACATAGAAAATAGGTTAATTTCTAACTTCATTATTCAGGTCACAAAAGCAAAGTTTGAAGGAAATAATGGCCATTTTGTGTACTTTTACAACACAAGCAATTAAGAAATATCACATAGTGTAATACATAGCCCAGGCCCCAGACATGAACCAAAAGCAAGATACAACTTTTGAACGATATCTTAATTAAGTGGTAAAACTACAAGATAAAACTTCTGAACGGTATCATAGTTAAGTGGTAGAACTACAAGATAAAACTTCTGAACGATATCTTAGTTAAGTGGTAGAACTACAAGATAAAACTTCTGAACGATATCATAGTTAAGTGGTAGAACTACAAGATAAAACTTCTGAACGATATCTTAGTTAAGTGGTAGAACTACAAGATAAAACTTCTGAACGATATCTTAGTTAAGTGGTAGAACTACAAGATAAAACTTCTGAACGATATCTTAGTTAAGTGGTAGAACTACAAGATAAAACTTCTGAACGATATCTTAGTTAAGTGGTAGAACTACAAGATAAAACTTCTGAACGATATCTTAGTTAAGTGGTAGAACTATAAGATAAAACTTCTGAACGATATCATAGTTAAGTGGTAGAACTACAAGATTAAACTTCTGAACGATATCATAGTTAAGTGATATAACTACAAGAATGAATTTCCGAACAATAACTAAGTTAAATTGTAGAACTTTAAGTTAACTTTACAAATATTTTCTCATTTATACAGTTTGTTTTGAATTTCGCGCAAAGTTACACAAGGTATATTCTAGCCGTCCCTAGTGTGAAAGAGGAAAGTTAGTCATCATCACCCACCTCTAACTCTTGGGCTTCTCTCTCAGGAACGAATAAAGGGCTCGATCGTACATCACAGCGTATCTATGGCTGAAAGGGTGAGTACATTTAGTGCGACGGGGATTCGTACCCGCGACACTCAGATTACGAATCGAGCACCCTCACCACCTGGTCATGCCAGGCCCAATTAAATAGTAGAACAACAATAGGATAAAAACTCCGAACACCATCTTAAGAACCAGGCATGACACTATACTTGGGACACCTGAATCACAATCGTTCGGTCGTAGGATCGAATACCGTCTACGAACGCATTCACCACTTCCGTCATGGGAGAGATATAATGTGACGGTCAATCTTACTATTCGTTGGTCAAGAGTATCCTTACAGTTGGCGGCGAGTAGAGAAGATTAGTAGCCCTCCGTCTAGTCTATTACCTCAAATTTACCAAGTCTAGAACAAGTGGCTCTTGTATACTTTCGCGCGAAATTTAAAAACAAAAAAACAAATGATATCTTAGTCAGTTGTTAAAACATTACAGGATAAGACTTCCCAACAATACTTATATTGTGTGGTCGAAACAACAATATGAAACTTACCGTGATGTATTTATTAAGTGATAGAACAATGACAAGGTGATTCTTATCAACGTTTATTTTGTTGTTGTTGTTGGAATGTCAGGCTTAGCATATTTAAAAACTGGATATTTTGCATGACTCGCACGCTTTCTGTGGAATGTAAAAATATTTAATGATAAGACTGTAGACGATAAAGGTTACAACATTCTGTTGTATAAACTTTATATTTATTATTTTGTGGGCGTATGAGATACTTATCCAGTCGTTCATCCCTTTAACTTATTATGTTAACTGCTATACTTAATATATTTGCAAATATATCATCGTCTTGTGTGTCGTTTTTTTAAGTATTTGAACTGGATATAAAAACACGAAGAGTCCATAAAAATGAAACTTGCATATTTTTAAAAAGATCTAACCAGCTTGTTCTTTGGTATGGGCTGCGGATCATACGTTCCACGGTTAGAGGCCTTGAATGTTTTCTGAACATACTTTCTACTTTTAGTTGTAGGCGCATTATAAAAAAATAAAAACAAACAGTATTACCCATTATTTGATTCAAATCAGCTGCTGCCTGATTCCTCGCATCTCGCTAGTAGTTCTATATTAGCGAAGACTATGGCTGAACCCTTCGGGTCCCTGACATATGTTTGGAATAAGACATCGCTGAGATTAAAATAATGAATACTAGTTTGTTATGTTAAATAATTAATTTAGGTGTTAAGTAATGACGTATTATTCTGCTGATATTATTATTTTTGTTATTAAATCAACAAAATTACATAATTTAATTTGACAGAATCGATTTTGTATCGTCAATTTTTATCATTTTCCATATAATTTTATATTGACATTCTGTATTGAAACACGTGATACTAGTTTAACATAGAATTAGGCCGTTTTCTTGATATTTTCATGTGCTACCAGTTTACAAATAATTCAACTACACATAATTTCACATTATTACACTAAATTAAAACACATGATATTATATTAGTTACAGTCAGGTTTACAATACCACATTATTTTGAGATAAAAAATAGCTTGTATACAGATAGGCTCGCACTGCAATGCTTTACCGATATAGGCATGTGCTTACATACAACTATAACCATCTCATCTTGAATTAGAAATATGTTACCAACTGGTTTGTTTATAGATTCATATTGTTGCACTTAACAAACACGTGTTGCTGAATGTGGGCAGATTTACATAATTGTGCTGTCTTGTGTTTTTTTCTTGTAGCAAAGCCACATCAGAGTATTTGCTGTGTCCACCTAGGGGAATCAAATCCCTGCTTTTAGCGTTTTAAATCCGAAGACTTACTGTTGCACCAGCAGGGGACATGCTGTCTTGAGCTGGACACGTGTTACTAGCCTGTTTGGACAGGTTTATTTTATTAGATCCTGTCAAGATAAACTCTTGTTACTAGAATACTTTACACTACTGAAGATGTCTTTCGTTATCATGTATGTAAGAGATATGTAGGGTTATCCCTCAGATATCTGGTATTACACTATCTTACAGTGGTGTAAATTCACAACTGTGAAGATCTTAGATAGGGACTTGATGTTTGAAAACAGAAGTGAGTTATCACGTATTTGTGGTATTTAGAGTTGCGTTATGACATGCGGAAGAAATACCTAAATTTAAAGAGACCAAGATGGGCGGGCGAATGCAACATGTCTCCTTGAAGCAATTCCGACATGGTCAATTTTGACATCAGAAAAACTGAAAACTGTCTAAATCACTGCTTAGGACCTGCAGAAAGGTATATTGGTACCAGACCCCTTGTAAGTTGGTTGACATACACAATTATAGTTCACGAAAATCTAAATTGTGTTGTTATCGGCGAAAATTTAGAGCAAAGGTAAAAAAAAGTTCGAAGTTGTCTATATTTGTGTTTGGGACCGGCAAAAAGAATTTTTATACAAAATTCTACGTAAATGAGCCGAAACAAAGTTAAGTAATTGATCAAAACACGTAAAATTATGAGTTTAATTTAACCTTTTGACCTCTTAATATGACCAAAATTGGCATGTCCCATATCTTTATAAATACATGTAAGGGACCTATAAAAATATATTTTTACCAAATCCCATGTAAAATGGTCAAAATACGGCCCAGTAATTAACCGAAAACCCAACATTATGTTTTAAAGTGAACTTTGACTCCGTAAAAAGACTCAAAATAGGCAAATCCAACTTTTTTTGTGTCGGTATATTAGGCGCATGAAAAATTATATTTCTGCCAACTGGTTAAGGCGCTCAAATCATAATCTAAGGGTCGCGGGTTCGAATTCCCGTCACACCAAATATGCTCGCCCTTTTAGCCGTGGGGGCGTTATAATGTTTCGGTCAATCTCACTACTCGTTGGTAAAAGAGTAGCCCAAGAGCTTGAGGTGGGTGATGATGACTAGTTGCCTTCTCTCTAGTCTTACACTGCTAAATTAGGGACGGCTAACGCCAATAGCCCTTGAGTAGCTTTGCGCGAATTCGAAACAGACAAATCATTAGAGGTTTGGTTTGGTTTTTTGGAATTTCGCACAAAGCTACTCGAGGGCTATCTGTGCTAGCCGTCCCTAATTTAGCAGTGTAAGACTAGAGGGAAAGCAGCTAGTCATCACCACCCACCGCCAACTCTTGTGCTACTCTTTTTGCCAACGAATAGTGGGATTGACCGTCACATTATAACGCTCCCACGGCTGGGAGGGCGAGCATGTTTGTCGCGACTCGGGCGCGAACCCGCGACCCTCAGATTACGAAGCGCACGCCTTAACGCGCTAGGCCATGCCAGGCCCCAAATCATTAGAGAAACACGTACGAATTGAATAATAAATTTATTATGTTCATTACTAGACTAAATGACAGTTTTGATGGGTTGTTTTCATCTGACCAGAAACTGGTTTTAAAAACAACTCTTCATGTTGCTGTTCACGTAACGAACAGCAAATTAATAACAAATAATGGTGCTCCGTTTAATGTGTGTCTGTACACAACAGGTGATTTGTTATCTGTTTACCTGAAGAACTGTTTACCGTTTGTGAACATGAAAACTAGTATTAGTGAGCTTGAAAATCTTGTGTTTGTGGTCATGATAACTGTTTCTCTTCCTCAACTTGCCTGATTTGTTTGTGATCATGATAACTGTTTCTCTTCAATCAACTTGCATGATTTGTTTGTGGTCATGATAACTGTTTCTCTTCCTCAACTTGCCTGATTTGTTTGTGATCATGATAACTGTTTCTCTTCAATCAACTTGCATGATTTGTTTGTGGTCATGATAACTGTTTCTCTTCCTCAACTTGTCTGATTTGTTTGTGGACACGATAACTGTTTCTCTTCCTCAACTTGCCTGATTTGTTTGTGGTCATGATAACTGTTTCTCTTCCTCAACTTGCATGATTTGTTTGTGGTAATGATAACTGTTTCTCTTCCTCAACTTGCCTGATTTGTTTGTGGTCATGATAACTGTTTCTCTTCCTCAACTTGCCTGATTTGTTTGTGGTCATGATAACTGTTTCTCTTCCTCAACTTGCCTGATTTGTTTGTGGTCATTATAACTGTTTCTCTTCCTCAACTTGCATGATTTGTTTGTGGTCATGATAACTGTTTCTCTTCCTCAACTTGCCTGATTTGTTTGTGGTCATGATAACTGTTTATCTTCCTCAACTTCCCTGATTTGTTTGTGGTCATGATAACTGTTTCTCTTCCTCAACTTGCCTGATTTGTTTGTGGTCATGATAACTGTTTCTCTTCCTCAACTTGCCTGATTTGTTTGTGGTCATTATAACTGTTTCTCTTCCTCAACTTGCATGATTTGTTTGTGGTCATGATAACTGTTTCTCTTCCTCAACTTGCCTGATTTGTTTGTGGTCATGATAACTGTTTCTCTTCCTCAACTTGCCTGATTTGTTTGTGGTCATGATAACTGTTTCTCTTCCTCAACTTGCATGATTTGTTTGTGGTCATGATAACTGTTTCTCTTCCTCAACTTGCCTGATTTGTTTGTGGTCACGATAACTGTTTCTCTTCCTCAACTTGCCTGATTTGTTTGTGATCATGATAACTGTTTCTCTTTCTCAACTTGCCTGATTTGTTTGTGGTCAAGATAACTGTTTCTCTTCCTCAACTTGCCTGATTTGTTTGTGGTCATGATAACTGTTTCTCTTCCTCAACTTGCCTGATTTGTTTGTGGTCATGATAACTGTTTCTCTTTCTCAACTTTCCTGATTGTCGTTACTTTCTAAACCATTTCTCACTCCAGTCTTCAATGTTGTAGACCAAACATGATGTTCATTTATTGGTTATTATTTTATTACCCATATAATATTAACATTTCTTAAATCTCAGGGCCAGCATGGCTAGGTGGGTAAGATACTCGACTCGTAATCTGAAGGTCGCGGGTTTTAATCCACGTCACACCAAACATGATGGTCGCCTTTTCAGCCGTGGAGGCGTTATTATGTTTTGGTCAATCCCACTATTCGTTGGTAAAAGAGTAGCCCAAGAGTTGGGTGGTGATGATTAGCTGCCTTTCTTCTAGTCTTACACTGCTAAATTAGGGACGGCTAACGCAAATAGCCCTCGTGTAGCTTTGCGCGAAATTCAAAAAACAAAAACAAACAAAAGACGTATATAAATAGGGTTCCGACTACTGTTGTTAATCCTAGCGGCTTAAAGAATTTTGAATTAAGCGACACGTGTCGTTGGTAATGGATATGACAGACAAAGTGTAGTTGGAATACTCTTATTATACATTCTCCTTATTCTTGAAAATCTATAAGGGACTAGATTAAGAATGAGTGTTTAATGGTTAAATAGGTCCAATACTAATAGCTTAGTAAAAGTAAGATTGTAACCATTGTTCGCCGATTTATCATAGCAGTTATTGTTTTAAAAAATCAAACTCGGAAATTATAAAATTTGGTGTGAAAATATTTCATGCTGTTGTAATCGAATTATTAAATTATCAGAAGAAAGTTGTTTTATTTGGTTTTCTTGACAAGCGATTATGAATTCGATTAAAACTTGTATGTACAGCCCTATCATACTAACCAGAACGATTAAACAGTAAGTACTATTTAATCCTATTTCAGTTATGCTTTATCTATGTAACATCAATTTAAATAACGAAACTTTGTGGTTTAGGCCCTTTGTTTACTGACCAGTCGGGCTGTAATCTCCACATTCCACCTCTTGATGCTGGTGTACCCAATCAGAATGCCCTATCTCACCCGAACGGACAGCTACGGTCAAAACGTATTCGTACATCATTCAAACACCATCAGTTAAGAACAATGAAGTCCTACTTCGCAATCAATCAGAATCCAGATGCTAAAGACCTGAAACAATTGGCTCAAAAGACAGATCTTTCAAAACGAGTACTTCAGGTAGAGCTCATGTATTTCTATTTTAAAGTGTCCACTTGTATAATAAAATCATTATTTTTTTATGAAGTGTATTAATTTTTTTAGTAAATAATGCTTTAATATTCCACCTTCTATAAGTAATTGTTTATTGTTTTCATTATTGCTGACGTTACTCTACTAACGTAACTTTGCAAGAGAATATTTAATATAAACAGCATTGTAATGAAAGTTGTTTTTCTTTACATTAGCGCTAAATACAATTAAGGTTCTCAATTGCAGCTTAACTCAGAATAATACTTTGTTTTCTTCGTGTTTAGGTGTGGTTTCAGAATGCCAGAGCAAAATGGCGCAGAAATAACGTAAAACAACAGAACCAACAATCTCAACACCACACACCACAACAACAGCACAATCTGAATGACTGTAGTCCAGGAGCTGTCAGTTCTTTCTCAGAACCTAGCCCCCCAGCCTCAGGTTCGATGAGAACAGAGTCTACACTAGGGGGTGTTCCTCCCCAGATTCCAAAACCTTTATCCTGTGTTGAATACTCGCCCACAGTTTCCCATCATTCTGCGCCTTCTGGAGATTCATTTCCGTTAAACTCATTTCAAGAATTGTTCTAAATCAGTCGTTCTTAATACACTTACAAGAGTTGTTAAATAAAAATGTCTTATCGTTTTTATCAATGTATCTTCAGATCAATGATAGGTTTATGTGTCCTCCGGAAGAAAACAAACAAACCTGGTTATCTCTTTCGTAGTATTCTAAAGAAAATAAATTCTCTGAAAGGGAAACATGTTTGAGTAATATGACATAGTAATATTGGCTTGAAATCAACCGAGATTTCCAATTTGGACGTAACTGCTTGTTTCTAAATCCAAGGAACGACTGAAAAGATGCTCTAGAAACTGTTCGTGTAAATATGATTTTATAAAAAGTCTATTCACATATTTATGTAAATATAATGTAAAACTAAGAATAGAACGGAAAATATTTGATAAGTATGACTTGTTGCTATTTCCTTTGTGGTTAATTGGTGAAGTTGTATATTCATATATATATACGTGTGTGTGTGTTTGTGTAACTATTTATCATTTGAATAGCAGTTGATGATACCTGTAACAACTGAATCTTAAGATACAGTCAGATAATACTTACCACATTAATGCTTTAGTTTTAGAAGTTAAAAAGTTTCATACCTATCGTAAACAATTTGGGACAGGTGTAAGCCGATGGATTTAGAATGTTAAAATTCGGGGTTAGCTTCCCACAGTGGACACAGCAGATAGTCCAATGTGGCTTTAGTCTAAATTAAATATAAAATTTATTTTCAGAATATCGAATAAGGGTTTCTAATCACTATCTTAGGAAAATAATATTTCTACTAATAAACCAAAATTTCTTTCTTTAACTATTCTTCATGTGTTTCAGTGGCACATTTCAATTTTTTATTTCATTTCCTTATTACAAAACTTAAAAGGTTTGTGTATGTATTTCTATAATATTTCTTCTTACTCTTACGAAAGTATAATTTGGATTATAAGAATTTCCTATGAAAGCGCAAATATAGAAAACAGCTATGCGTTTTTTGAATAATAGCTAAAATAGATTATTTTTATTAGCTTTTAAAGTATTGCTGAAAATAGATTTTTCTAAAGCTTAAACAATATTTCTTGATGAAACCTTGTAGAATGGACGGTGTGTTTGTGTGTGTTGTCTTATAGCAAAGCCACATAGGGCTATCTGCTAAGCCCACCGAGGGGATTCGAACCCCTGATTTTAGAGTTGTAAATCCGTAGACATACCGCTGTACTAGCGGAGGGCAGAATGGACGGCAACTGCCTGTTGTAGAGACACAAGTGTAGAGGATGACGTTTCGAAAGTCTTCCGCCTTTCGTCTTCAGGTCAGTGTGTGTGTGTAGGTGTTATCGGTCTTTTATATTGTCCTGGTGGATTGTGGAGAGCGTGTTTTGATTGGTTGGATTATCACTGTTTCTGATTGGAGGAGAGATTTCCTGTAGATTCAACCAACAGCAGCCACAGGTTACTCTCTTCTAATCTGGAATCCTTGTTAATTAAAGGTTTAATATGTTAATATAAGAACAAAGAGTGAGTAACATGTGGCTGCTGTTGGTTGAATCTACAGGAAATCTCTCCCTCCAATCAGAAACAATGATAATCCAACCAATCACAACACGCTTTCCACAATTCATCAGGACACTATGAAAGACCGTCAGCACCTATACACACTCTCTTATTTTTCCCCATCACAACATAGCTTGTTCTTCCTGTTCTCCTCTGAATCAACTGGTCTTCATCGCAGCTACATCAAAGTAGCCCCAAGTCGACCACCAGAAATCAACCAAGACATAAAGAAATCAAGCTCTTACTCTACTCTTCAAGATGACTTTAGCCTTCACACACGTGTGGTGCTGAAGAGAAACAAAAGTTTCTGAGCGCCTCAGGTTTGCCTTTGGGGTTTCCTCCTCAAAAGTATTTAAAACCTAAACGACTACCAAGTTTATAATAATAAAACACACACACTCTGGGCACAGGACAAGCAAAACATTTGGCGTCTGTCCTGTGAAAGTGGGATCCCCCACATCCAAATCTCAGGCATTGGATCTTTAGATCCCAGCCAAGGCAATATTCTTACCAGGCCTCGAATCGTGTCATTTGAGTTGATGTCTAGTCGGCTTTTTGGACTACGGGCTCTAGCCTGGCCTACTTCCCTTGTGCCGCCTTTATCTCGCCCCCCTTTCTCACCCGTCATTTTCATACTGCCCCATCCCACTTCATCACCTTAAACAAGTCAAATAAAATTACAAGAAAACTTCCACGTAAAAGTAAATAATCTATCATGAGCAGGGACGAAGAGGAACCACAACGTTCCTGACCACCCCTGTTGGGGAGAGAATTCCTCAGATTTCTCTCGCTCTAAACTTAACCCCTGCCAAGTTCTTTTGCGTTTGCGTTCACACACACTGACTTGAAGACGAAAAGCGGAAGACTTTCGAAACGTCATCCTCTGTACTTGTGTTTCCACAACAGGCAGTTGCCGTCCATTCTACAAAGTATCATCATGAATACTTTGCCTGAACAATCTGTCAAGGAATATTTATTTCTTATTTTAATAAGTTAACCACGTGTAATGAGATCTAAAACTGGGTATTGTTTTAGTGCTCTCAGATATGTTTTTACATTCATTTACAATTAGTTCTTTCTTAAATTGGTTTTATAAAGTGAAAAGTCTCACTGTTGTGACGTACATAGTATGATTCGTGATGGATGTCCATACGTATATAACATTAGATACCTAGTTTATAAGCATATCAGTATCAATATAAATTCATCACGTGATCAGTTTTCCCACGTTTTTTTCTCTGGGTTTTTCGAGCAGATTACAAGTCTTTAATTTTGATCGCATAACTGTAAGCAAATGTAACTAGGAGTTTCATTTTGTACTGTTGTTGCCTAACAAAAACTTGTGCTGTTGTGGTCAGCAAGTTGAGATGTGAACAGTGTTGTATATATTTGTATTATCATTTGTCTTGCACATTATTGGGATGACCAAAGCACTCCATAACATGTGCTTTAACAGATTCTCCAGACTTCCAATAACTTGACGACACAAGATATAAACTTGTGAACACAGACTTTATGCCACAAATAAAAATCTGTATTTACGACTATACCATTCTGTAGTGTCTGAGTTGTTGGTTATTAAAATCTCACACAACCTCAGAATTCGCTCATTGTTTAGATTGAAAGAAACTCGTAGATTGCTACTACAGAGTGTTATATATTAAAATTTATCTCGGACGAGCCTTTAATTTATTATGTTAGGTATTACGATTTCAAATAACCTGAATTGAGTTAAATTTTAACTTGGAGTTAGAAGTAAAATGAATGTCGGTATTTATCAAATTTATGATACACACAATTTTTTCTTGACACAAATATATTTTAATACACAAATTACAATACAATTTATAATAATGATAATTACAAATAATAATCTATCTACAAAAGTTTCACTAAGTTACAAATAATACTGAGTCACCTATCTGGTCTGAAAGTGAATATTTTATCGACTGTTCACGATGAGCGAATTTATTCTTTGTTGATACACAGGTACAACTCACTTGACGGAAGCCAGCTGGCTTCTTCACACGTGAGTATTTTCCCGACGAAAATATTTAATGTCCTCTTGACTGAAGTTAACTCACGTAAGTTAAAAGATTTGTAATGTTCGAAATCTATAAATGTTTCTGGCCAAATATCAGTAGATGTCCGATTAATAAGCGTTTATCTCACTTATAGCTTTCGAAGTTTGTAGTATACTAACTGAAGCAAACCAACAGTTCAAACCTGTGTCCCCACGTCGTTTTATAAACTCTAAGGCGAGATTCTCAGTGTTCAGTTGGCAACAATACTGGTATTTAAGTACACACGTAGTATATTAATTATTCTCACCCTCGAGAATCTTATACAAATTTAGAGATTGTTTTGGTTTGTTTTGAATTTCACGTAAAGCTACACGAGGGTTATCTGCAATAGCCGTCCATAATTTTGCAGTGTAAGACTAGAGGGAAGGCAACTATTCATCACCATTCACCGCCAATTCTTGGGCTACTTTTTTACCAACGAATAGTAGGATTGAACGTCACATTATAACGCCCCCAGAGCTGAAAGGGCAAGCATGTTTGTGGTGACGAGGATTCGAACCCGTGACCCTTGGATTACGAGTCGAGTGCCTTAATTTCCTGACCATGCTGGACCCACATTTAGAGAACAAACAGAACTTTCGCAATACACATTTAACAATATAAATTAGAGGCATTTCTAAATAGAACTAGAACTAAACTGGACTAAAAGGTAGATAGTTATTAAAATAAATATACATTAGCAAATCCTCTAGATTAGTAAACACGCTAGACTTCAGGTATAATCGTCTCTGATACTGAAAATCTAGCCACACTGAAAGCAACTAGCTGGCAGCAGCGTCACCACAAAGGTTTTCTTCGTGTCAAGCTCGTGCTTTAGATCCCTTCTTTGGGATCTGGGAGGGTCAAGTGATTTTGAACCTCTCCTCATCACTCGATTACAGTTGTTGTAACCCACAAAGTACATCATTGTGTCTGCCTGTTACTAGACGAATTATATGTGATGGTTGTGCACCATCTACTACTAGACGATTATATGTGATGGTTGTGCACCATCTACTACTAGACGATTATATGTGATGGTTGTGCACCATCTAGAGCCTTTAGTTAGGACAACCCCTTTCATTGCCATAACATTTCGTATACCACGTGTTATTTCATATAGTAATATTCTCTCCTTAGCCTGATATGTATAGTCCTACATATGGCAAACAGTTTATATACTACGTGTTATTTCATATAGTAATATTCCCTCCTTAGCCTGATATGTATAGTCCTACATATGGCAAACAGTTTATATACTACGTGTTATTTCATATAGTAATATTCCCTCCTTAGACTGATATGTATAGTCCTACATATGGCAAACAGTATATATACTACGTGTTATTTCATATAGTAATATTCTCTCCTTAGCCTCATATGTATAGTCCTACATATGACAATCAGTTCTGTATACCGCATGTTATTTCATATAGTAATAGTCTCTCCTTAGCCTGATACGTATAGTCCTACATATGACACACATTTCGTATACCACGTGTTATTTCACATAGTCATATTCTCTCCTTAGCCTGATATGTATAGTCCTACATATGACAATCAGTTCTGTATATCACGACACAATCGTTTAGTAATTTATGACAAGAGCATTAATACATAAATACCCTAATTAATACTATTATCATAAACTATCTAAATGATATTTGTTGACTTTCACGTTTAAAACTCACACACCACTGAAAGCTTTGCGTGCGATCCTAGATGGCGTAATGATGCGAACCTGGACCCTTCAAACCGTAACTTGCCAGTTTTACAACTAGTAGCCACGCCTGGCTCCTCTGCAAGAAAAAAAAAAGTTTTGGAATATAAACTTCGTGTTGATGTTTTAGAAAAATATGTGTCATGGGTATTTATTTATTGTGACAATAACTAAGTGTTATTTCATTTCGTAGGCTAAAGACTTCTTGTGCTTGTTTCTTTAGAATTTTCCAATCGCCAAATGACAAGCCATATTTCATTCTTTTTTCTTAATAGGGCTGTTTATTTATGTATGTACACAAATTAAAACACTCTATACAATGTTGTATTTAAATCATACTTGTATAATAAGTCAGGAGTACTATTATAATGACCTAACTGTACTGTTCTGAACTTATACTGATGTCATTAACTAAAAGGCAAATTTTACATGGTATAACTTTGCTGTTTTATACTGATTGTAGTAACTGGTTATCCCATTATAATGTTTCAGACATAAAACAAATTTAAATGTATTACTCTGACTACAGAGCTACGATGTTTTACATTTAAATGTATTACTATGACTACAGAACTACGATGTTTTACATTTAAATGTATTACTATGACTACAGACTACGATGTTTTACATTTAAAGGTGTTACTCTGACGACAGAACTACGATGTTTTACATTTAAAGGTGTTACTATGACTACAGAACTACGATGTTTTACATTTAAATGTATTACTATGACTACAGAACTACGATGTTTTACATTTAAAGGTGTTACTCTGACGATAGAACTACGATGTTTTACATTTAAATGTATTACTATGACTACAGAACTACGATGTTTTACATTTAAAGGTGTTACTCTGACTACAGAACTACGATGTTTTACATTTAAAGGTGTTACTCTGACGACAGAACTACGATGTTTTACATTTAAAGGTGTTACTCTGACTACAGAACTACGATGTTTTACATTTAAAGGTGTTACTCTGACAACAGAACTACGATGTTTTACATTTAAATGTATTACTATGACTACAGAACTACGATGTTTTACATTTAAAGGTGTTACTCTGACGATAGAACTATGATGTTTTACATTTAAATGTATTACTATGACTACAGAACTACAATGTTTTACATTTAAATGTATTACTATGACTACAGAACTACGATGTTTTACATTTAAATGTGTTACTCTGACTACAGAACTACGATGTTTTACCTTTAAAGGTGTTACTCTGACGACATAACTACGATGTTTTACATTTAAATGTATTACTATGACTACAGAACTACGATGTTTTACATTTAAAGGTGTTACTCTGACGATAGAACTACGATGTTTTACATTTAAATGTATTACTATGACTACAGAACTACGATGTTTTACATTTAAAGGTGTTACTCTGACGATAGAACTACGATGTTTTACATTTAAATGTATTACTATGACTACAGAACTACAATGTTTTACATTTAAATGTATTACTATGACTACAGAACTACGATGTTTTACATTTAAAGGTGTTACTCTGACTACAGAACTACGATGTTTTACATTTAAAGGTGTTACTCTTACGACAGAACTACGATGTTTTACATTTAAATGTATTACTATGACTACAGAACTACGATGTTTTACATTTAAAGGTGTTACTCTGACGATAGAACTACGATGTTTTACATTTAAATGTATTACTATGACTACAGAACTACGATGTTTTACATTTAAAGGTGTTACTCTGACGACAGAACTACGATGTTTTACATTTAAAGGTGTTACTCTGACGATAGAACTACGATGTTTTACATTTAAATGTATTACTATGACTACAGAACTACGATGTTTTACATTTAAAGGTGTTACTCTGACGATAGAACTACGATGTTTTACATTTAAATGTATTACTATGACTACAGAACTACGATGTTTTACATTTAAATGTATTACTATGACTACAGAACTACGATGTTTTACATTTAAAGGTGTTACTCTGACGATAGAACTACGATGTTTTACATTTAAATGTATTACTATGACTACAGAACTACGATGTTTTACATTTAAAGGTGTTACTCTGACTACAGAACTACGATGTTTTACATTTAAAGGTGTTACTCTGACGACAGAACTACGATGTTTTACATTTAAATGTGTTACTCTGACTACAGAACTACGATGTTTTACATTTAAAGGTGTTACTCTGACAACAGAACTACGATGTTTTACATTTAAATGTATTACTATGACTACAGAACTACGATGTTTTACATTTAAAGGTGTTACTCTGACGATAGAACTACGATGTTTTACATTTAAATGTATTACTATGACTACAGAACTACAATGTTTTACATTTAAATGTATTACTATGACTACAGAACTACGATGTTTTACATTTAAATGTATTACTATGACTACAGAACTACGATGTTTTACATTTAAAGGTGTTACTCTGACGATAGAACTACGATGTTTTACATTTAAATGTATTACTATGACTACAGAACTACGATGTTTTACATTTAAAGGTGTTACTCTGACTACAGAACTACGATGTTTTACATTTAAAGGTGTTACTCTGACGACAGAACTACGATGTTTTACATTTAAATGTATTACTATGACTACAGAACTACGATGTTTTACATTTAAATGTATTACTATGACTACAGAACTACGATGTTTTACATTTAAATGTGTTACTCTGACGACAGAACTACAATGTTTTACATTTAAATGTGTTACTCTGACGACAGAACTACGATGTTTTACATTTAAATGTATTACTATGACTACAGAACTACGATGTTTTACATTTAAAGGTGTTACTCTGACGACAGAACTACGATGTTTTACATTTAAATGTATTACTATGACTACAGAACTACGATGTTTTACATTTAAATGTATTACCATGACTACAGAACTACGATGTTTTACATTTAAAGGTGTTACTCTGACTACAGAACTACGATGTTTTACATTTAAAGGTGTTACTCTGACGATAGAACTACGATGTTTTACATTTAAAGGTGTTACTATGACTACAGAACTACGATGTTTTACATTTAAATGTGTTACTATGACTACAGAACTACGATGTTTTACATTTAAAGGTGTTACTATGACTACAGAACTACGATGTTTTACATTTAAATGTGTTACTCTGACGACAGAACTACAATGTTTTACATTTAAATGTGTTACTCTGACGACAGAACTACGATGTTTTACATTTAAATGTATTACTATGACTACAGAACTACGATGTTTTACATTTAAATGTATTACTATGACTACAGAACTACGATGTTTTACATTTAAAGGTGTTACTCTGACTACAGAACTACGATGTTTTACATTTAAATGTGTTACTATGACTACAGAACTACGATGTTTTACATTTAAATGTGTTACTATGACTACAGAACTACGATGTTTTACATTTAAATGTGTTACTATGACTACAGAACTACGATGTTTTACATTTAAAGGTGTTACTATGACTACAGAACTACGATGTTTTACATTTAAATTACTATTGAGTCCATGAAGGCTAACTGGCTATTCTACTGTTATTTTCTTCACTTATATTAGCATAGTAACTCTGAATAGTACTAAATACACTAGTTCGCTTTTCTATGCTGTATGCTGTTAACAGTTTATTTGTTTATAAATTCTGGTTTCTCAAGTGATTACTGTACTGCTTAAATCGTATTCAAATATAGTTTGTAATGCGACAGGAAGTTTGAATTAGGTTTCACAAAATGAACTAAGTATTTGGTTCAAGTAGGTACTACCGAAGGAGACAATTAAGGAAGTTTAAGTTGATACACACTTTTTTACAATCCAGCCCTGATATCCAGAATAGTTTTTTCTATTTATTGTCAGAATGTTAAATACTTATGCTCCAATTGTTTCTTTTTATGTAAGACAAAAATTAACATATTTCATTATTTAATTGTTCGGCATGACCAAGTAGTTAAGGCAATCTACTCGTAATCCTAAGGTCTCGGGTTCGATGGGCGGTGATGACTAGCTGCCTTCCCTCTAGCCTTACACTGGTAACTTAGGGACGGCTAGCACAGATAGCTCTCGTGTAACTTTGCGCGAAATTCAAAAACAAACATGGCCTGGCATGGCCAGGTGGGTTAAAGCGTTCGACTCGTAATCTGAGGGTCACGGGTTAGAATCTCCGTCGCACCAAATATGCTCGCCCTTTCAGCCGTGGGGGCGTTATAACGTGACGGCCAATCTTCACTATTCGTTGGTAAAAGAGCAACCCAAGAGTTGGCGGTAGTTGGTGATGACTAGCTGCGTTCCTTCTAGTCTTACAATGAAAAATTCTGGACGGCTAGCTTCGCGCGAAATTTAAAACAAAGAAAAATAAAACAAACAAATAATTATTATTTAACTCGGTGTTTCTGATATTGTTAGGAGCACTCCCCATGAAAATAATAAGTGATCACTATAATACATGTGGCATTTTAATATGTTTCCGTGTGCTATATCTAGTCGTCGTCTAACTAACTCTTCCACTTGTTTAAGGAAAGTCGTTGACGATAAAGGTTGTGGAAGAGATGATTTGATTGAAGCTCTGATACATTAGTTTTACTAACGGCATTCTGTACTTCATAGATCTTTTGATGAAGTGATATTAGACATTGGTTTATTCAAGAGTTGAACATATATGTTACTAGATAATTCATTAACAAATAAAAACTTTCATCTTTCGAAACGATTTTTTTATTTAGATATATTTAGGTTTAATTCATTCTAGAAAAACAATAAATTAATGCAATTTTCAAAAATTAATCTTCATGGCAATAACATTTTACTCTTAGAGTTAAATCGAAAAATAGCCTCAGACGCAGACACCGTAAAGTGAAAAAAAAAAGATATTTATTTTCCCCATTTGCTTTCCCGGTTCTCAGTGCATCGTTTGAAACCAAGAATTTCAGTGTACGAGGCTGAACATTCCAGTGAATGAGACATTATATTATGGATTTCATGAACTTCCTCGGGCTACTCACTATTTTTTACTATGGTTATAAAAAATATATATTTTAGAATGATTTAAATTATCACGTGTTTTCTCTTTGAAGTTCTATTCGTTAAGACAGTTCACGAACATGTGAAGCATATCACTGATAACATCTTGATCGTATTCTAAGAATTTTCTTCTCTTCAGTTTTAAAAATAACTGAACACGAAGGTCGGCGAATGTTTCTCGTTGATTGTTATCAGAGAAAATTACACTTTTTCTAGAAGTTGCAAAAACGTATCTTAAAAACAATTTAACAAAATCCTTAGTTGTTGGGAAATAACTTCTTATCATCAAAAGAGCAAAAAAATATATATAGCTAATAGCTATTTGATTTTTATTTCTAATTATTTTGTAGATGTACCAATCTGAGCTAGAGACACTTCTAAAGGAATTGTTAGGAATAATCGTCAAATAATAGTCATCATCAAACAACGTAATAATTAATTACTCTAATAATTCTAAGATTTACCTAACAAAAAATAAACGTACAGCAAATCCTTCTTTACGATTATATGACCACCAAATACACGTAGGATATCCGGACGATAACGTTAGTTAAGAGCTGTTAGCTTAGTTCCTTCTTTTCCTTCTATTATATCACGTGCTCGTATGATGAAGAATTCTTGGGTCTGGACATCATCAGAACTGGATATCTAATCCACGAGGAGCTCGTGATGTCATCAAAAGAGTGGAGACAAGAGACCCACGTGGGTTGGAAGTGGGGGAAGGACCTACTTGGAGGTGATGTATGTTTGAATGGTCTGATTCTCTCGATAAGTCATGTTTGTTGTAAAAAGGTTTGGAGAGATAAAGTTTCAGTGTGTGTTTGTGTTTTGAAACATCAGAATGAGTCGTGCCAGTGCTGGTATGTGACTTGACGCGACAAAAGCTCTCTTTGTCGTCGGCGCTAAAACATCGTTACGCAGTTGTAGAACGAAACTAAAACTGATTAACAGGTTTTACTGTATGCTTTACGTATACGTTACAAGAAGTAAAAAGATTTAGAGGTGAGACAGAGAGTAATAAGGTAAGGAATAGAAATGATAAATGCAATGATATGAGTAATTTCAAATAATCAGTTCTCACTATAGAAATTTGTATAGATTTACATATAATACATGATATAATCAGATCCCCCAGTTGGACAGCGTTAAGTCTAAGGACTTACAGAGTTAACATTTGGGGTTCGGTTCCCCGCGGTAGAGACAACACATAGCTCATTGTGGCTTCGTTCTACGATCAGTAGAAGTTTATAAGCCAATTCTTTGTGACAATCAGATAAATGCATGTATAAGTCGCGTCTTGAAAACTGAATTACATTATATCTCATGACGAAATTTGGTTGAATAGACTTCTACAGCCTGTTGTAGAAACACAAATATAGAAGATGGAATTTCGAAAGTATTACAAACAGCAAATATATTTTAAGTAGAATGAGCTGTTTAATTAAACGTTTAAATATATATCAAGCAGTAGATTCACTTGCATTATAAGAAATTAATTTATATATAAACTAACAGTTTATTTTATTACATATAACTTTGATTTTTCGCTTGTTTACTGTATCTTTTGTGTGTGTTACGTATTACAGTTTCTAATAGACTAAAAGTGAATTAACTCGTAATTTAGATTTATAAGTTAAATAAATATCGATATGTATTCAATTTATGACACTTGCTAGCAAGACTGATACTCACACTTTTATTTTTTTAATACAAATATATTTTAATATACAAATTATAACACAATTTGCAATAATTGTGAATACAAATAATGTTTTGTGTACAAATGTTTTACAAAGTTACAAACAACATTGAGTCTCTTTTTGCTCTAGGACGTCATTGGTGTCTTATGATGAGCAAATTAATCGTGAATCGACGTAGATACAGCTTGGTTAGCAGGGAGCTAGACAGTTCTGCGTTCTTCGTTGCTTACAATTCGAGTTTTTCACCGCTGAAGCTTGTTTGTTTGTTTTGAGTTTTGCACAAAGCTACTCGAAGGCTATCTATGCTAGCCGTCCCTAATTTAGCAATGTAAGACTAGAGGGAATGCAGCTAGTCATCACCACCCACCGCCAACTCTTGGGCTACTCTTTTACCAACGAATAGTGGGATTGACCGTCACATTATAACGCCCCCACGGCTGGAAGGGCAAGCATCTTTGGTACGACTGGGAGTCGAACGCCTTAACACACTTAGCCATGCCGGGCCCACCGCTGAAGCTGTATAAAGTCTTGGTAAACATACTAATTTTCGGCGTGAATCCACTGAAGTTAAGTGATGTATTATGTTCGAGATCTAAAAACCTTCCTGGTTAAATATCCGAAGTTCCCGATTAATAAGCTGAGGTTTATAGTACACCAACTATAGCACACTAATAATATATATTATGTCCCGATGTAAGGATTATTCCTAGAAATTTCAGCCTCCAGAAGATTATAGATGATACACTAGTACTTACGTTCACATATATATTGTTGATTCTTACAATCGCAAATCTTCTACAATTTTACTGAATAGGCTAAAAATTCGCAATACTGATTATTAACAGTATAAGTTATGTACTTTTCTAAATGTAAATTTAACTTAAACAAACATCGATATTACAACAGACATATGATACTTAATCCGTCACATTTGTTCTGTCCACATAATATTATAATTGCCAAAGTGATGGTGTCTTGTGTTGCCGCCCATACCTTGTGAGGTCCACAATATCTCTAGTTAGCATCTCTCTAGAGGATAAGGGCGTCAGCGAAGTTCTTGTTGTCTTCAGCTCGTAAAAAAACAGAACAATGGGCTTTAAAGTATACTTTGTTTTTAGTATTCGTCATAGTTAGGACCATTAAATAATTAGAACTTCTTTAAGTGTATTTTGTGGAAGCATTTATGTGATTTCTAATTATTTGATAATACAGAAAAAAATCGTCTTTATTGTTATATATTTTCTTATTTGGTCTCAGATGGTTAGATATAAGAAGTATATAAAAATACAATTTATACCTACGTAGCTGGTACTTGAAATAACTCATCTTGTTAATTATATAAGCTGACTAATCTAACTAACCAATTCTTTGTCCAGACCTAAAACATTATAATGTTACGCAAAAATCAATTTGCCTCAGTCAATCACGTGTAGATTTTCTGTTTGTAGTCCTAAAATAATATTTGAAAATTAGTTGGAGCTTTCTTAAATATATCTATAATAATGATTACAATATGTACATAACGTTAATTACATTTGCACCATTCTGTTAAACTGTGATATAACTCAGTTACATTGTTACACGTAATCATAATTAAATGTTATTCTGTAACGCTGTTTTAGAGAATGTAATACAACAAAAGGAGATTATGAAAATATTGCGAAAGAAAGTGACGAACTGAAAATATTAGAAGAGAAGACTTGGAATGTATGTAATAAAACATTAGTAAGAGACTGGATTGGCTCTATTACTTTACAAGAGAATTCGTGAGCATTCCAGTAAAAATTATTTTGATGTATAGTGCAAATAAACTGTGACCCGATCATTTATAAAGACAAGGTGTACAAAGAATAAACCATAACCTGAACATTTGTAATGATAAAGGGAAGAACGAATGAACCATATTCTGAGCATTTGTAAAGACAAGGAGAAGAACGAATAAACCATAATCTTAGCATTTATAAGGATAAAGTGAATATTTAACAAACCATAACTATGCATTTGTAAGGACAAGGAGAAGAACAAAGAAGAACCTGAACATTTCTGAGACATTTTGAGCAAAGAAATTAAGAAAGAAAGTAGCATAACAATTTTAAAGAGCGTCACGTGACTTACTGCTGGTCTTTTGGTTTTGTTCACACTGTAGATGGTGTCTTGTTAAGCTTTAATTTAACAAAATAATACCTTCAATAAAGTTAGTATGGAATGTAGGGGTTATTAGAAAGTATGGAAAGTAAAGGTCGTTAGAAAGTGAAAACGAAAAATTTATCTTAATTTACTTCTACGCAGATTTCGAAAATAAAATTCTTTTTTTTCTTCCACGTAAGAAATTTTTACAAATCGGTGAAGGACTAGATACTCTTACTATATTTATACAAATATAACAGAATATGTTTTGGTCATTTATACAACCTCTTATTGTCATAGTGGTGATAAAATAATATCGAAAAGAATAAAATATTATCAAAGTACACACAGAAACAAATACTATCCAGCAACGTCACTCCTCGCGACCTGTTAATCGTTTGTATATTAGCGGTGTGCTTCTCGTGGGTTCTAAAATCATTGGTGGCGCGACTCGTCTAAAGGAATCTAAAGCAAGTAGCTTCTAACACTTTAAGCATAACAAAATGTAACCCAATTTCAATGAAAATAATTCACTTATGTAAAAGTACATATGAAGTGGTGGAGAAAAGTGGAGATCATTTTCAGATTCATCATATAGAAATTAACTAAAACGTGTAAAAATTTCAAAGAAGGTTTGTTTGTTTTGAATTTCGCGCAAAGCTACTCGAGGGCTATCTGCGCTAGCCGTCCCTAATTTAGCAGTGTAACACTAAAGGGAAGGCAGCTAGTCATCACCACCCACCGCCAACTCATGGGCTACTCTTTTACCAACGAATAATGGAATTGAACGTCACATTATATCGCCCCCACGGCTGAAAGGGCGACCATGTTTGGTGCCACGGGGATTCGAACCCGCGACCCTCGGATTACGAGTCGAACGCCTTAACACACTTTTCCATGCCGGGTCAAATTTCAGCGAAATAAAATAATTACAGACCTGTATTACCTTCTGTTGTTTTTGTAGTGACTGTTAATATATGTTTGTCAAAAACTAGAAACAGGATGTTCCCAAGTATAATGGTTTCACTACCTCACTTTTTATGTATTTTTATAGAAGTTTGAATTTTTTGTAGTGTTTACTTTCACGCTATTTCTATTACGTTTAGCTAATTAATATGAACATTTTAAACTCGTTTTTCTCGCTGTTTTATAATATTATTATCATTTACTGTTGTCATAGTCGTGTTTAAGTGTCTGATATTTAAACTAATTAGGGCCTGGCATAACCGGGTGAGTTAAGACGTTCGACTCGTAATCTGAAGGTCGCGGGTTCGAATCCGAATCTCACCAAACATTCTTCGCCTTTCAGCCGTTGGGGCCTTATAATAGGACTGTCAACCCCACTATTCGTTAGTAAAAGAGTAGCTCAAGAGCTAACGGCGGGTGGTAATGACTAGCTGCCTTCTCTCTAGTCTTGCACTGCAAAATTAGGGACGGCTATAACAGATAGCCCTCGTGTAACTTTGCCCGAAATTCAAAACAAACAAACATTAAATTAATTATAAAGTATTTGATATTTAATCACTCGGTTATAGCTTTTCATCGGGTCTATAAAAACAAAGTGTTGAAATTGAAATGAAAGATAAAGAGAGTGCAGTTACGGGACTTTGGGTTTTCAGTTCTTATGTTATTTAGGTCTGCACGTTTTTCTCTGATCAGGATAACTAGAATTGTTTACTAAGATATAATTTTCAGAGCAAATTAAACCAACGTGAATATAAATTAAATAGTGATCGGTGTGGATGGCAGATTGAATTATAATCAGCGTTAAGTTCTTGTAAGAAATAAATTTTAGTTGATAAATGCTCAACAAATTACTTGTAATAAATGTAATCTTCCAAAGCTTAACGGTTGAAACGTTTAAAGGAAACACGTCTACTTTTTTCCTTTCAATAAAACTCAATAAGCAAGCCATATTGATATTTGTGTTGACAAAATCTCGTGATTGAAAGAATGAAAGGAAATAGGTTTACACTTTACGTGCCCAAAACGTGCTTACATTCACAAGATAAAGAAAGAAACCAGCATCACTGTTGTAACTTCAACGCATTTAAGGGTAAAAAATTGAACACTTTATATATGTATATACTAGCGCAGTGTATTGTTACTGCAGATAAAGAAAGAGTCTGTTACTACGATCGAAATGTTTAGCTTCTACCGACGTAGTAATACCACCACGGTTAGATTTAGGTTGGAATAATATATCGCAGCTTCTACATGAAGGAAATTCGCATAGAAAGATTATTAAAGGGTGCACTAGAAGACTAATATATGTAAAGTGATGAGTGCAAAATTCCATTGTAGAGATTTGTGAGATTTCATGCTGTTTTTATTATTTACTTTAACGTTCATGGTTAATTTATTGTAAATTATTCAAATTCTTATCTCAATTGTACTTTAACTACACTATCTCACAACTGTACGTTACCTACACCCTACTGATTCATACTTTCTTCTTCAAATAAACATAATAATATCCTTACGTTTATTTCGCTATGTGATTGCTAGAACTCTGAAGGGACTTAGGAGAACTGTAATTGGTCCTAACTGCCTTATTATTTGTCTTGAGGTATCACCTAGTAACAATGACTACTAAACAGAAGTGAGAGTAATCAGTATTTAATGACTTTCGTTCTTACAATTCATATTGCAGTAGTTATCAACAACTATAAACAGATGCATGTTGTAACAACCTTGGTAAATTTAAGACTCGTAACATTAAACTAGACAGTTTCGACTCTTGAACGTATATCTTCAACCGAACCTGTAATTCATAAAGTAATTGCAAAACGTTTAACTCGCGTTTTAACTCTATTTAAAATATCTACAAAGAGAACGCTTGTGTTTGTCTGACATGAACAGAAATGCGTAACTGAACAAAGATTATTCTAAACTCAAATACTGTGTTGTGTGATATAACAGCGGGTTCCTCTCACTACGCATGTAACGACGGTCTGTCTAAGATAGTAAATTATTTTACCATAAACTAACGCCATGTTTTAATACGCTTATACTTAAAATTGTAAAGTATTTCATTGATTTTATAAATTTGTCCACTGAATATTTAGACAGTGAGAATTGTTTCACAATAACTTTCCTTACCTTGTTGTTGCGTCTATGAATTTTCTGGAAGATTATAGTAAATAGTTTGAATAACACGAAGTTTACACTTTATATCCTTAGTTTGACACTGTTGTGATATTTATTACATAGTGTTGATTAATGACCATCGTCGTTTGTCAATTTGTCAGCTGTGCCGATGTTACACTTGACTTTCAAGTTTTACCTTTTATGCTTTCACTTGTAAGTTCTTAAAATTCCAGTTATGTTAGTGCGAGAGGATTGTTATTGTGTGGCGGTACAGTAGTTCTTAATACACTGCACTGAATTATCGACTGACTGCGTCTGCTTTTTTTAGAAAGGAACGTTCATCCAAAGCACACTAACTACAAGTGTTGGGCGTTAAGTCCTGTAACAACTGTGACAAGGACCGTACGCACATACCTACGTATACACACCAATGCAATTAACATATAACGTAGTTTTCTTCTAACCATCAAATTCATTAGATTGTAACTTTACATTATTCGATTATTTAAATAACTAGTTTCGCTATTTTCAAATAATTCATTATTATTTATTCATATATACATATAGCACGGTGCGTTCCAAACACTTCTCACAAAGTAGCTCAAAATATACACTCTTTAAACTTTCTGTCTAATGAGAACAACAGTAACACGCATACTCGACTCATTTGACATTTTCATTCATTCCTATTTCCTCATAACTATAACAGCTGTCATTTAAGGGTTTTCTTTTATTATGTATTTCTGTGTACGACGACTTTATCATTGTTAGAAGCGTCTCCGGGAAGATCTTCATGCCGACAGAAAGATTCTACTAATTAACTCAAGCTCTTACAGGGAAGATACAATCAATGTAAACTCAAGTTAACAACAGCACGTGCAGTTCTTGAAATCCGTGCCCCACTGCTTGTCGATCTGCGTAGCTGAGTACACTCTAGTAAGAATGCGACAATCAATAGTACAATATTGACTAGTGAATAGATGATGTCTTTTTTTCTTCACAGACGTTGGTTGTGTAATAACCTGGAAGACAGTAAAACTCACTACTTCCATACGCCCTTAAAATTGTCACATAAGTTTCTAACTATAATACATATTTAATAAATACGTAGTTTCAAGTAATACTAAAATAGGTCGACGATGTTGTTCACGTTCTGAAGTATGTTTACATGAATCGTAAAAGTGTTATTAAACTTATTGCTGAATACCAGAGATATATCTAGTGTGTTTGTTTTCTTACAGCAAAGCGACATCGAGCTATCTGTTGAGTCCACCGAGGGGAATCGAGCCCCTGATTTTAGCGTTGCAATTCCGTAGACTTCCCGCTGTACTAGCAGGGAACAATATTTCTAAACACAGGAGTTTATAATTGTGATTGATGGTAACTTTAAATGTAAAGGTTAAAGCACACATACACAAATTACAAACCTCTATTTCAGTTGTTTTACAACTTATATACCAACGGTGTTGAAAGTGACTTTAGTAAAGTCCTAGTCTATTGTTCATACAAAATCTGACCTAGTCTGTTGTTCATATAAAATCTTAAGATTTTGACAAAATCCAATTTTTTTTTTTTGCAAAATGGTTTGCTTACTTATATTATTGAGTATTATGTGACTATATGACCAAATGGAGCTTTAGTAAAGACGATATGAACAAATGGAGCTTTAGTAAACTTTTCAAATGTGAGCTTTGATTCTAAAATTGACGTTTTATAACCTTGACATGTATCTGTAAGCATTCTTTGTATGTTATCAAACAACTATTTATCTTACATTTAAGAATGCATCAGAATGTACAACTTACATGCCGTTGCCAGTATTTCTTCAGTAATTATGTCACGTGCAGTTTATCGGTTTACCTTTTCTTGTTGTAAGCAAAGAAACATTAACAAAGACAAAAAAATTAAGTCTTGTTTCTGATTTTAACGAGAGCCAGTGATGAACAAAGCCTTCAGATGAAAGAGAGTCAGTTACCAATTCATAATCTGAGGCTGAAAATTAACCAAGTTAATTCAGCTTGTAAACTAACGCCTGCTTTATATGATTATAGTCGTGGTTGCTCTGTGGTTTTACACAATAGTTCTTGCACACAGAGTTTGAGGCAGTTGACTCTATACATACTGATGTATCTTAATTCCAAGTTTTTTAACTGGCTACTTTTGCACGCGTAAGTACATATTACTTTCTACCTTCACTCAAACTGAAAACTATCCAAATTATGGTGACAGTTATAAAAGATTTATGTTTTTAGCCGCGGCTGAACGGCTCATAGAACGTCTCTGAGTTGTTCTTGTTTTTTCGAGTACAAATGATTAGCTCATATCTCTGTCATCTCTTGGCCGAATTTAGAGCTAATTACAGTTTTGATTTGTTTGTTTGTTTGTTTGTTTGTTTTTGAATTTCGCACAAAGCTACTCGAGAGCTATCTGTGCTAGCCGTCCCTAATTTAGCAGTGTAAAACTAGAGGGAAGGCAGCTAGTCATCACCACCCACCGCCAACTCTTGGGCTACTCTTTTACCAACAAATAATGGGATTGACCGCAAGTTCTGAAAGTTTAATTCGATATAAAATAACCGACATGAACACGTTTCTTGGCATGGCATGGCCAGGTGGTCGTGGTACTCGACTCTTAATCTGAGGGTCGCGGGTTCGAATCCTTGTAACACTAAAGATGCTCGCCTTTTCAACCGTGGAGGCGTAAAAATGTGACTCCTCTGTTGTCTTACACTGCAAAACGAGGGCGGCTAGTGTAAATAGTCCTCTTGTAGCTTTGCGCGAAATTTAAAACAAACACGTTTCTTTGTAAGCACGACTTAGGTATTGGATGTTAACATAATTCTGTTCATTGTTTCCTATCGGTGGACAGAAAACCTAAAAATACGCACATTAATAATAATATAAGTATACATTTCTATCTTATAATTCGTTACTTATAACATTCAATACGTTATAAAATGTGACATGTGTAAAGAAACAATTTACAAAATACAAGCCACTCAGTGACACAACGGAGTATCTGCGAATTTACAAGTTTTAATTCATGTTTTATACACCCGTGGTGAGCAGAGCAGAGATAGCTCATTGTATAGCGTTGTGCTTAACGAAAAACAACCAAAATGTAAGCTTTTCTCTGATTGTCTAGATTTATCACAAAGCATTTGATTTGATTTTATAGAGAAGACCATCCAGTTAAGTTGAAACTGAACTAGTTGATACTTTATAATAGTTTGTAAAATGTTCTCATTTGTTGACAACTTAAAAAAAAACTGTTTGTTTTCTAATTGGCCCGGCTTAGCCAGGTGGGTTAAAGCGTTCGACTCGTAATCTGAGGATCGCTGGTTCAAATCCCCGTCGCACCAAAATCATGCTCGCCTTTCAGCCATGGGAGCATTGTAATGTGACGGTCAATCCCACTAATCGTTGGTAAAAGAATAGCCCAAGAGTTGGCAGTTGGTGGTGATGACTAGCTGCCTTCCCTCTAGTTTTACACTGCTAATTTAGGGACGGATAGCGCAGACAGCCCTTGTGTAGCTTTGCGCGAAATTCAAAAACAAACAATTTGTTTTCTAATTATTCAACAATCTTTCCCCACAGATGTAGTCAAGTATTAAAATATAAAAATTAAATCCAAGTCTTCAGTTTGTTTTTCATTCTAATGAATTGAATTACACAAGACTATTATTCTTTTTTAAAAATCGTGTTACAACTTTGAAAACAAAGTTCAAAATATGTTTTAATGATGCATCAAAGCGTCATATTTGTCTCTAATTCTGAACCGACAGACTACAGTAAAGAGAATACAATTTAAGCTGGTCAGCTCCTCGGCTACTCTTGTCTCAGCAAATAGAGTTAATTGACTATCATTCATACAGTACACCCACGTCTTCAAAGTCTATACTTGGGCAACGTGACGTGAACTTTGAACCTTTGAATTAACTCTAACCACCAAGCCACATCCCGCCGGTCTAAATAAAGCATAACAATGAATTTATGTTATTTTCTACAGTTTCGTGTCTACATGCCTAGTCAGTGAGGTACGCCTGATTATTAAAACAAATTAATTTGTTACTCATGTTATTTCCTGGTCTTTTACCCTTAAACAGTGGTTACCATCAAGTGATGCTGGTGCACAACATTCCCACTTTTTAAGGGTTAACTATCATAATTTCGGTGAAGGCAACTTTCAGATATAAAATACCTTCACAGGCCCGGCATGGCCAGGTGGTTAAGGCGCTCGACTCGTAATTCCAGGGTCCCGAATTCAAAATCCCCGTAACACCAAACATGATCGCCCTTTCAGCCGTGGGGCGTTATAATGTAACGGTCAATCTCACTATTTGTTGATAATAGAGTAGCCCAAGAGTTGGCAGTGGGTGGTGATGACTAGTTGCCTTCCCTCTAATCTTACACTGCTAAATTAGAGACGACTATCTCAGATAGCCCTCGTGTAGCTCAACGTGAAATAAAAAGACCCTGAAACGTTAAAGTGTAACGGTCGTCTTACGCTCAAGAACAAAATAAAAGAAAGTTATCAGTTTTAGTAGAGATGGTTCGTATAAAGAAAATTAACGCAGTATTTTCAGACTACAGAACAGAGAAATGTAAATATTGTACAGAGACACTCGTTAAAATTCAGTAGCTAAAAATGTAGCAAGAAAAGAAATAATAACATATTTTTAAAAGCGTTTTGCTATACTTACGCAGTTTTCTATATTTAAAATTATTTTCAGTGAAAATTACGTTGTTATTATTTTCACGTAAAGGAATTAAGACCGACTGGAGAGGTCACCTGTTTTAACCACTCCAACTTCTATATAGTAGTCCTTTGTTATTCAGTCAGTCAGTAGACACTAAAATTACGTTAAACTGTCGTGACGTCAGTAAAATATGCACACGGTGTGGATTACAAGGAGAATTATGCATTCTGTAAGATATAAAACGGCGTGACATAAGAACTTTAAAGCAAGAAATAAAAACATTCTTTACTTTTAATTTTGGTTTACTCTAGAAACACAATACTTTCAGGGACTCTGCGTTAAGAGCATCTAGTTTTCATACAACATAGTATGCACAAAAATAGTAATTTACTAATTATTGTTTTCTTTTACTTGTAAACGTATGAAGTGTTTCATATGAGAAAACTATTTACCCATCGTTGTGATCGCAACCAATATCATGGCCACCTGATAACACAGTTTCAAGATTTCTCGTGGGATAAGTTGGTGATTGAAATTGTCGCCTTGTGTACTTCACAACTTGACACTTAACTAATTCTATTATATCTTCTTTATGTACTTCACAACTTGACACTTAACTAATTCTATTCTACCTACTTTGTCTAGTCTACAGCTTGGCAATTCACCAATTCTATTGTACCTTCTTTGTGTACTTCACAACTTGACACTTAACTAATTCTATTCTACCTACTTTGTCTAGTCTACAGCTTGACAATTCACCAATTCTATTGTACCTTCTTTGTGTACTTCACAACTTGACACTTAACTAATTCTATTCTACCTACTTTGTCTAGTCTACAGCTTGGCAATTCACCAATTCTATTGTACCTTCTTTGTGTACTTCACAACTTGACACTTAACTAATTCTATTCTACCTACTTTGTCTAGTCTACAGCTTGGCAATTCACCAATTCTATTGTACCTTCTTTGTGTACTTCACAACTTGACACTTAACTAATTCTATTCTACCTACTTTGTCTAGTCTACAGCTTGGCAATTCACCAATTCTATTGTACCTTCTTTGTGTACTTCACAACTTGACACTTAACTAATTCTATTCTACCTACTTTGTCTAGTCTACAGCTTGGCAATTCACCAATTCTATTGTACCTTCTTTGTGTACTTCACAACTTGACACTTAACTAATTCTATTCTACCTACTTTGTCTAGTCTACAGCTTGACAATTCACCAATTCTATTGTACCTTCTTTGTGTACTTCACAACTTGACACTTAACTAATTCTATTCTACCTACTTTGTCTAGTCTACAGCTTGACAATTCACCAATTCTATTGTACCTTCTTTTGTGTACTTCACAACTTGACACTTAACTAATTCTATTCTACCTACTTTGTCTAGTCTACAGCTTGACAATTCACCAATTCTATTGTACCTTCTTTGTGTACTTCACAACTTGACACTTAACTAATTCTATTCTACCTACTTTGTCTAGTCTACAGCTTGACAATTCACCAATTCTATTGTACCTTCTTTGCCTGTTGCTCGCTTACTGCATTGTTGTTACATTATAAAACGCACAGACATATGTGCGGTAGATTTAATAATTATATCTAAAAAAAAAGGCAAGCATGTTTGGGGACTGGATTCGAACCCGCGACCCTTATATTGCGCTCTAACCACCAGACCACACCAAGGCCTGAAAATTCTGCAAATCCACAAGCTCACACTGCTCTTTTCCTATTCCTTCATAACAGTAAATTTAAAGGCTTATAACACTAAAAATCGGGTTTCAACGCCTGTTGTCGTCACAACGCAGTAGTCCATTGTGTAGCTTTGTGCTTAACATTTAACAACTAAACAAACAATCGCCCTGCTGATTTTCCTCAGATGCAAGGGCATAAATTATGTTATTCTGCCCATTTTCTCTACACCTTTTGATAATAATGACACTAGGTTGTTAAAGTAAATAGGCCAGGCATGGCCAAGCGCGTAAGGAGCGCGACTCGTAATCGGAGGGTCGCGGCTTCGCGCCCGCGTTGCGCCAAACATGCTCGCCCTCCCAGCCGTGGGGGCGTTATAACGTGACGGTCAATCCCACTTTTCGTTGGTAAAAGAGTTGGCGGTGGGTAGTGATGACTAGCTGCCTTCCCTCTAGTCTTACACTGCTAAATTAGGGACGGCTAGCACAGATAGCCCTCGAGTAGCTTTGTGAGAAATTCCAAAACAAACAAACAAACAAACAAAAAGTTAAAGTAAACGGTCTACGAATCCACTATTGTTAAAACACTTTTCGCACTTTGGAGCCATCAGTGTGCTATAAAAGTGACGGACACATGCTATAGCTTTATTAGATAAAAATCGTAGCCCTGAAATTGTCTGTGGACACCGTTCACTAGCTACTCTCTCTTTAGTCTATAATTCCAAAATCATGAAAGTCTATGCGCAAGTCGTTCTTTGTGTAGCCTTTCACGATTACCCTAAACAAACAAACACATCATCATAAGAACTTCCTATGTACTTGTAAAATACGTTTAATGATATTAATGCTTGTTTGGTATATGAACCAACAAGTAACCACGGACTTTTATATAATAAATACAAAAACAGTGTTGATATAACTGTAATATCTATTAGGCAACTTTAATTATTTGACATCTTATAACTATTGTTGTTGTCGAATGAAGCATAAAGCTAGACAATGAGCTATCCGTGCGCTGCTCACCACGGGTATCGAAACCCGGTTTTTAGCGTTGTACGTCCTCAGACATACCGCTGAGCCACTGGGGTGGGAGATCTTATAACTCTCTATTATTCAATATTTGAAATTTACTGTGAAGTGTATTATCCAAAGATTTCTAGAATGAATGAAGAATAGTTTGGTTGCTGTTAAGCGTAAAACTATATAATAAACTATTAATGCTCTGTCCACCATGGGTATCGAAACCAAATGTTTAGCGAAGTAAGCCTATAGATTTAACGCTAAACAATTTGGGGGTGGGAGCGAATTGATAGTGAAAATAAAAACCGGAATTTTGTGTGTTCTTTTCTCTTCCTAAATGTTTATAAATATTTTAATTCATTTCGAATTGTTTTAAAAATGAAATAGTTAAGTTGGACCAGCTTACTTAGGTTGTGAAATTTTGTGTCAAATTGCTGTTAAATACAAAACTAGACTTACTTTCCCTTTTTATATAGTGTCTAGCCACTACGTTAGAGGATAAATAAGTAGACCTGATCAGAATTGTTTGTGTGTTTCTTATAGCAACGTTACATCGGCCTATCTGCTGAGCCCACTGGGGGAATCGAACCCTTGATTTTAGCTTTGTAAGTCCGTAGACTTACCGTTGTACTAGCGAGGGCATCAGAATTGTTAAAACATTAATACAAAAAGTGATTTACTGCAGAAGAGGGAAAAATAAAGTAAAACATAACAGTAAACAATTAATTACCGTATTTTACGCTTCGTAAGACCCTACATCGTGGAAGAGCCCAACATGGCCAAGCGCGTTAAGGCGTGCGAGTCGTAATCTGAGTGTCAAGGATTCGCATCCCGATCGCGCCAAACATGCTCGCCCTTCCAGCCGTGGGGGGCGTTATAATGTGACAGTCAATCTGAGTATTCGTTGGTAAAAAAGTAGCCCAAGAGTTGGCGGTGGGTGGTGATGACTAGTTGCCTTCCGTCTAGTCTTACACTGCTAAATTAGGGACTGCTAGCACAGATAGCCCTCGAGTAGCTTTGTGTGAAATTCAAAAACAAACAAACAAACATCGTGGAAGACGCACCCTAAGTTAAGAAAGACAATTCTAAGAAAAAAATATTTGACTGAGCAACCAACACTTTGATATAATCTTGACTTTGTTTTCAACCTACCGAGTAAATACAGTCAAATACATCATATTCTTAACAGTATATCAACAATATTAATTAAATTAAATGTTTTATGCTATTGAAAATACTTGTAAGTGGTAAGTAATGAGATTATGATCAATAGAAGAAGCCATTTTAAGTAGACCCGAAATTAACCTCTTGTCTTAACCAATCACTTTTGTCTTGGAAGACGCATGAGGATTTTTCAAGGTATTTTTAAAGAAAAACTGCGTCGTAAAAGGCATATAATACAGCGTATAGTAACTAAAATACTGGTAGGCTTCAGTTATGGTATGGTAATGTAAATTGTTATACGTAGGGAACAGAATGGCTCTAAATTACGTGAGTTTCATACGATTTAGGTACAACTCCAACCTGATGACCTTCACAATGAAAAGTAGTCTCAAGTGCTGACAGTGAAAGAATAGTGAGTCCAATGGAAAGCATCACTCGATCCAACCCTAACATTACCAGGGAAATTCATTTCTCCCTGTCCGATCTTAGCTGCGGACAGAGCCATCGACAGCAATATGAATATTAAACTTTAGGTTCAAGCAACCTGCACTGAACACCTACAAACGTGCTCAGAGGTACACATTTAAAAGAGGACCAGTAGGGAGGACAAAACAAGAACTTAAATAAAATGGTGAGAATGAATAAGAAATATGTTATGATAATTTCTTGGGACGCTTTTAGCCACAAGCTGAGAAGAGTGACCGCTGAAAAGCTATTGGCTGAATAGATGTCACAACGGTGCGCGAGAAATAAAGCTACCGTCATTTATTATAGACATCAAAGTATATCTTAAACGAGTGATAGTAGATGAAAACAAAACAACATTTCTCATTCTTGTAGATGACAACGTTAAATGTTGCCAAGTTCCTACTCCAGAAAACACAGCTGCAGCGGAGACTGTTGTCAACCAGTCATTGGTAAGGTCTTGGTTACGTTGTATATCTTAGTGACATTATGAGAAAGAAAAGAGCTGCATCAATTTCATAAGTCCTTTCGTGAAGACTGATACAAAAGTCATCAATACAACTGGATACTGACCGAAACGCGGACGAAAGATTGTTGTAAGAGGCATTGAAACGTCAGCTACATTTTAAACAATATTAATGGTTTTAGAAGAATATAAAAGATAGACTCTTATCCTCAACAATAGACCTTCCCTTTGTAGTGCCTATCGCATTTTCTGAATAATGGTGGAAGCTGTTGTCTTTAATGGTCAGTGACCATAAACCCATAATAATGCGTATAGCCAAGAAAGAACTATCTCAGAAACCTATTAAGACTACTGGCTTCCAATAAAGAACAACATTCCAAGCCATCAAGAATAAATATAGCAGAATATTGACAAATATATGAATGTGTCAGAAAAGTAAATGTTGTGGTCACAATAAACCCAGACAGAAGATGTGGATTAAGTTAGAAAAGATAAGAGTGAGGCCAGTAAAGTATGTACCCAGGTAAAGAGAAGTGCAGAGAACAACATCAAAAAGCTATCTCTGAATTCTAGCAAAATACAAATGGAAGTAGGTAAGCATTACGCGACAATTTCTTTCAGAAATTTGATATGCTAGACCTCAGTATACTAACTAGGTTTGTAAACTTGCAAAAATTTTGAAAAGCGTATCAAATGGGTGTGTGCTTGAACTACATAAGATAAAAGAGTTGAATGATAAATGTTTTAGAACTCATGAAGAAAGTAGTAATATCTTCTTGCAGAACTATATGAGCCAGATAAAAAAAAAATACAGGCTTCTTTAAGATGGATACAATTGAAAATAAATGTTAAAGTTCCTCAGGTAACTAACCTGCAGTCAGAAATGCGAGTGAGACTGGATGAACTGTTTTTATTAATTAAAGGATTTTACGCTACGTACAGGTAAATATATATTACAAAACTCTTACCATGCCCCACCCTCCTAGTGGCACAACTATGCCACTAGACAATCCACGTCCGCAGATTTACACTTGTAGAAACTTCCGGATTTCGATACCCGTGGAGGGGAAAGTACAGACAGCTCATTATGTAGCTTTGTGCTTATATAACAAACGAAAACTTTCCATGGAAGAGAAAGTACAGCTAGTTCAAATAATTAACTTTGCAATAGTAAAATAGAAAAAAAATAACATAGACTGTACAATGCTAAGCATGAGACATTTAGGAGAGAAATTGTCTTCCCACCAAGTGGGACGAGCAGAACCACTTAGATCCACATCCTTAAATATCGAGACAATCACACACAGCATCCTGCAACGCGCGCAAACATCACAACGCTGCAATATTTGGTTATTTAACCTCGAAGAGATTTGTAGTCACTTTTATATGAGCATTTTGACTAAATGCTCTATAGCTCTTAGAAAACTTGAATTTTAAAATAAGCTTTGTCTTGCCCCTTTGAGTCCTGATATATACAGCACCGCTGGTGTAGTGAATGTACTGGAAAGATCCAGAATGGCGCAGTGTGCGTAAAAAAAACTGCGTATATTTCTCGCATAATTGTTGCAAGCATGACACGTATACCAATATAAGTTATAGAAGGTCTGTAAAAAGGCAGTAAAAGCTTATGCTCACGATTTATATAATCAAAACGTCTATTTATTCTATAATACTATTCATGCTGACATAAAGACTTCACAAAGGAGCTGTAACACTTTTCAAGATTTTGGTGTCTAAAGGATTGCAGAATAACAATGTTTGTACATATTGATCATCTGAAAGGTAGATTATTGAAGAGTTTTACCCTTCTAAGTTGTGCTGCAACCAAGAAGGAGCAGCAAATAAGCCTCATCAAGGTGATAAAAGTAACAGTTATTACTATAATGGCATTTTGATATCCGCTTGTTGCATCATAAAAATAACAATGGGAACACTTTTGGTTTGGTTTAGAGAGCATTAATAGAATACAAATAATACTCTCTAATTAAGTATTGCTCAGAGCAACTAAAACAAATCTCATTTACCATATCAGCACTTAAGACTGAAGTAAATAAATCAGTAATATAGAGACTGAAGTTGCCGTATCATTGGTCAGAAAGACAAAGAAAGTTGAAGAATGTAGAGGAGATATGTCTATTGGAAAACATGGAGAGTATTGAATGGGTTAATTCGTGACCTTCTACACCACCATCTTAGCATGATAGAGGTGTTTAGAAAATGCTACCTGTGGTTCAGTTACCGACCAGATAATGCAGTTGCACGTGTTGACACTTCTATTAATGGTGAAATATACTTCGTTGGTACATAAGGTTTTCGTAAGCCATTTGTGGTAGACTTCAGGTCTCGCCAAGAACTTTAACACAAAAACAACATTTCAGGTTATATCTTTCTCTTTTAGCGCATAAACATCACCCATCTTGTAAATAAATATTCGTAAAAGTGTCAGAAGGGTCTTACTAACAGTTGATATAGGTAAATCTAAACTCTGAGAAACAAAACATGCAATTTTTAGAAAATTTAATAACCGTGTATAGTGCTTTAATTGTTCTACACAGTTATGATTATAATCAGTTTTCAGTGCTTATTGTTGTTGTTTTTTCTGATACTTTTCTTGTTATCTAGATATCAGCTTTTCAACACACTGGAAAGACGTAACATAGCGATTTTTCGGAGAGAAATAGAGGGAAAGATCCCAAGGTCAGCCCTGTTTATGACACTCCTCAAGGTATCCTAATGGTGCCTTCAAAGTACGGCAGAGGCCAGTGAAATAGCATGAGAAATACATGGAGGCTCTTGGGTGTGACATAGGAGGTCAGATCCAAATGTACCTTAATAAGGTTGCATGTCAGGTTTGGTTGAGATCAGTTAAAGACTGTAGGTGTGAAAAGAAAATACTCATGCTTTATATCCATATATATATATCTACAAGTAATTACTAAAATCGAACATTTACAAAATAAAGCTATTCTATAGTCGTATTCTTTATTCAGTTTCTCCAAATTAGAATAACCACTCTGAACGGAAATAATAAGTTTAATCAAAGAATACTAACATGGCTTCCTCAGCCGCTTCGTTATCTGTTATCTAATATTGCGCTAACGGGTAAGAGAAAAATCTGAAACTTTTATATAGAAAAGCATTTATTAGGGCTGTACTCAAATGAATATTCACGCCCAAAACCAGGAAAACGTCCAAAATATTTCACATCATGAGACATACACACACGCGCGCGCGTTTTTCTTTCTTCAGGGTTGGTTTCAATCCTGATCACGTGGAGAAACCTCATAGAGAGGTCGAAGTTTATAACTCACCCTCTGCTCTCCTCAGCTTTCTGCATGTGCCCGTCAACCCCCTGCAGGGAAATGTCGTACTGATCAGTCCTTTAGTGTCATTTTTACGGGCTTCCCACGGCCCAAGAATGTTTCCTTTGTCCGCCAGGTAACCGGGCGATCTGATAGCTGATCTACACACTAGTATGTCAACAGAGTACGGGAATGAATGGCGAGATAAATATCGTCGTCTAATCTTGTTATATAGGTTGGGTCAATTCAAGATATGCATAAGGCGCCATCTAGCGGTACTGTTATATTTGTTCTAAATCTATGTCAAACTTAGGTATGTATTACTGTCGTCGAGGTAGTTATTTAGGTTTAAAATCTGGAGTGTTTAGAAATTACGATTTTTCTTTGCCTCGCTCCGGACTTTTTGATGCCTTATTCATTTCTGGATTTCTGGAAATTGTTTTAATAATTTCTGGAAATGAATGATTATATTCTGGTTCTAAATCTGTTTTGAACTCATATACGCAAATTCATCGCCAAATTAAATTGATAGATTTATATAATTGAAAATATTTTTCTTTCTTATGCAGTAGCAGCAGCTGGAGTGAAAAGCATTAAATGTGTCATGACTTATTCAACGTTTAATATTATATTTCATAAACACAGCACTGTTTAAGTTAATAAAAAATAGACTTAACACAATGGAACACTTCATTTACAAGTTATATGAATGTTGTCAACACATCATTGTAAAAGGATTGTGACACATATTAATTATTGTATGTATTTTTAACCATCTGTGTTGACTGTTTGTCCTTTGCAATAAAATTTGTGTCATACTATTAATCATAGAGTTATTTTCAACAGAAACATATTAAATACCCAATTTATTCTCACAGGGACTTTTATATAATTAAAACGGAGATTTTCCTGCACGTTTTGAGCTTATTAAGGCGGGAAAATGTATACAAAAAATAAATGAATGGATATATGTTTTACGTTTACACGCAGTATTCCTGATAATAAATTAAAGTTGAATTCAACGTATTTCTTATTCATATGGTTTTACGTAGTAACATAAGCATCAAACTGTTGTTGGTTTCCCAATAACCGACTGTTCTTGTCGTATTTAAATTGGTTTGGTTTGTACTTTGCGCTAAGCTACACGAGAGCTAACTGTGCTAGCTGTCCTAATTTAGCAGTGCAAAGCTAGAGGGAAGGCAGCTAGTCATCAACACTCATCGCCAACTCTTTGGCTACTCTTTTATCAAAGAATAGTGGTATTGACCGTCATATCAAACGGCGAACACATTTTGTGATAGGGATTTGAACCCGCAACCCTCAGATTACGAGTCTGTTATCCTAATCATCTGGCCATGCTGGGCCTAGTCACTAAAGAACTGACATGTTAGAACAAATTGAAGTATTGATGAAAACAGACAGATAAATCTTACTTAAAATTGTTGTTTAGCAAACGCTTTATTTTAGAAAATTTACTGTAAGATATAAACGTATAGCGTAATTTATAAGTGACTGGAAATCTGAGTTCGTTCGGATAAATGAAGTAAATCATTTTATTACCTGACGGAATAGAAATACTTACACCAGTTTGTTTTTTTCAATTTAATATCAGATGTTATGACTTTTACGATTAAAATTAATACATTTATTTCAGTATAAAAGAGAAACAAATCTTATAAGTCAGTTTGTTTCTTTAGATATCTTCATGCTTATAAAACAGTGAATACAATGAAACGCTAACTGAATTACTACATCAGTTTGCGGTATTGATAACGTTGCAAACGTAAGAAAGTATGAAGGAAACACTTAAGATACGTTTCCTAGTACTTTTGCCTGGCATAACCAGGTGGATAAGGCACCCGAGTCACACGACATATGAGGGTCGAGGTTTCGAATCCCCGTCGCACCAAACATGCTTGCCCTTTCAGCCCTGGATTTTATAATGTGACGGTCAATCCCACTAATCATCTGTAAAAGATGGTTCCCAGAACTGGCGGAAGGTGGTTATAACAAGCTGTCTACACTGCTAAACAAGGGACAGCACTGAATGCCATCGTGGAACTTTGCACGAAATTTAAAAACAAACTAGTTCTAATATTTTTCTTCTAATTTTTTTTTAAATTTAAAGCATCATACAGTGGTGCATTTTAAAAACGCTAAATGGTACTCTGGTGTAGGCTTTGTTTTTGAATTTTGCGCAAAGCTACTCGAGGGCTATCTGCGCTAGCCGTCCCTAATTTAGCAGTGTTAGACTAGACTCACTAGAGGAAAGGCAGCTAGTCATCACCACCCATCGCCAACTTTTGGGCTACTCTTTTTACCAACGAATAGTGGGATTGGCCTTCACATTATAACGCTCCCACGGCTGAAAAGGCGAGAATGTTTGGTGTGACCAGGATGCGAATCCGCGACCCTCAGATTACGAGTCGCACATCTTAACCCACCTGGCCATGCCGGGCCGATGTAGTTTTTAACAAATAGTAACAATAAAAAAAAAACATACAATCTCATTTTGACATCTGCACGACATAAGGAAAACAATGCAAGACCAAACACTAATAACCACAGTGACATATTTCAGATTTTCGAGAGAATCTGAAATTTTCAGTGACCCGGCATGGCCAGGTGTTTCGGAGACTTGACTCGCATACTGAGGGTCACACATCTCACCAAACATGCTCACCCTTTCAGCCGTGCAAGCGTTGTATAGTGACGATCAATCTCAGTATTCATTAATAAAAGAGTAGCCTAAAAGTTGGTGGTAAGTAATGACTAGCTGCCGTCTATCTAGTTTTTCACTACCAAATTAGGAACGAAACTCAAAACCAAAACTGAAGTTTTAGAAATTTCGAGAAGTATTCTCGTTACTCCGTCATATAAATTATCAGTAACTTTATGATTTAGAGCAAAACACAGTAGCCCAGATGAACTGACGAAATAGTATGTTAAAATTAAATATTTGTCAACTTTGTTTACCCTTTGCCAAACTCTGCCCTGCAAAAAAAAAAAAAAAATCCTGTCCAGCGATACGTTGATAAGATAATTTCGTCCCACAAGTAAATATGAGCCTAAAATCGTTATCCAAGCAATGTTAACTGTACTGCTGTAATAAACAAACTCAATGCTCCGAACACTTTAATCTCGAAGACTAAGCACAAGCGAAGTCTTACGTGAACTGGATCTCCTTTGAATTTAGACTTCGAGATAAAACAATTTTCGTAAGACTAAGTTTATTTGTTTTACCTGTTTTTGTGCGGCTATATTTATATATCACATTATAATGTGAAGAAATGAACAGTGGTTCATGACAATTTTTCCGCATATCCAGTGTATAGGTTTTCTTATAGTGTCTGCAAAGCAGATTTACACCGACAGTATGTTTGTACCACTGTAGTCTACCATTTTATCTTATTGAATTAAAATAAAAACATTCTTACGTGTTTTTCTCAAACAGTTTCACAGTAACTTGAATGGAGTTTTGTTCCTTATGATACCATCCTTTGTAAGAAGTAACAGAACAATAATATAAACCAGTTCGTGTGAAGTTTGCAGTCATAATATAGCTTGTTCTAATTTTTTATTAATTAGGAGCTCAGTTTGTGCCGTATTATGTGCACTGAATCGGTGATTTTTTTCAGTATATGTGTTAAAAATACATGTGCATCAGAGAATGTATTTGAAACTGTAACTTTAGATCTACTTTCCAAAGCCACTTCTCAGTTCTCAGAGAAGTCTCAGGAACGCATGTCGACATCTTCTCTCAGTATTTATCCATAATGATGTTTGACATAGAGTTTACAGGTTACATTGGTAAAGGCCCCATGTCACTACCTAAAGACGTGGCAGATTATGGTAACAAATCCCACTGAACCCCAGGGCCGTGAGAAAGGGCGAGTGTATGGGTACACGAAACCATTGCAAGAACTTCTGATACCAACCAGCACTTTCCTGATGTCTTAACCCTTCTTTGTCGGCACGATGTAGCTTTCCGTGTCCTTGCATAGTCTTCGTTGAATACTTAGAGCGTTGACTTAAGGACTTTGGTACGTGAACGCTTACGTTTGAGCACGCGAAGGATGAGGTAGGCCGCGTGGACGACCAGTTTCCTCATACACGGCTCAAAATACGAGGTTCCACATCTGGCTGCCAGATTGAGGGAAAATAAGAAAGAAGTCACATGTAACAACTTGGCGACTGTAGCAACTAGGCAACCAACTCCCGGGTGGAGAATTTTAACCAGGTCATTGTTTAGGTTGTGAGTCTTTGATAAATTATCGACAGCAGTAAAATCGGTCATCTAAAAAACCAGTCCTAGGATTTGACTTATTTTTTTTGTTGTAATGTTTATGGAACATTTTCATTTTCTCATAGGGTCTTATTTGAAAATAACAGAACTAGTAACAAACTGATCTGTACATAAAAGGTGCTTATCACAATTTGCGTTGGCTCTATTATTAACTTCAAATTATTTTTCTAAGCAGATTTACTGCCTGTTCACGGTTATATCAATAATATTGTTCTTAGAGAACAGATGGTTATTCTAGAAACGTTAGTAAATCAGTAAACACATTTGATAACACATCTTCTAATGAAGAACATGATAATAATTTTACAACTGGACTCGTAGTAACAGAAAAAGTGTTTCAATAAAGGAAAATGTTTTTCTTTTTGTGTTACGATTTAATTTTACATTTAAAAAAAACACCTAAAAATACGCACAGTATTTAATACTTGATAACATTAAACTGTATCTTATTCAGTGTTATATTCTTATCACCAATTTAAGAAATGGTTATCTTAAATCATAACTACACAGTTACATTCTTTTCACCATTAAAAGAAAGTAATAGAGAAATGTGAAATAAAATAACGAACTATTATCTCAGAATGTTTACGATGTTTCTAACAATGTTATTGTACTTACGATGTTTCTAACAATGTTATGGTACTTACGATGTTTTCAACAATGTTATGGTACTTACGATGTTTCTAACAATGTTATGGTACTTACGATGTTTCTAACAATGTTATTGTACTTACGATGTTTCCAACAATGTTATGGTACTTACGATGTTTCTAACAATGTTATTGTACTTACGATGTTTCTAACAATGTTATTGTACTTACGATGTTTCCAACAATGTTATGGTACTTACGATGTTTCCAACAATGTTATGGTACTTACGATGTTTCTAACAATGTTATTGTACTTACGATGTTTCTAACAATGTTATGGTACTTACGATGTTTCCAACAATGTTATGGTACTTACGATGTTTCTAACAATGTTATTGTACTTACGATGTTTCTAACAATGCACCTACAATTATATAATTAATGTTTGATATTCCACAAGACCCTCAGTATCGGTACTGGACCAGCTTAAATCATTATTAATATTTTATTAAAGTGATATTTCCTGTATTACTAACTAATCTACGTATTGTATTTCACTAGTTTCGGTATTGAGCTCCGGCCCGGCATGGCCAAATGTGTTAAGGCATCCGACTCGTAATCCGAGGGACGCAAGTTCGAATCCCGGTCGCATGAAATATGGTCGCCTTTTCAAATGGGGGTGTTATAATGTGACGGTCAATCCCACCGCCAACTCTTGGACTACTATTTTACCAACGAATAGCAGTGTAAAACTAGAGGGAAGGCAGCTAGCCCTCGAAATTCAAAACAAAAAAACAAACGTGTTAAACTCCACAAGACCTGATATCTCAAAAGCTATTAATATTAACTAGTTTTAACTCATTATCAAGAATAAATTGTAACTAAAATATTCTTGCTGTCGATCTTGATTAGGTGAATGAAGCAAAGGGTTATTAAACTCATTGAACGTTCCCCAAGACTTGAAAAGAAACATCCGGATAAAAGATAATAAGAGATGAACTGAAACGTCAGATTTTTTTAAATTTTACATGCCAACTTATTCCTTATTTTATTTTATCGAAACTAATCATATTACCAGCTTTATTGTGATTTTAGCTAAAGCATCATATTGAGTCGACCTTAGGGTTATATACTCTTTCATTTCGAAAGTATAATTAAAGAAGTATTGGTATTATTGGTCATTGTACCGCTAGTCTCCATCACAGGATGATGACTCACCAGTTCAAATTACCACGTGTAAAAGCAGTGGAAAGTCTTCTGTTATAGCGAAACGTGTCTAACAACCCCCCCCCCTCAGTAATAGCCCTATTCATAATAGCCTTATTCATCTCAATAATGATTTTATCGCTTATTATATGATCAGATATAGTTTCAAAACTGTATGAACTTCTATTTTACTGTAACAGAGTATTCGATGTAAGGAACAATATTATTTTGTCATTCAAGTAGTATAGTACTAAGTTCGTTAGTACAAAAAATCAGGATTTCAATAGAATTATGTCGAGGTATTCCTTTTTTCTTCGTAAACTGGTTTAGTGATTTTTATTTTCTAACACAAAAACACTAACTCTCTTTCATCCACAACTAAAGTGTTTTAATACCAGCAATAACAATATGTAACATAAATTTTACTCCTGGATAGTATGTGTTATTTCTTAATTGCTTATGTTGTAAAAGTACACAAAATGGCCATTATTTCCTTCAAACTTTGCATTTGTGACCTGAATAATGAAATTTAGAAATTAACCTGTTTTCTGTGTAAAAACAGGCAAATTTGCTCATTTTCATTTACGTAAGGTCTGAATAAAACAACATATGACTCAAGATTTACATGTATTTATAAGTTATACAAAAATGTTTAGAAGTGAGTAGTCTTTCAGAGATTTGTGACTGTAATGTAAATCACTTTCACGTATAAGCCCCCAAATATAGTCACCTATCATGTTTTTGTTATACACTTCCAGGTCATAAAAGCAAAGTTTGAGGAGAAAAATAGGTATTTTCCATTCACTTTTAGCATAAACAATTGGGAAATAACACATTCTGCCCAGGAACAAGAAAAATATATAATACATATGAAATGTGTATATATGAAATAAATATGTCTACACAGAGGAAAACTGCTTGACCTGAAACTGAAGTACGTAAATATATTTTTACTTTTAACCCCTTTCAGTATCTGCCCTACTTTCTACAGCACCAACGGATGTATTTTAGTAAGGCCCCGCAGGGCCAGGTGGTTAAGGCACTCGACTCGTAATCCGAGGGTTGCGGGTTCGAATCCACTTCACACCAAACATGCTCGCCTTTTCAGCCGTGGGGGCGTTATAATGTGACGGTTGGTATTCGTTGGTAAAAGAGTAGCCCAAAAGTTGGCGATGGGTGGTGATGACTAGCTGCCTTCCCTCTAGTCTTACACTGCTAAATTAGGGACGGTTTGCACAAAGTGTCAAAATTCGCTCAAGTCTCCATTAAAGAAATTATTAAGAATATCTTAGCACACATTAATCAACCAAAAACTAAGCAGTCAGAATGATATGATGTTAGTCTGTAAGCATGACCAATTTCATGAGGATTGGATATCATCCTCACATTTTTCCGTCTTCATTTCTCAAATGTCCTATTCTATCCTCCATCGGTGTTCTATATCTTGTACCTATATAAAACAGTAATTTGTATATAAAATTATGTTACAAAGACCAAAATCCAGGATACAATGGTACCAGGTTTTTAAGGTCTTACATTTAAATGATCATAGGATCAAAACAATTGATTTTGTGGCTGAGAACCCATTTCGATAATATATTTTATTTCTTAAATGATAAGACTCCAGATGAAGATAGATTGGTTTAAATTTTGTACAAAGCCACACAAGGGCATTCTGCGCTAACCGTTCTTTTTAGCAGTAAAAGACTACAGGGAAGGCAGCTAGTCATCATCACCACTCACCGCCAACTCTTGGGCTACTCTTTTATCAGCTACTAGTGGGACGTACCATCACATTATAATGTATCCTCTTCTGATAGGACGAGCATGTTTGGTGGATAGGGATTCGAACCCGCAACCCTCAGATTAAGAGTTGAATGCCCTAATCATCTGACCATTTGATGACGAGACAGTATTTTATAGATATTTAAAAGTATACTTGTTACTATGGTAACTCTTTTCTTCGTGTATGTAATTACTATCGAACCCAAAACCTGACAGGGCAGTGTACTACCAATGAATTAGTTAGAGGAGCAACTTGGTAGATATTCCTAATAAGGCACTTTGCAAAACTCAAACAAATCCATCCTTAAAGATAAGTTGTGATTTTTAAAGTGTATTACAGTTTCATTTATCTAAGAAACGTTTTGTTGCAGAACGCTGTATGATGCACATTGTGGTAATTTTCATATTCTTTAATTTTCAACCTGACTGTTTTTAAATGGTTATGTAAGTAACGGACGACATAAAACTTCACAGAGATTAAACTAAATCATCCAGCAACTTTGATATCAAAACACGAGTTCCTGACGTTTATCGAGGTGACAGAGAATAACTTATTGATCTATTAAGATACCCACTACATAAAGTAAAATTAAGAATAAGTTAACATCAATTGCATTCAAATACACCATTTAAAATCAATTTGGGGTTCGAAAATTATAAAATATATTTAGTGCACTTACTTTTGGCACTACCAGTTTGTATTATATTAGACATCTTTTAAGTCTAATATGGACACTGTTATTACAGAAATAACACTCCCCTTTATAATTATTAGAGAAAAGAAACATACAACCGACATTTAGAATTTTAACCGTTTCAAACACAAATTAGCTAAAACAGTTTCTTTAGATTTCTTATATAAAATGAATTTGTATAAATAAAAGATTAGTGAAAATACAACTTTGATCGAGCTTTCCATATATAGTTCATTAGTACTGGACAATTCATGCAAAAATATGGTAAGTGCACTGTTTCATTCAATAAATTTATACTTACATAATGTTCAGAAGAGTTACGAGAATGGGAGATATTTTATAAATGTTCTGAAAATAAAAATAAAAAACAACAATAACAATTTTCGTGAAAGAAAACTTTATAATGCCCTGTTGTTACAAATGCCTGGATTAACGTCATTAGATTTATAAAACAAAAGTAAACAATCATGCAATTATGATGATACTATAAGATGCAGATATTTTGAGTAAAAAATCTCAAAAATCAAGGATGTTAATACAAATGTGCGGTACGTCACAATTAAACCAAATATTCCTTACTATTGGCCTCCACGTAAAGATTAATAATCACTTCATTCATTACGATTTACGTTTTTGGTTAATATTTTGTAAGCTCATCCTAAAACACGAACTAATGATGTATGTGACGTATGTGTCTCAAAAGACATGCGAAGAAAATTAGATAATAGGTATTGTTATAAAATATTGCAATTTAGAAAAGATTATATGTAGAAAAGAAGGTGAGACAGAAACGAAATTTCGTTGTATATATTTATATTTTTGTATATATTTAAGAACAGCTGGAATGAATAGAGGAGTGAACAACGTTTCGACCTTCTTCGGTCATCGTCAGGTTCACAAAGAAAGAAATAGGTAACTGACCGATAGCTGACCACATGTTTGAAGGGGGTTGTGTTACTGAGTGTAGGAATGTAAAGGGCGTGCTTAGATGTTTGATTATATTTATTAATATAGGTATAAAAATGTTCCTTTGTATTAGTTTATTTTGGGCTTGAGTTGTTGTATAAGTAAGACTTCTTTAATTTTGCATTTTTTTTAAGTTTGTTTCTTTATTTAGTATTTGGGTGTTTTCTATGGTTATGTTGTGTTTATTTAAAAAGATGACTTTTTGTGTTCTTTGAATCTGGTTTCCATTTTTCTACTTGTTTCCCCAATATAGAAGTCGTGGCAGTTATCACATTGTATTTTATAAATAATGTTGGTGTGGTGTTTGTCAGTGTAGTTTTTACATAGTATAGACCTCAGTTTTGTGCCTGGTTTTTGAATAAGTTTGGTATTAACTGGAATGTCATATTTTGTTGCTTGTTTTTGCCAAATGTTGGTTATTTGTTTGCTGATGTCGGGAATATATGGTACACAGCAGTATATGGTTTCGTGGTTTTTTGATTCGCGAGATATATATAGTTTTGTTAGTTGATTTTGCTTTTCGTCTATGCGTGTGCGTATAATTGTTTCTGCGGTTTATGGAGGAAACTTATTGATGTTGATGAAGTATTGTTTTATTTTGTCTAATTCATCGTTAATTTTATCTGGTGAGCATAGTTTTATGGCTGTGTTTATTTGGTTTCTTAGTATGTTGAGTTTTGCTTCATGTGCTGAGTCCCAAGGAATGTATAGTCCAATATGGGCGATTTTTCGATGGATTCCTGTTTTAAATTTCGTTTTCTCTAGGTCAACCATATTCGTTTAGAATCAAACAAAATCACATCTGCAGTGAAGACACGACACGTGATACACTAGCAGCGGACTGTCATTAATGCGCTTCTAACTGTGGAAGTGAAAGTCTGGTTGCTTTCTGAAAGCTTTATATAGAAGTTTATGGGTTATTAGGATTTGGTTTCTGCTCCTTTGCAAATGCATGTAATAGATAAAAAAATAGAATGTTGACATTACTAGATTATAATTTTACAGGAATAGACTACAGAAATAATTTTGAGGATAATCATTCATAGCATTCTACAAAATATTGAATAGAAATAAGGGCAAATTATTAAATAGTCAGCCACTTATAAAATTACTTTTGTTTGCTTGGATTTATAATGTCAACGTTAGCCTTCATTATTTTTGAACTTATATACCAATCAACAGCACCCTTCATGAATACTAAGCCTACTACTGTCTGTTCGAATAGAACGATTTTCCTATTACTCTTATAACACACCCGTGGGATCAATATTTTTTGTGTGATAACAGGACACGTACTCTGAATCCACAAATATTTAGTATGGAGTGCTAGCTGCTGGTCTAATCTTGGCCGACAAAGATTCTTAAATAGAAAATTGGGAGATTTATATCAAGGTGGTTAATACTGCCTTTAAAACTACGTGACCCATTTATCACATAAATCAGTGAAGTAGCCTGACAGAGACAAGCAGTTCTGTCTAGGAAAGAGAATTGGGAACAGAAACAAGTTTCTCAACTTCATGAAAAACACAAGAAAACGTGATGAATGGAAGGACTGAATGTATCTTGTTGGATCTGGTAGTTTGTTATGGGAAAGCTGTAGGTAAATACTCAACCGTGTAATGAGAATAAAAGCTCCGGAAATTGACTAATAACTAATAAAGTCAAAGAAACGAAAATATAACACGAATTAAAAAAATAAAATAAACAAATGTATTGCTGTTTAATAAATATTTATCTTGACATGATTGTTTGTTTGTTTTTGAAAATTCGCGCAAAGCTACTCGAGGGTGTGTATTTTTCTTATACCAAAGCCACATCAGGCTATCTGCTGAGCCCACCGAGGGGAATCGAGCCCCTGATTTTAGCGTTGTAAATCCGTGGACATACCGCTGTACTAGCGGGGTGCACTACTCGAGGGCTATCTGCGCTAGCCGTCCCTAATTTTGCAGTGTAAGACCACGGTTGAAAGGGCGAGCATGTTTGGCGCGACGGGGATGCGAACGCGCGACCCTCTGATTACGAATCGCACGCCTTAACCCACCTGGCAATGCCGGGCCTTCTTGACATGAAACAAAGAGACGATATTTGTGGATAAATGTGGTTAACCAAATAATTGGAAACAGAATTAAGCTTATTTTATTAAATCAGTATCCGAATCGAACTGTATTAAAAGTTTGAATATTTAAAAGTATATTTCGACAGTACTTCATGAAATTAACTTAATATTAGAAAGTCAAAAAATAAACCATGTTACTACAAAAGTAACATATGTTCACGTATATTAGTGTGTCGTGCACTTTTTTCGGTGTATAATTTTTATAACATTGCTCTATATCAGTGAGAAACATTAACTTTAAATGAAGACAAGCTTACTATTTCATTCATAGATTGGTATTACCTGACTCTAAAAACCTCTTAATTGATTGAATTACAGTTCACGACGTTTCTGTTAACAAAATATTAGTGTTTTTGTAACCCTAAATATCTCTCACTTCAATTGTAATTCAGAATAAAACCAAGTGTACTCATTCATTAATGTTAAAAGCATGGATTAAAAGAGCAGTAATACATTTTAAAGAATTTATTAAGTAGATCTTGACTTATTGACAATGAAACTTTAAGCTGTTATAAATGTTTTTATATTTTCAGTTTGGGTGACGTACGCATATTATTAATAACATCTGGTCAAAACAAGTTACTTACCGGGTTCAGAACTGAAGATTAACTCAGTAATTATCATTATATAGCTAATAATAATATACCATTTTTATTTACAAAATGCACCAACGCTAAAATCAGAGGTTCGATTCTCTTCGGTGAGCTCAGCAGGTAGCCCGATGTGGCTTTACTGTAAGAAAACACACACATACAAAACGCACATCAAAATATATTTGCTTGAATATAATGTTAAAAAGATTTATGCCATACCTTTTATAAGATTTTTAATATGATGTTATAGTATTTGAGTTGTGTTGTTTACTATATCATGATATTTTATACGTAATACTGGAACAGGTTAAGGAGCGGGTTTATTTATATTTATGCTACCGACTGTTTTGAGAAATGTAGTGTTTCATCGGTCCATTCTTGTTAAACTGACAAACACAAAATTGTAAGGTGAAATTTTCTGGGGACTTGTAACCTCCCACAGAACATGGCTCTGTGTGCCAGGACACTAAGAGGAAACCTCTACAACGTAAAGATGCAAGGAATTCGGTTTCTTCTGGATCTTAAGACAAAGCGGCGACAGCGTGGCGACTCTTTGCGCGGTCATGCATCTTTGTCGTGACGTGCCGAGAATGGTTCTATAAAACTATCCATGGTCATCATGTGAAGTAATTGACTGATGTTTACCGAGTATATTTGATTTCGCGTGCAATTGAAGTTCCGAATAATTGTTAGATTTTTTTTTTTTTTTTAGTTTTTAACTATTAAGAAACGGGAAGGATGAACCTACAAATATATACAGCGCCGTATTATGCATAAAAGTAGGTATTGATAGGTGACTTGTATCATAAAGATTCGACCAGAAAAACATATTACACAGAACGATATCTCTCAGTAGATAAGTATTATCGTATGATGAACGTTACCTAGAAAAATGTTTTTCAGTAACAGACTATTATCGTATGGAAGAAATCTATAAAAATCATTATATGAAAGATACTTCTTTATAGATGAGTATCGTCATATAGTAAAAAAACAAAAAGGAAAATCATAGTTTGATACCTCAGAATGATTAAAATAATAACAAAACCCACCAAACCAATTTATTTTTCAAGTGCTTTTAATACTTTAAACAGAAATTCATCTTTCAGTGAACTAAAGATATAATTTTATGTTATTTTACAATAAGAGAATATATAAAAATATAATCATATTTAAAATAAAAAAATCAGTAATAGTTGTTTCTTTCTTTATGCAATAAAAACACTATATTAATGAGTTGCAGCTAGATACAACTAAAAAGAAAAGTTTTATATTAGTTTAGCTCTTGTTGATTGCCTTGTCTAAATCAACTGACTTTCACCTATCCCTCTGGTACGTTAACAGCAAGAAAAAAATGAATCTGTCCCGTGACTGAAAATAAGCTAAATTGATTTTCACAAAATCTTCCTACAATTTATTATTTGGACAAGAGGCGTGACAGTGGTTTTTAACAGTAATGGTTCTTGTTGGACGACTCTCTTCTCATTTCAGAAGTGTAGTAACCATCACTGTGAGATAAACATACTGCACGTTATTTGAGTACAAACCCAAAATGATCATTAGCTACAATAAATAAATGTGCAGAAACGCATAGAAATCCTGAAATTTACAACTTTCGAGTTGCTAACATTGAATCTCGAAGAAAGAACAATTCCACCCATTTTGAAATGTGAGCTGAGAAAGTACCGTGGGTAACTACAAGAGTGGTTATAAAACCCTGATATGAGTACGACATCTTTCAGAGTACAATCTTTTACCATCAGATGCATGTTTAGGCTTAACTGATGAAGAACAAGTTCTTGATTGCAACTGCTGCACTCTATATGAGTTTTAAACTAATGTCAGTACCAAATATTTGGCTACAGCAAAGTGAAAGATGACAACAGAAACGCATTCCTCTCAATGAAATAGAAAATATTTAATCCAATAAAGTTGTATGTATTGAAACAGATTTACTGTTATACATTTGTTTTAATATCTACGATTTTTCCAGCTTAATGCATATAACGTTTCTTGTTAAATGCGTATTGCAAAAGTCCCACCTGTTCTCTAAATTTGTAGAAAATTCTCGAGTATCAGAATCAACAATATATGTTGTAAGAAAGTGCTAGCGTATCTTCGAATATTGTTGCCAAGTGGTTTTTCGAGAATTTCAACTAATAAGTGTAAAAGCTAGTTAACACAATAAGCGAAGAGACAATAGAATAATGTTTGGTGTCTGCAGTCAGTTTACTATAAGTCTCGGAAGCTATAACTGTGACAAACGCTTATTATTCGAAAACCTATAATATTTGACCAGGAACGCTTATAGGTATCAAACATCACGAACTGTTCAACTTCAGAGAATGAACTTCGGACGTTAGTATTTCTATTAGGACATTAGATATCTATCTTCCTCTGTGATAATAAGAAAACTTATAAACCGCGTTAGGCCAAACAAGAATAGAGCTAGCTAGCATTCCCGTTAAGTGGAGTGTATCTGTGTATTAACATGAAATTAAATCGCTCATCGTGGATTTGGACTGTAGATAAAATATTTAGTTCCAGACCAAATATAAGACTGAATATTGCTTATGAATTTCTAACATTTTTGTATATAAATAATTATTTGTAATAGCCGATATTATGTTATATTGTGTATGAGTTTGTGTGTATTTTGTTTTTGTATATTAAAATATATTTGTATTAAAAAAAAAATTGTGTATCAATCTTCTTGGTAAATATCATAAATTTCATACGTATTAACATTCGACTCGGCATGGCCTGGTGGTTAAGGTACTCGACTCGTAATCCGAAAGTCGCAGGTTCAAATCCCGTCGCACCAAAAATGTTCGCCCTTTAAGCCGTGAGAGCGTTATAAAGTTATGGTCAATCCCACTATTCGTTGGTGAAAGAGTAGCCAAAGTGTTAGCGGTGGGTGGTGATGACTAGCTGTCTTCCCTCTAGTCTTACACTGCCAAATTAGAGACGGCTAGCACAGATAGCTATCGTGTTGCTTTGCACGAAATTCAGAAAACAAACAAACAACCAATACTATTATGTTTATTCAATAGACAAGATACTTAAATAAAATAAAAAAAAAACCGAACAGTTGTGCGGACAATAACATTTAGAAACTGAAAACAAAATCAAACAAAGTCTAGAAATCAGTTTCATTATTTATTATGGGATGTGGCAGATATATTTGTGTTCGTTGAAACTAGATTTGGTTTTTGGTATTTTCAGTTCATGTTGCACCTCTTGCGACACATGTGTTAAACGATTACATCAGAAAACCCTAAGATTTAGGTAGAACCATTATGACTTAGAGCCTCTGGCCAACTAGTTCCCACCTACCGCCTATACGACTGCTCTTAACCAAGTTATGGGAAAGAATGTCTTCTGATATAAACAGCCCGGCACGTTAACTATTAAACCATACCAGACCTTTGTTTGTTTAAGTAATTATGTACTGTTATTGACATACACTATTAAACTAATCCTATGTTGTTTTTTCAACGTAATATGCACTATACAATGATATGACACTGCTTCAGAGGCTGCTCGTGATCAGAAAATGTACCGTGAACGATTTCCGTCACAGTTGTTCACGCACGAGACTCGACAGCAAAGTATCAGAGAACCAGCCTTGCGTTATTTTTTTCTCACGCATGCCTAGCCAAATCATGTGTCAAGTACGTAATTCTTCACGAGCGAATTTCAATATGTATCTATTATAGGGAATTTTATATATCTACCCTGTTATTTATGACTCTACAAAAGATGGAAAACAATATTGGTGTAATTTCCCTACATTAGCTGAAACGGTGGTGTTCCGTATGGCAATTATACATTACAGGGTTTATTTTTTGATAAACTGTTGTGAGCAAATAGCAGCCCAAAAACTTTCAGTACAACTGATAACGAAAAAAGTAATAAGTGTGGCTCGTTAATTAAACGTGTCCGTACCGAGGATTCGCAATCCGCTACCGCAAAAATGCAATCCGTACTATGAGACAGTAGTCAAGCTAAATGAGAGATGGTGTCTCACACATAAATCACACAAGAGTTAGCGGCCAGTGCTGATAACTTACCTGTCTTACCTTTAGAGTTTCATTTCAAATATAGGGACAGTAATGTGCAGGTAACACTTATGTTGTTCTAGGAGAGAATTCTAAAATAATCTTAGAAACAAGTAAGACGAAAGAACATGTAGTCAACTAGTCACATATAAAAAATCTAAAACCCGACGATTTTTCTTGAACAAGATGAGAGAAAAGATTTATTTTGTGGTAGAAGACGGTTACTGTTGTGGTTGCTTTATTTCTAATTGGTGGTCATGTTGGACATGTTCCGATATTGAAACTTAATTTAGAAATTAACCTGAAAATTTCGACATGAATGACATCTGATGTACAAAGATCTGAAAGGTCAGGTCGAAAGTAATTGAAATGAAGTGCAACTGATATCAATTTTGAACTGCTAATCAGCAATTACTATAACACTGTGTAACGCAAATTTTGTTCATGGATAGTATGTGTTATTTCTTAATTGCTTATGTTGTAAAAATACAGAAAATGTCCATTATTGTTTTCAAACTTAGCTTTTGTGACCTGGATAATGAAATTTAGAAATTAACCTATTTTCTACGTAAAAACGGGCAAATTTCCACATTTTCATATACGTGAGGTCTTAATAAAATAACATATGACTCAAGATTTACATGTATTTATACTAAAGTTACAGAAAAATGAACAAAAATGTTTAGAAGTGAGTAGTTTTTCGAGATTTGTGACTGCAATATAAATCACTTTCACGTATCAGCCCCCAAATACAGTCTCCCATCATGTTTTTGTCATACGATCCCAGGTCCCAAAAGCAAAGTTTGAAGAGAAAAATAGGTCTTTTCCATTTACTTTAGGCATAAGCAATTGGGAAATAACACTTTCTGCCCAGGAACAAAGAAAAAATATAAATGTTGTTACATAGTGTTATAGGTGTTATTACTTGACCAAAGAGAAGGCAGCAAGTCGACAGAACTTGTTGTCAAAATATCTCAAAAATAATCATTCCTGAAGTTACTGGAGTGAGACGTTCAGTAGAATAAACAATTATTGAAATCCTAGAGGCTTACAATAAGCTAAATATATTCATGTAAAAACTTTTGTACTTGGCGTTTTTTCTGGAATAACTATTAATGATTTCATGTATGAACTTCTGTGATGTGCACCGTTACTTTGATTCTTCCTAAATATAATACGATTAAAAACATCGTTTTATTTGTGATAGAAAACAACTGACTTTTCTATTATTAAGCCACTAAAACTGTCATAACACAGAGAATAGCTTAAAACACTTTGTATCTTTTTCTACTTGACTAGTTAATTAAACAAGTTCTTTAATCCGTTTTACTTCAGAACAGTTCTGATCATTAGAAGAAAAAGTGAATAGAAAAACAAAACAACGTGAAGAATTTCGCTCCAGTGGTGTTTCTTATTGGAAACAGCATATATCCCATACTGTGTGACAACCTTTAAATAATAGATTTTTATTATTTTATTCGTTATTAAGTTCACTGTTACCCATTTTTACAGAATGTTCATAATAAATCCAACTTTCTTCATTAGTAAATCTACTCACACATCGTTAGATACTTAATGTAGTCTTTTTACCGTTTTACAATTGTTAGCTTTTAAAACATTGTGTAGGACACATTTTATCAACACCTTTCCCTTTCTATTTTAAACATGATTAACAGACAATTATCTCGGAAATTTGATAACATTACCCTTATTTGTTATCTGTTTATTGCCTAGGATCCGATTTCCAATCACTCAATACCTTCAACCTGTTTTTATCACGTTTTAGTGCTAATCACTGTCTTATTCTTAAGAACTAGCATGCAACAAGTCAAGTCATCCATCTTATTTTTAAGAACTAGCATGCAACAAGTCAAGTCATCCAACTGTTGAATGGCCTTTTAAACATTAAGCTGACAGCCTGTGAAATCCTCAAGGCATCAATGCAGGTGTTGGTGATAAAATTTGTTTTGAAACACTTGTTCTCTAGGTAGAATCTTACAACAAAAATCAATCAATGTAGTCTGCTGCAAGTTAAATCTTAAGCAAATTTTGGTTTGAAATTAAAATATAGACAAAATCACACAAAGCTCTCTCTTGTGGAAGACTTTAGAGAAACCATAGTTACCAATAAAAATGTAAATGTACCAGCAACTAAACATCTAATCAAATTAATCTGAAAGGTTTCAAAATTAGAAATTTCGTATAGCTTAAAATCTGCGGGTAAACCGGCCTTATTTTTGTTTTCCACTGACCAATAACATTTATACGTAGAATTGAGATCAGTTTTGGGTACACGTGGTCCGAGGAAGCTACTAATACACAATGCAGTATCACATCACATGAACAGATTATTTTACCAAATAACTTTAAATAAGCATTGGATATAATATTTTCTCATCTCGATTTATTTACTGACGCTTTCTTTAAGTCACTTTTATTATTACATAACCCTTATTTGAGTAAAGTCAGTGGTAAGAGAATGTTTGTAATACCATTTTTACCTATTTGTAAATAATACATAAGGAATAACATAAAAATAAAAAACTGTACATAAAATCCATGTACATTACAATAAAAATTTTCACTAACCATATAATCTTTATTAATTTGACATAATTTAACTCATAAACGTTTGTTGCAATGACAGTTGGGAACTATTGGATACAATTGGGAACTATTGGATACAGTTGGGAACTATTGGATACAGTTGGGAACTATTGGATACAGTTGACGACGTGCTAATCATTACACGATACAACAAGAAATAAAATAATTGAAAAATAAGAAAGATATACAGATGGCAATGTTTGTTTGTTTTTGAATTTCGAACAAAGCTACACAAAGGCTATCTGCGTTAGCCGTCCTTAATTTATCATTGTAAGACTAGAGAGAAGGCACCTAGTCATCACCACCCACCACCAGTTATTGGGCTAAATTTTGACCAACGAATAGTGGGATTGACCGTAATATTATAACGCCCCCACGGCCAAAAGGGCGAGTATGTTTGATGCAACGGGGGATTCGAACCCACGGCTCTCAGATTACGAGTTGCACGTCTTAACCCACCTGGCCATGCCGGGCCGGCAATGCCAAAAACTACTGAAAGGAGGTAGGAATGAATACATAAAACTATACAAGAGTCACTACATGAGTAGACAAATCTTTCCAAGAAAAACTTTTATTTACAACTAAATGTTGAATTATTTTCAGTTGTATCAATTCATGTTTGAATAAAAGTATTTAAACTAACTAATGATATAAAGTGTTAAAACAGCTGTTTTATATGAACTTGTAACATTGACTCAGTTTGAGTTGTATGATTTTATGTACTTACAACATCGTTCTTTTTTAAATTTATTTTATTACTTGTTTCTCTCTTTATCTAAACGATCAATATTAATGATTGGTAGTTGTTTTGAAGGCAGCAGGTTTGGCGTGGTGTGAGTTGAATTAGTGGACACCGTGTGTTGAAGTGTGTGAAACCCTATGCTGCTTCTGCACTACCCAAGTTAAAACACAGCATTTTGATATGTGAATCATTGGAGCAAATTCAACCAGAATCAAAATAACTAACAGAACATTTGGCTGTTATATTACTCAATATTTTTCTACTTTAACGATATATATTACGTTTGAACTGAATGTCTTATCAGCTTATGAAAGCCTAAGTTAAATGTTCATAAAAGTATCTTAAATTGTTGTAAGATAGATTTGATAGATTATGATGAGTATAACACATAACCTGCGGCTGCCATTTCTTGCCCTGGACTATCCCTACGTACGAACCACTACCAAGTTTAGTGATAATTCAATAGGATTCAATATCATACATGTTTATTATAATTCATAATTAAAGTTTTTCAGTTATTTCAAAGCTCAATGAAAGCACATTTCTTGGCAAACAAAAATTCTAAACCAATACGTGTTTAGTTAATTAGTGATACAACGCACACACACACACATATATATATATACAATGGAACCCCTCTAATCAGGCCAGTTTGTCTCAGTCCTGAAGGTGGCTGCTAAAAGATTTTTGCCACTGTACTTTGTGTTTGTGAATGTTAACCCGTTACAAAATGCCGAACTGTTCTTACTACAGTTCAAACACGACTGGTAGTAAGTCCTTTTCTGAATGGTTCTTGTGTCGCAACTTGACTTATTTTCCTTTGTTTCACAATATAATAAAGTATAAGACACATTCTCTCCAGTTAAATAATAAACAACTTATATATTAAATACTGGGGAAGAAGTGACAGATTCCGGACTTGTTTTCACCAGTTTTTGTAACTGATACAGTTTAGCGTTACATCTCTTCTACATCAGTTATATATCATATTGTAAAGCCGAAGCATTTGCAAAACCATTAACTCCAGCTATATGTTATAATGATGCAGTCCAAGCACTTGCTGAACTATTAACGTTCGCTATTCATTATAGTTATCAAGCCAAATTATTTGTTGAGATATTACCTTCTTGGTGTGAACCCGGCGTGGCCAGATGATTAGAACGCTCCGGACACACACATTCCTTCAGCTGTGGGAACATTATAATGTGACGATGTGTCAAATAATAACCCAACAGTTGATGGTAAAGGACGTTAACTAGTTTCCATCCTCCTATTCTATCATTTAAAAACTAGGAACGGCTAGAGCAGATAATCATTGATTGTTCTTCGTAAACATTTAAGTTATTTCAGTTAGCTTTGTTGTTGTTGATCCAGAGCATAGATAGATACACAACAGGTTATCTAACTCTCTTTAGTACGTGGAATCGAATTCAGGACTTTGAAATTGTAAGTCCCTGAAATTACCGCTGATCTGTTTGTTTGTTTGTTTTGGAATTTCGCACAAAGCTACTCGAGGGCTATCTGTGCTAGCCGTCCCTAATTTAGCAGTGTAAGACTAGGGGAAAGGCAGCTAGTCATCACCACCCACCGCCAACTCTTGGGCTAATCTTTTACCAACGAATAGTGGGATTGACCGTCACATAATAACGCCCCCACGGCTGAAAGGGCGAGCATGTTTGGCGCGATGGGGATGCGAACCCGCGACCCTCAGATTACGAGTCGCTACCGCTGATCTACTGGTGGGGGGGGGTGGATTTTAGTTAGCATAAAGAATCATAGACAAACAACTGACAAACAAAATAATTTGTTTTGTATACCGAAGAAGAAATTATTACATGTTTGTAACACGTGTTTTAAATAAAATACATAAATAACAAGAAAACTTCAATAACAGTAAAACAAAAACCACAGGATAAAAAATAAGTAAAATCACACTAAAAACCAGCACGTCGAAGATGTTATGGTTTTGATGGTTTATTGAGGTTTTATAAATGACACTCATGTTACTACTACCAGTTCGACTCTTCTTTATGTTTATTCTGTTTAAGCACTAATGAACAACTAGTTTATGAAACATTAAGCAAACATTTTCAAAATTTGTTTTTGGAACATAATAGTTTCCAGGGATGTATATTGAAAACCTACTTGTTATAATCAACGTGTCTCGTAACAAATATTTATTCTAATGCAATATAAGAAACATATTATTTTTTCTATAAGAAAACTACAGGGAAGTAGAAATAATAAGACCGCAGAGATGGACATCTTAAAACACTTAGATGATATATATTCAGACTATTTGCTGGATCTTTTATTTACTTCAAGTCATCTTTCACGTCAAGATAAGTTTCTGGTTTATTGAAACTTAAGCACACTTTGCACACAGTTTATCATTGTTAAAATATTATGCACAGAGTTGAACATACTCAAAACAAACTAAAAGAATCTCTCGTTCAGTAGCTTGTCACGTATAAAGTTGTATTCAAAAACAAATCTTTTTTGAAGTCATAAGAGCAAAAGTTGTATCTTCCAGTTGTTTTGAGTTTATCACAATCTAAATATAACTTCCTTTCTGAAACCCACATGTGCTAAACAAATATTTACACACGTGTAAATAAAACGTATTATTTTCACACGACGAAAAAAACAAACAAAATCCAGTCGCGTCACAGTTCACACTTTTTGAAGCTGTACACACGTTAGTGTCTAGAAAACTGGGACGTTTTCATTTATTATTGTTGTTTTTATTTTAACCTTGCATGTATATTTTACAGGCTTATATCCACTGGTTACAATAACTTGATTCATCTAAAAAAGAGAAGTCACTCTTAGAGAAGAAATAAATAAAACAAATGTGTTTTATGTGCATATCGATATGTGAAAACATTAACCCACAGCCAAACAAGTATGTTGTTACTATTTACATAATCAAACGTTCTAAAATAAATATTACTTTTTTATTCTGAACTTTTCAAATATTTACTTAATACGCATCCACATCAACAAGTAAACAGGTTTAAGATACTTGGACTAATCCCTTTTATCTCTTTTCATAAGACATGTCTTCTTTCTCTGCTTGTGACCTTCGCTTTATTTTCCGTTCACCTACTGGCCAGCAAGTGTTATTTGTTAAGGCGCTCGACTCGTAATATGAAGGTCGCGGGTTCGAATTCCGGTCGTACCAAAGATGCTTGCCCTTTCAGCCGTGGGGGCATTATAATGTGACGGTCAGTCCCACTATTCGTTGGTAAAAGAGTAGCCCAAGAGTTGGCGGCGGGTGGTGATGACTAGCTGCCTCCCTTATAGTCTTACACTGCTAAATTAGGGGCGGCTAGCGCAGATAGCCCTCGTGTAGCTTTGTGCGAGATTCAAAACGAACAAATAAACAATCGTTGTTATTGAATTTAAAAATACATAAAATTATTAGATGAAATACTTAAACATTACAAAGAAATAATCAAATTTTATCAAGAACGATGTGCTTAACTTGTATAACTTATATATAAATCAAGTTTATTGATAACACAAAGCTACTCAGTGAGCTACATGCATTTTCCAAACCCTAACGAACTAATTCCCCGGGTTTTAGTATTGTAAGTCCGTAAACTTACCACAGACCCACAAGATAATTTTAATTGTACAAGACAGGAAACACGTGTTAATGCACATTAGTTGGCTTGTTAAAGTACCTAAAAACAATTGTCGTTAAAATACGTATTTTGAGCTCTTGTGATAGTCGAATCTTGAGGAGAATTTTCTCTTGTATCATAAAATGAAAAAAATATATAAACTTTACTATCAGTGCTATTATTATTTTCATTTCCAAAATAATCTAAACTTTATAGGAAGTACTTAACCAGCAGGCTATGTCAGACCGTTAATAATAAACAATCTTCGTTAATTAATAAGTCAGTATATCATGTTCATTTAGGTAGGATATTAACTATCATCCTCGTACAGACATGCGTGATAGTGTATATACACTTCGGAGAGCTAGTCCGTGTCACATTTCTCAGCACGAATCAAATCAGTCACGTACATGTGATGAGTCAGATAAAACATTTCCCGAAAGAAGGTAGCCCTAAGAATAAACTGCCCGTTTCTGTGAAATTTGATTTGAATAAAAATAACACAAAAAACAGAGATTTACGCTTTATAAAACTGACGAATAAGAATGAACTACGTGTCTTTGTTTCACTTGCGCTCATTGTTATATTTAAGTGTTATTTCATGTTAGTTCTAATCAACTGGACTTCACATAATCAGGTGCAACTGTAACAATTTAAGTACACAAATTATTTCTAAAACAATGCACTCACGAATGTGTTTGTTTGTTTATTTTTGTAATATCGCGCAAAGCTACACGAGGGCTATCTGCGCTAGCCGTCCCTAATTTAGCAGTGTAAGATTAAGAGGGAAGGCAGCTAGTCATCACCACCCACTACCAACTCTTGGGCTACTCTTTTACCAAAGAATAGTTGGATTGACCGTCACATTATAACACCCCCACATATGATGAAAAAATGCAAAAAAATCACAATTGTATTTTAAAACATTAAAGGCTTAGTTTTCTTCCCAAATAAACTAGAATATGGAACTAAAAACTAATGTTTTTTTATTATTTATTTCATCGTGCGAAAGATGTTAATATACACTTAGGTTAGATAGACAGCTTTACGTCTGGCTTAGTTTGGGTTGCAGCTTTAGAGAGACGTACATGTTTATATAACGAATATTTTTAATGGAAAGAAAACAGAGCTAAATTTAGGGAGCACAGTAAGAAGTCTGTCAGGAAACGATAACCAGATATTTCAAATACATCGTGAAGGAACGTGGATTGGAGATTAACGACTCATACACAACGAAGAACAAAAAATCCATAATAAAAGAAAAACAATCGCAACTGATTTGATTAGCGCATTTTGATATTTATAAAATAATTTCTTTTTTTGAATTTCGTGCACGGCTACTCGAGGGTTATCTATGCCAGCAGTCCCTAATTTCGAAGTGATAGACTAGAAGGAAGGCGTTTAGTAAGCACCATCCACCACCAACTTTTTGTCTACTCTTCTTTACCATAAAAAAAAATGAGGTTGGCCATCACAGTATAATGCCCACAACTTAGAGAGAGAGAATACTTGATGCCTGGGTTGGTGTGACAGGGACCTGAGCACGCGACCCTCAGATTACGAGTTGAACGCTTTAACCTACCTGACCATGCCAGGCCTATTTAGCGTACTAAGTATGTAAATATACCACTGTATATATCGGTGAAGGGAGGCAGAATAATTTTAAAAAAGTACCTTAAAAAGTATAACCAGTTCAGTTAATAAATACCTTTTAAATTCACATTGAACCGTAAAACACTAAATAGCATAACTGAGAAATAATTTGTTTAGAAAAACCAAATACAGACCAACCAAAGAACTCGGAATTCTGTTTCATTTCTTCCGCTTCTTTTAAGTAAGTGTAAAAATATGCCGCTTGTTCAAATAAATAAATGAACGGGTATATCTTTGTAAACAGAAACTAGAAAAATAATTAAATATAATACGCTTAACAGAATTGTTTGTTTATGACCGGATATCTCGTAATTGTATTGTTTGTTTGATCTTACACCTCAGCTGGTTCCTTGTTTACTGAGGCGGAAATAACTTTGAACTCGCATAAACTGTTTAAAAAACAAACACATATTAATGTGAGGTTAAACTAGAGGCGTTGAAGGAAAACATTACCAGCACTTAAATTTTCCAGTAGACTTAAAAAGAACTAACTATTAAGTGGATTGGATGTTACTGATGTCAGAGAGAAGCTACTCGTTTTCAAACAAAATTGATATGTTAACAGCTCTGTTAAGAATGTTAATTCGAGAACAGTTCAAGCTCCACTGAAAAAGTTAAATGTATATTTTTGTTTATAATTCTGACACTTTCTGATGTTGTAAGCTGACATTAATTCTCACTGTTCAATTTCAATTAGTTTTTCAAATATCAGATGTTTGAATCCGAGACATTCATCAATGAAGGTTATAAAATAAAAATATTGTTATTTTAGTTTAATTTGTTATATATGTACTCATTACTACATCATCAATCATGAGATGCTCACTTTCAAACCTATCAAGTTAAATAACCAACATTCACTAAGCTCTCTCTTAGTCTTCATTACTACGTCAACATCGAACAGATGTTACCAGTTGCTATAGAGATTCATAACTATATCAAAGTTCTATTTGTGTGAAGACGAATTATAATGGTTTGTGTGTGTGTGTATGTTTTCTTATATCAAAGTTACATCAGACTACCTGCTGAATCCATCGAAGGGAATTTTATAATGGTTAAGTTAAATCATGTTATTTAATACATTTCTATATATGATAAGTAAGGAAGGGTTGTTTTATGTAAGTCTTAACTAATTTTCAAGTTTTTTAAGGAACTCGACTAGTAATCTGAGGGTCGCGGGTTTGAATCCCCTTCACACCAAACATACTCGCCCTTTCAGCCGTGGGGGCGTTATAACGTGACGGTCAATCCCACTATTCGTTGATAAAAAAGTAGCCCAAGAGTTGGAGGTGGGTGGTGATGACTAGTAGTCTTCCCTCTAGTCTTACACTGATAAATTAGGGACGGCTAGCACGTATAGTCCTCGAGTAGCTTTGCGCGAAATTCAAAGCAAACCATTATTTCATACATGGTTAAGAAGAAAATTAATAAAGTTATTAAACAGCTGTTTACCCAGGTTTAGTTGAAATGTATTTTTAAAACAGAATCTAGGTTAAAGAAAACCCTTCATCTTTAACGACAAACAACAATCATTTAATGCCTCGCTCGAGATACATGGACTCACGTGCCCGGAGTACTATCAGGGATATATTGTATAAACCACTAAATAAATCTGCAGTCAAATTAATGAACGTCGGACTTCTAAAACCTACAGTATCAACAGCCACTGTCTGAACCAATAAGACATTGTGCCGACTTTGAATGTCTTCTGTGTCATCCACCATTCCTGGTAAGTATTCCAAATCAGTATGCTAGAACATCTTACCATTAAGGTAAGAACGCCAGTTCTTAACCGACAATTTTGAAAATGTTAAAAAAACAAACATATATAATCTCCCATTGTCTAAGAATTATCACGGTTTCGAAAATGTGAAAAGTATTGAGCAGCTAGAAAAATCAACCGTCCTGTTAATTTCAAATTTCTGAACTGGTTGTGTCTATTGGTTGCGGAAGAAAAATTGAATAATTGCACTTGTTGCCATGAACTGTAAACTGACAAGCAGTTGAACAACTAAACCCAATTACAACTTTCAAGTCCACGGGACACTCACGAACGGTCCTTCATGCATATAAGATATATAAAACTTGGTCAAGTGAGTTCTTTAAATTAGTTTTACCTTAGTCGAATAATTTTAACTAGCAGCCGAAGCTAAGTCACAGTTAATTTTGACATTTTAAGCTGATAATGTAAAAAACAGTAAAAATCCTTACTTCAAAAGTGGATACTATCTTACGGTAGTAAAATTATCTTATTTTCCTGACAATTAATGCATTTTGCTTGGTTTGAATTTCGCGCAAAGCTACACGAGGGCTATCTGCGCTAGCCGTCCCTAATTTAGCAGTGTATGATTAGAGGAAAGACATCTAGTCATCACCACCAATCACCAACTCTTGGGCTACTCTTTTGCAGAGAATAGTAGGATTGAGAGTCTCATTATAACTCCCCTACGACTAAAAGAGCAAACATGTTTGGTGTGACGGGGATTCGAACCTGCAACCCTCGGATTACAAGTCTAGTGCCTTAACCACCTGTCCATGCTGGACTTGTGAATGCATTTTGATTTCCATTTCACTGTCTTATAAAACCACCTGCATCTTGGCTAAGTTTAGCACAGTAAAAAATTTACAGTTAATATTTGATACGCTGATTGGTATTATTATCCTTAGTAACTGAATTACATTGTTTAATAATGTTTAATGATCTGTAAGATAGCCGTGCCTAGGCACACTTAAATTTCTCAGCTCTCGAACTACAACATAAAATGTTTACTTTTATCACAATTTCCATTTCAGCTACATAATGTGAATAGTATCGGTTTATAACGCATAATTCTTCAGTTTTACTAAGATCTTAAAATTACGCTGTGAATCACGTACAAACATCACATACGTAACAAAGGTTCCCGTCCTGAGATACACAAGAAGTTTTGAAGAGTCCTACAGAACATAATGCTTTCTGTATATATATATATATATAATTTAAAATATAGTCTAGTCTCTAGAGTTTGCACCAGATTTAACACTGGGTTATTTTCATCACGTGCAGGGACAGCTGCCAGACTAAGTCAGGCTAATGCTCAAAGGACTCGCAGAGCTCACAAAGTTGAGAACCCTCTGGCTTATAGTATTTCTAAAAATTTGTTGACTATCTGGAATTTGTAAGATATAGCTTTTGTTTAGAATTCATCATTTTTATTAAAACTTAGCTCTTGGGAAAATGGGAAGGGATATTACAAGAAAACGCCTTAGTGTTATTTATTTATTGTTATTGTCCCCCCGATAAGTTCATAAGAATCTATTACTGATAAAACTAAAAACTAACCCGATAATTTCCTTACTGTGTACCTTAATCCATTGTTTTCATTTTTCAAATAAGTTTTGAACAAAAACAAAGATGTTTGTACAGTATTTCATGACTGACAAATCAAATTGTTTAAGCAATATAACTTGAGAGGAGTTTAGAAATTGGAGTCAAAGGTCAAGTAACCTGTCTCAGCATTATGAAGCTAACCTACAAAATGGTGTAAATATTGTATAACTGAAGTTAGACTAATTCAGAAAAGGTTCCACTTACATGGTCATAGAGTTTTCTTATGACGTGTTTTATAATATCTTAAATATATTTCTTCTGATGTATATATACATCTTTGACGTCTTAATACTATATAAAATCAAAATATTGAAATATCATTAAAAGTTACATAAAATTATTAGAGTTATTAAAGATGTTAAAATGTTTGTTTTTGATAATAATCTTACCCGAATATCCCACAATATTTTTATAATTCACAGTACTCGCAGAAGGAAAAATTCAAACTTCCGCCATTTTGTTACTGTCCTGAAGCTTGTGTTATTTTTTGTCACTCATCTTTATTCAGTATGGTTCAATGTTTAGGCCTCACAGGTAGCTAGAAGTTTATAAATAAGTCGGTAATTTGACCGTTAATGAGTCAACATATTTTTACTTGATGGGAAGTTGTTTACCTTACTACAAATATTTAACACTTGTCTAATGATTTCAAAGTCAGGATTTCATTATTTTCTGCCACTGCTTATCATTTGTTTCTCGATTTATTCAATTCCTTTCAAAAATGTCCACGAAGGACAACAGTAAGTTTACGGACGCACAACGCTAGTGTTCAGATTACATTTACCCCTGTGAACTAAGTGCAGGTCGCCCATTGTACACATTTTCACTAAGAAAAGCCCCCTAGTGGCACAGTGGTATGTCTGCGGACTTACACACTAAAATCGGGGTTTCGATACCCGTGATGGGCAGAGCACAGATAGCCCATTTTGTAGCTTTGGGCTTAATTATAAACAAACAAACACTAAGAAAATAATAATTATTATGATTTTCAAAGAGGGTTGGTTGTAACGTCCTCGTTCAAGGCAACTAAAACAATCTTATTTCTATGAATAACTTTTCTTAACTGGCACCTTTGAAGAATAATTATGCAGTTTATTAAGTGTTTCAATCTCCAGGTGTAGCGCGGCATGGGGAGAGCTACACAGATAATACTCTATATTACTCTGATGAATATGTTTTCTTAACTCGTGATTTATATTAAGTTGCAACAGCGTAACTCTTAACACAAACCCCTTAAAGTATCCGGCTCGTAAATCACGAAAACAAACACAACCGTGTCTGTTTCATCGCTTACTACAGCCAGTTTGTAGTTGGCTCCGTATGTCTCGAGTACACTTACTTCAGTTGTTTCCTTGCGTTTTAATTTGCGCAGACCTTACTGTAGTTGAATGACTAACGTGTGTTCGCCTTACAAAAAAATATGTGAAAAGCTACCAACTTGTGTGGGTCCATGTATTCCAATTCAACGTAGTTTGACACGCCAAGGAACGCAAACGAAACGATTTCCAAAATTTTGAAACTTTTAGTTAAATATGTAAACCAAGATAACTGTAAATCAGAATGTGTTTCAGAATTCTTAACTTTCTAAACATTTGATAGGAGTTGTTAAAAAGTTAAAAAAAAAAAAAACTGTATTCACTCGTTTATTTGTTTGTTTTAAATTTCGCGCAAAGCTACACAAAGGATATTTGTGCTAGCCGTCCCTAATTTAGCAGTGTAAGACTAGAGGGAAGGCATCTAGCTATCGCCACCCACCACCAACTCTTAAGCTACTCTTTTACCAACGAATAGTGGGATTGACCATCACATTATAACGCCCCCACAGCTGGAAGGGCGAGCATGTTTGGTGCAACTGGAATTCGAACCCGCGACCCTCGGATTACGACTCGAACGCCTTAACACGTTTGGCCATGTCGGACCTCATTCGTTTAATGTTCGCTCCAGTTTGATGGTAATAAACTCATTTTTATAGGTCTATCATGTAGGAAACACTAAGCGACCTATTCCGCAATGTTATGAGCTATATTTCAAATTATCCATCAACTAAAGTAAATATAGCATCAAATAGATAGATAGGCTTTAGTAAGCTCTTTTGTGGCAACTTCGACTTTACGTTCATCTATCTTTAAACCAACAATCATACGTGACATGAATGCTACTTCTGAAAATAAAACCGTTTTCTGGACGATATAATGACAAGAGCCCCTGCAGCAAGAATAGGAGAAATCGTCCACACTCTCCATAACGCAGTAGGAGTCTGGCATCTTGTCCATTTAAGCCTGACCCGAAATGTGCCCGCCTCACGCTATTTCAAAAGGGCACGTGCGACGGTATTGAAGCGCGTGTATCACTTCACCTGGACTTCCAAAAGAAGTGAATTTTCCTATCATCAGTTCTCTTAATACCGTACCGAGACCTTTCTTTAGGTAGGAGCTTAACAGTGTACCAGCACGTTTTTCGAGACTACAATTCTATATAACACAAAGCACTAACACTTAACCTTTGTTCCGGACGCTTCCCATTCGATCCACATGGAGTCATTTTAACTCTGACTAGAATAAGTTCTGGACGAGCTACTGTTTCACAGAGGTAAAGTTTCAATGCATGCATATTTTATCATAATTAAATACCTTTTGGTAATATTTAATAGCTTTATCGACAAAGCATCACTAAATATACAAAACCAAAAAAAAACAAACGATATTTTAATTTAACTAATATAATTTTGAACAATACGTCTTGATATGTTAATCTAAATAAATGGACTTCTAAATATTGCCCCCAAAAGCATAATATAGCACACTATAATGTTTTAAAGCTGTGGTTTAGTAATATTAAAGCAATATTTATTATTTACTTTCACTTTATCTAATAACTTTTGTCTTCAAAGATTCGCAAGATATAAATAAAATACACATGACACTAGTTCTTCTGTAGTTAAGGCATTTCCTTAACAGATGGACGTGTGTTGATGATGGTTTCGTTTTATTAGTATGTTTCAACACAGCAATTGAAAGCGTAGTTGTCATCATGTGAGGGGATTACTATTTCCTCAGCCTTTCGTGATAAAAAAAAATTCCAGCGTCATTAAATTCGAAATTAATATATCTCTGTACCATAAAGCTCAAATGTGTGCAAGGGAAATTTAAATAAAAGTGCAGACACTTAGAAAGTTTCGTAAAATATGACTGTTTAATTACTAAATAAAATTATCCCTAATGTTTTTTTAAGAATGTTTTATGAATTAATATTAGGTAATCTGAGTGTTATACACAGTGAAGCAAGTCATTATATGACATGTGGTTTTCAATCTTTGTCACCTTGTTTTTTGCAAAATTATTTATAGAGGTAACTTATGAATGTCGTTAAACGTAACATGTGATTATTTAACGTAACGGACAAAATATTTTTGGGCAACTGAGTAGCAAAATAAAACTAGTGAAAAAACAAAGTTGTGTGATATGTAGATGGTTTTCGTTGTTGTTTTTATTTTAGAGCAAAGCCACGCTGTGCTATCCCGCTGTTTCTACCCGCAAAAAATTGGATCTGGATTTTAGCATTGTACATCCGTAAACTTACCACTGACCCACAGGAGAATGTAAGATACATATAAATTAGTATTTCCAATAAAAGAACAAAATAATCATTTCTTTATTATTATTGAAGTAAAAGAACTAAGTTTTATTTGTCTGAATTGGGAAAATGAAGCAAAGATGCAATCAAGGCACACGTGATGTATCACACACACTTTTTAATTTCGTGTAAACTGATCAAGTCCAAAGTAAGTCAACATTTACTAAATAGAAAACATGATGTTTTGGGTCGACATGAGACCTATTGATCCATCTATACAGGGGCTATCTGCACTAGATGTTCCTAATTTTGTACTGATAAACTTTAGAAGGAAAACAGCTAGTTAACTGGACTCACCAGCAGCTCTCTGGACAGTCTCGTCTGATCCAATAGCGAGGTTTGAATGTGAACCTTATAATATATGCTTAGCTTCAATACACAAATATTATAATGTATACTCAGCCTCATTGCGCAGAACACAATGTGGTTGAGTGTACATTATAATAGTCTGTAGTATAATTAGATAATCCTTGACCTACGCTCGATCCATTTTAGAGAAAATAGTAGGGCTGAAAGTAAGATAACTCTTTCCTGTTCAAATGTTAGCTGCCAATTTGACTTTATATGTTTGTTTGTTTTGAATTTCGCGCAAAGCTATTCGAGGGCTATCTGCGCTTGCCGTCCCTAATTTAGCAGTGTAAGATTAGAGGGAAGGCAGCTAGTTATCATCACCCACCGTCAACTCTGGGGCTACCTTTTACCAACGAATAGTGGAATTGACTATAACATTATAACGCCCTCACTGCTGAGAGGGCGAGCATGTTTGGTGCGACCGGGATTCGAACCTATGACCTTCGGATTACGAGTCGAACGTCTTAACACATTTGGCTATGCCGGGCCGACTTTATATGGACAATTGATCACATGAAAAAGATAACGTGAACCTCCGAACAATGGTATCACGTTACACTCGTTAAGACGATAAAAACTCATCATAAACTCGAATTTGCAATATTGATTTACTATGCATGACGTTGAAAGACTAAACTCCCTAATTAGAAAGCAAAGTTGTCCAATAAGAACAGCCTTATAATTTTTTAGAAAACTTTGGAAACTAAAAGTAATAAACTATCAGCAAGATTAAAACTTCACATAGAAAATCTGTTTTAAAAAGGATATAACGTGTTGTTATAACGTTGTATCGCAATGAGAAAATGTGATTTCATTAATTATTTCTAATATCAAATTTGTATACTTTAAATCATTATAATTAAAAACCTATCTTAAATGACTACTGAGACGGCTTCCTCAAAATGCTTAATAGTTCTTAATAACAGAACCCATGATGATTGCAACTCTTGATAAGGTGGAATACACGTGTAATGGGATATTCCAATTCTCAACCCCTTAGCTTCTAACACTACTTATAAGCGTGTTTTTTGTTATTTTTTTGTGAGAGATACTCTAGCTTCACGAGGAGAGGCGTAATCTCACTACAAGTCCAATTTTTATATTTCAAGCGAATGTAATGAATATGCAATATTCATGTGTAAATGTGCAAAGTATGAAAGCGGAAAATTCTTAAAATTTCATAATCAAAATACACAGAACATGTGATCTTTCTACGCTTAACATGATAAGTAGGATGTGACGGTTAATTTACCTCGCTTGTCAAATGAAGTCGCGTTTCACAAGCGTTCACTGTTTTCTTTTTTTTTTTAAAAATGTTACCTCACTTAGACGTTGGGAAAGAAATTTTAGAATATGAGAAACAAGCAAAAATGCTTTAAACTGAACCAGAAGCTTTCCTGCATGTTTGTTTCTATTAGTCTTAAATGAACATTTCAAGTCTAAAATTATGTCTTAGTCTGACGTATTTAAATACCAAGATGATATGTACATTTCTGTTCTACCTCTGTCATCACAGGGATATTAGAGAAAGACAGGTTTTAAAGTGTGTGTCACAGCCAGTCTCACGTGACTAATGGATGACATAAATTTATCAACGTCTGTCGTCAGGTGACATACAACTCTCTCCAAGGAACATTCTATACTCTCTGTTGGTCCATATAGGTTTTCAATAGTAATAACCAATTTTCTTTCTTTTTTAATTTTTTGCAAAGTCTTCAAAACATGATGGTAACCAAGAATCAAGTTCTCGTAGAAACCCAAAACCTTCAGAACACTTTCAATACTTCTGAACGTTATTTTAATTTTTTTAGGATAAATAGTGGTTCTTGTACTTAATTTTTGTTTCTGATGAGTTAAAATAAAGTTTCATCCTTGTTTAATACACAACTGATTCCACTAGTAGATACAATCAAACAAAATAGTTTTGTCTAGACTTGTTTTTGATAGACGTTAATACTTCGAAATAAAGTTTGATTTGTTTATATTTTTTTGGTGCATAACAACTAGGATACCTGCACTAAACAACCAGAAAAAATACAGTAAAGTTTAAAAAAAAAGAAAAGTTAATATTAAATAACGCCAGAAAATTAAAAAGAATTTGAAAAGCCAAAGATCCGCAAAACAAAACTAAAACTTAACTAAGTTGGTGAATGTTACAATCGCCAGTAACACCGTCAATGTCAGGGGTGTTAAAAAAAAAAAACAACGTCTAAAACGGTGGCGCCTCTCACAGTCCTGACGACAGTGTGAAAGTAAAACGTGGATAACTGAATGTCGCAAATGCCACATATTGTTGGATCAATACCATATAAAAAGAAACAATGGGCTGATAAACTGTGACCAATGCGTGGCCTACGCAAAACAACTTCCTCCTATCGACAGTTACGTAAAATAAAGGAAAATGGTATATTTATTTTTTAAGAAATACCTTTAGTTTTCATTACCTTTGGTTTTATAATTTCGAGGTAGTAGCAGGGCAACAAATCATTTACGTACACTTTGATCTCGTTTTATACGTTTCTCCTTATTTCATTTAATCCAGGGTACGGGATTTTCTGTTACAGGAACTTATCACTTAGTGACAGTCGAGTGTGTGTGTGTTTTCTTATAGCAAAGCCACATAGAGCTATCTGCTCAGTCATCCGAGGGGAATCGAAGCTCTTATTTTAGCGTTGTAAATCCGTAGACTTATCGCTGTACCAGCGGGGGACTAGTAACAATGGCAACTGTCTTTGTCCATAACAGCTTAACAAACGAAACATTTAGCGTACAACGGACTTATTCAATTTTGATCAGTTTCTTTCGATCAAAGAAAACATTATTTTGACGAAGTGAATGAAATATTTAAACTAACTCCACTGATGAAAAATTAAAATTATGTCATACCAAAGAATATGATATTTGGCACTTCGGAATCGTAATCTTTAGAAAACAATATGATATTACACAGTTTTAGGGTGTTTGACAAACAAGTTATTCGTAACGAAACCTGACCTTTGTTTTGAAATGTTTCATATTAATTTCGAATGTAAGCGTCATATTCGTCTTTCATGCAAATGCATCGTACTTTACTGTGTCTGGAGGGTGATGGAAGTGTATCATATCAAACTAATCTTTTTAGTTTTTGAATGTTACTTTGAAGAGAGAGACAATAATCAAAACCACATTTAAGGTGGTATGTGGTTTTTCCCGTATTGAGAACTGTCACGCAGAAAGACAAATCCAAGATATCCCACAAGGTACTCAATCTACCAGAACTGATGGCTAAATAGATATAACTCTGCAACGTACCAAGTCCAAAACACACAAGAGTCATCAGTCTAAGTGTGAAAAGTGGATCACTTTACACTCAAGTGACATGTTTATCGTGTTGGTATTATCATGTTTGCCTGTTGTTCTGGTATAGCAGTCAGGATCTTGTATTTCATGATTTAACGACAGTACGATACCGACAAGAACAAAAAATCTGTTTCCAAAAACAAATCATGATAGTTTTTATGGTCATTTGTTTTATGGTCATTTGTTTTACTTAAACAAGTCGAAACTAATCCAAATTTAACTTGAAATATTTATGTCGCAAAATATATCTATAACTGTATAATAATTGACAAATAAAACCATGCGTTTTCAGGCAATACATTTTCGTGTTTTAGCTTCATAAGGTATAAATAAACTGAATTCTCAAATGATTTTTACATGTAAGTTAGAGAGAATTGTAGTCATTTGATGACAGATAGCTATATCGTAATGTTGGGAGTTACGTGAATAATTTCGTAATCTGAGGGCTGCGGGTTCGAATACCCGTTACACCAAACATGCTCGCTCTTGGGGGCGTTATATTGTGACGGTCAATCCCACTATTCGTCGGCAAAAGAGTAGCCTAAGAGTTGGCGGTGGGTGGTGATGACTAGCTGCCTTCCCTCTTGTCTTACATTGCTGAATTAGGGACGGCTAGTGCAGATAGCTTTAAGCAAAATTCAAAAGGAAACAAACAAAGTATTTATACGATGGCAAAATATTACACTTTCTTTAGATGTAAAACAGATCAGTTGGAAATGTCACCGTGTACTGTTTAACTATAATATAAAATACTTCAGTAATTACTCAAGCTTATCAGTTTTTACTTCATTGATAAAATAAGTGTTTTATCGAAATAAGTGAGAGAGTATTGGTAATGAAGTAAAACTGTGATAGATCACAGTAAAATAACTGTAATGCTAAAGTTAGTACAATCCAAGAATCGAATGTATATTTGAACTCACTTGATGTAATATTTATAATAGACTATAAAGAGTCATACTATAACTGCAGTATGTCGTAGCTTCTATGTCAATAAGTTCAGTGTCTTCTGTGTGTCACGTAACTCCTTCTGGTAACAACGACTTATAAATGGTTCAAACGAATCGTCTCAATCCCGAGGTTTGCACAAAGGAAACATTTTTACACCACCCCCTGGAGAACCTGAGAACCTTTTCTCCTAAACTGCTGGACTTACCAACTTTAAAATGGTGTCAAACAAATCTACTATGTCCCAAGGTTGGCACAGGGATAAAACTTTTCACTCAACCCCTAAGTGAACCCGGGTAGTTTGGGAAAACACTTTTACGAGAATTCTTTGAAAGAGGACCACAAATCTGGTAATGATTTACATTAGAAAACATAAATAAACAGGCTTACTAATTATCCTTCGTAACTTGGTTAAAAAAAAAATTAAACCCACATTAGAGTAACAATGATCATTAAACTGAAAAAGTGCAAAATGATAACAGTTCAAGCATAAAGTTTGTATTGTAGAGGCCCTGTAAATGTATAAAACTAACCACAATACCGGCCCTGTAAATGTATAAATATAAATACCAGACGAAACCTCATCTATTGTACTGCAGAGATGCGACTGCGCACAGATCTATTGGATACGGTGTACTTTGTTTTTCTGTTACGTAATTATTTCGAAAAGGCTCTAAACACATTAATGCTATTATGAGGTTATTTTAATACAAAATGCGTGTTTTGTTCATATTACGCTTACTCCATTATCCCCGAAAGAATAATTTCAAAGAAACATGTAGATATCATAGTGTTAAATCTTATATTTCACACCACGACATGTCGAGGTGGTTAGAACGCTCGACTCGCAATCTAAGGGTCGTGGGTTTGGATCTCCGCCCTACCAAACATATTCTCTCTTTCAGCTGTGGGAGCGTTATAAGATGACTGTCAATCCTACTATTCTTGTTAAAAGAGCAGCCCAAAAGGTGGCTCTTCCCTCTAGTCATACATTGCTAAATTAGGGACGGCTATTGCATATAACCCTCGTGTAGCTGTGCGCGAAATTCAAAACAAACAATCTTTATTCCCATAACGAAGCACGTTCTCACTTTCAGAATCGCTCGTCAATCTCCACGTTATCGTTTACTCTTTGAGAAGAATAATTCCGAGTTAAAAACAAATCCCCGAGGGACTCGTGACTGGGAAGTACCTGAGGGAAAACAACATCGCAAAAGGAGAGCTCTTCCTTCACAAAGTGTGGAACAGGATAATCTTCAACCACCGTAAAAACAATATACAAATATCTTACTTTTAAAGATAAAAATCATTTCTTAAATCTTTTGTTTTTCTCCTATTCCTCGTCACGTTTTATGTGGGCATCATAGACTAACGAATAAAAATAAATCTTAAGCCTACAGACCTGTGATGACAATGTGGCTGGAGTTGAATTAGGTGAAGCGCTCCGCAATACGTTCACAAATCAAACTAACTGCAAATATTTATTTTGATTTACTTTGTATATTGAACAAATTAAAACCATCCTGAATCAGGCGAAGAAGAAGTAACGAATATTCAGATTACATGATCATACATATTTGTGTGTCCGTTGTTTGTGTGCACGTTATTCTAACTTAAGTTGTTTTTTTTAATTTCGCACAAAGCTACACGAGGGCTATGTGCGCTAGCCGTCCCTAATTTAGCACTGTAAGACTAGAGGGAAGGCAGCTAGCCATCACCACCCACCGCCAACTCTTGGGCTACTCTTTTATCAACGAATAGTGGGATTGACGGTCACATTATAACGAATGAAAGGGCGAGCATGTTTGGTGCGGCCGGGATTCAAACTCGCGACCCTCAGATTAAAAGTCGAACGTCTTAACCCACCTGGACATGCCGGGTCATGACAAAACTTTCATTCCCATGACGGAAATGAACAAGAACTTAAGTATACAATAACATGAACATTTGTTCGACAAATGTTAAACGACAAGTTATTTTGATGACACAAGGAAACAAATAGGAAACGATTTTTATATAAAATAATAATCGTCTACAACAGTGTCTTAATTATTAATGATCATACTATGAACTCCCAAAAAAACACGCGTTGGTTAAACTCGTATATTTTGACCTACTTTTTAATTAGTCAGTGAACTAGTCACTTTTATATCTTTTTCTCCATAATTGTTGCCAGCTGCTCAAACTCTTTTAAAAATGGAAATTAATTTCTATAATACATATGATACATATGAATAATAATTTATTAATTGTTGTTTTCTTGTAGTTACTCTGACACAAGTAACACAATGTTCTACTGAGTTGCAAGCCATATATCGTTTATGGACTGGGTGTAGCTTAGGGTTAGCGTGCCAGATTACGTGATGGAAGAACCAATGCCAGGTCATTAACCTCTTGTATTCAAGAATACCTGCCCATGATTGAAACTACTGACTACAGAGCGGACAGCCAATAAGCATCACGCACTCACGGATGAATATTCGGATCTTGTTTTCTGACGCTGTTTCTCGAACCTTAGACTCTTCGAGGCGAAGCTTAGTACCATGGGCCATGTCCAACTCCATCCGAATCGAAATTTACCCAACTGATAACCCAGTAAAATCTTATCATATTAATCAATGTTAAATGAGTAATATTAATTACTGGACTAATATTAGCTCTTTCTATCCAGATGGTTTACTAGTCAGAAGGTAAGAATCGTGTTAGAACACATGTAATACAGAAAGCTTTGCGACTTTGAAACATCTTTTTCTAATGTTGTGATTTTATTACTTAAAATATCATTGTTTTAATACTTAAGGCTGGATTTTAAAGTTCTGCGTTAAAACTGACCACTATATGATACCCAAGATGTAGTGTCATTACTACTGGTGAAGTACTAGTAATTTATAAAATGACCACTATGTGATACCAAAGATGTAGTGTCATTACTACTGGTGAGTTACAAGTAATTTACAAAATGATTACCACATGATACCCAACCTGTAGTGTCATTACTACTGGTGAAGTACTAGTAATTTACAAAATGACCACTATATGATACCCAAGATGTAGTGTCATTACTACTGGTGAAGTACTAGTAATCTATAAAATGACCACTATGTGATACCCAACCTGTAGTGTCATTACTACTGGTAAAGTACTAGTAATTTACAAAATGACCAATATGTGATACCCAACCTGTAGTGTCATTACTACTGGTAGAGTACCAGTAATATACAAAATGACCACTATGTGATACCCAACCTGTAGTGTCATTACTACTGGTGAAGTACTAGTAATTTATAAAATTACCACTATATGATACCCAAGATGTAGTGTCATTACCACCAATACAGTACCAGTACTTTACAAAACGACCGTCATATAATACTCAAACCGTACTTTATAAAATAACCACTATATGGTATCCAAGCTTTAGTGTTATTACCAACAGTGTGGTACAAGTTACGGTAAAATTCATATCCAAAACATTGTAGCTTTAACCAATAACGTACAGGTTTCCAATGGGAATATTTTACCAAAATGTTTCAACTGGTCAAGAAAGTGATAGTTTTTGTCTTCATGGAAGCAGTGCTGAATTGATGGTTTGAAATTATTGAAAGCAATGTTATGATTACTTGTTCATGGTGTCATATGACGTTGTAATGATTTTAAAGAAATATTTTTCTGTTTGGATTTTATATCGCGAAAGAAGTATAAGCGTAATTTTCGCTGCTGTATTGAAACACTTGTAGAAACAGAAATTATTCACAATAAAACGATTTCTTTTCAACTGTTCATTACTCGAGAGTAACAGAGCTTAACTTCTATTAAAATGTTTCCATTACACTGCTCGAGCGTGTTGTTGTACTGGCACGAGCTCAAACAACCGTCCTACACATCTGGAAAAACCTAATAAAATATAGATAAGCTGGTTGATGATACTGAAAATCCTCAGAAGCTGTGTGATACACTAAGAAGGGCTTTGAGAGATAGACTGTTAACTTTACTAGTAGTGATGGACATTTGTAAGGGCCCTTTATATGATCCGTAAGTTTCGCTTTATAAGTATAAAGAGCATTAGTTTTCCTTAAGGTCGAGAGGTGTAATAAGCAATTTATCATTTTCTTAACGTCTCGAGCAGACTAACTTCAATAAAATTAGTTAAAATAACTAAACTTGTTAAGATTATGTGTTAAGACTGAATTTTAATAAACCTACTTTCTCAAGAGAACGTTAAAAAGCTGTAAGCTCAAACTTACTGACTTGTAGCTACGTAATTACTCAGAGTTTTGTATGTTAAACTTAATGATACTGTTGTACGAAGTGTTAAAAATTAACAGTATGTATCAACAGCTTTGTATGATATTTACAGTGAAAAAAACACCAGATTTTAGCAACTTATTACGGTTCCTCCAATGGTAAAGGTACCGGATTTTGGCAGCTCCTTACGATACCTACAATGAAAAGGTATTTTTGGTTTTGAATTGCATAACCATAGAATTCAGACGTGAAATAAGACTTTGTTTTTTTCCAACACAGATTATATTTTAAACGAAACGAAAACGAATTATAATTGATAGTATATCTTGATGAATCAAAATTTTGTAGACTTCAACTGTATTTTTAGCAATAAATCATTGGGATATGTTTGTTTGTTTTGAAGTCAAGCACAAAGCTGCATAATGGGCTATCTGCGTTGTAACTCCATAAGCATACCACTGTGTCAGTGGAGGGGGGCAAATCACGTGGAAGCAAATCTTTTCAGTTATGCGTCTTCCAGCTTATTTGTTTCTATAACTCCCCCACTTCGTTCTTCAATCCATAAAACGACAACAAAATAACACTGAACTTTTAGAAATGCTTGATGCATTATGTTGTTTTGGATATACATTAATGTCGAACATGACCGCTAGCATTTAACATTAAAACGCCAAATAATACATGTAAATATATTATAAGATTTTAAAGTTTCAAAATCCATGTTCTGTAAGAACTTACATTAACAGAAATTCTCCCATGAAAACCAAATAAACTGAAGTGATATAAAATACTAAAATCTCCCAACATTAATACTTGATGTATGATGTATTGTTAATAGACGTGCATTGTGGTACAACTTGAGCTGCACATTATACGACATTGTTATTAGACGTGCATTGTGGTACAACTTGAGCTGCACATTATACGACACATAAGTTAAACTTTCAAGTCAAATCAGTTCCACCAGCTTCTTATACATCTACTCTGAATCTACTCGTAGCATTGATTGTTACGCTTATAACACGCCCATAGCTGAAAGTGTAATGTGTGTTTGACGAAATATAGTTGCTCGAGCCTCGAACCTCCAGGTTCGCAATCCGTCAGTGCAAACACCATAGTCCTCTCTGTTTTGCAGAACTGTACTGTATACTGATTTATAATATTTATTTACATTAACCTTTTACCATATTTTGTGTTATTTATCATAAACACGTTTGTTTTTTGCGTAAAACTGCGCTGCATCTACCACGAGTAACAAACCTGAATCTCAGCATTATGATTCTTTAAACTTACTACTGAACTATCGGGAAACGTGATCATAATTAGCTGAGTTGTTCATAGGATATTACGTATCGCGCTTCATACAAACAGAAATAATTTAATATTTAACCAAGCACTTTTAAAAATTACTTTTCAATATTTTAAAGAGCGAGTTCGGCTGACGTTAAAAGATAGAACAAGCTACAGAAAGAAGTGTTTGTTTTTATTCATTAATAATATAATATTAAGAAGCACTTGTAATAATAAAATGATGTTTAAAAACAAGAAGCAGAGAAATTCCAGAGTAAAATAACAAACACGTTTCAATGACGGTAACAAAAAACATAAGAAAAAAAACGCATTGCATAAACAAGTACAAAGAGTGTTGATACAAACCTCTTAACATTGCAATATGGCTGTCCATCAAACTGACGTAGCTTCTGGTGTCCCTTAAAATGGTTTCTGCTCTGTTACTGTAGCTACAATTTTTCGTTCTTCCAGACTAATACGTTATTACTGCATCTACCACGTTATACCAATCTTGCAGAGTAATATGTTCTCACTGTATTTATTACATTTTTTCAGTATAACATATTCATAAGTTCTTATAATTTTACAAGATTTGTACGGCTTTATTACATCTAACTCCCTGATTTTGTCATTCTACAAGACTTGTTCATGGTTACTGTAGCTGCCAGTTTTTAACATTATAACATATTCATAAATTCTTAGAATTCTACTAGGCTTGTACCTATTACTATATCTACTTATCACATTTTAGTATTCAAATGAACTTCTAGCCACTGCTGCATCTGACCACTTTAACATGTCACAGCAGTCTAGTTCAACAAAAGAAACTAGTTTATATTTAATTGTTTGGAGTTTCTACGTTAAATATTAGTATCGAGAAATATGATTCAGACGATTTGGTTTGTTTTAAATTTGGCGCAAAGGTACGCCAGGGCTATCCGCGCTAGCCGTCCCTAATTTAGCAGTGTAACACTAGAGGAAAGGCAGCTAGTCATCACCACCCACCTCCAACTCTTTGGGTACTTTTTTACCAACGAATAGTGGGATTGAACGTCACGTTATAACGCCCCCACGGTTGAAATGGAAGCACGTTTAGTGTGACGCGAACCTCATATTTCGAGTTGACTGCCTTAACCACCTGACCATGCCGGGCCGATATTCAGACGAAGAATTGTGTTTAATTGTACATACTGTGAGGTTGGCTGCCTGTCTAACTTTAGTTTTATGTTTCATTTTAAAAGTATGATTTTCAAAATTTAGATTTTAAATAAATATAAAATTCATAGGAACATTGTTATGTGAAACTCAAACAGTAGTATTATTCACAAAATTGAGAAAGTAAATTCGAATAAGGGTTAATGCCATTCAGATTTTGTACATGTTATCTAGTGTTACCTAAGTAATACTAAATGTATACATTTGTCATCTAAGAGAAACGTTAAAAGGGGAAAAAAACGAGTATGATAGTCATTTCAGGGGTGTATTCGTGTAGATTTTCCGCGCTCATCGTAAAACTACAAGATAAGTCTGATAAAAAAGAACGTTTTATAGAACGACACACGTTTAGAAACGCTGGAAAGTGAATCGACAATTATGGGAAAGGTGCCAAGATAAACAGTGACAAAATAATATACTAGTTACACAAAGTTTTAAAATACTACAGTTATGTACGATATAGATAGTTTAAACTATACTAACAGAAGCTGAACATTAGCAAACTATCCAATCTGGTAAAACTATGAACCAGGTTATGTAATTAAGTCATTATATTTACTTCTGTTTTCTCTCATCTAACATTCGTGAATTTCCAGAAAAAAATGTCATCTTTCTTCACCACTAAGCAACGCACATTTTAAAACAGAACTCCGCCACGATAAAGTACCTAGTTCGTGCGTTATATTTTTCCTTCCAAACGGGAAAATGATTATTTAACTACAAAAATCATTTTGTTGTTTTAAATATATCATTTTATTTTCATACGTTTCAGAACAATGAAGATTTAAAAGCTTATCCATTTTTATAAACAAGTATTTGAACTTCACTATACTCTAATAATAATAGCATTTTGACATTGAATATCTTGCCATCTATTGGCATTTTGTTGTACTATATCATTAATTTCTATAATTTTTACAAAGCTTTCTCTTTGCCATATACTTTTCCAAGTTGAGATGATTCCAACTGCAGTCTTCTATATTATATGATTGAAACATCTTAGAATTGGGCTGCAAAACAATTTCGTGTAAACAATCTATTCCAGTTTTTAGTCAGTTCAGAACTAAATTAACAGAAAATCTTCTTTCTAAAAATCGGGAAGAAAATTAATATTTTGTTTTAGTTATCAACATATAATAATTTACTATCTAAATACGTATGTTTTAAATTCCAAATTTGGAGGGATTATTTAAATTAATAACGATATTCTTATAAAGAAATGAGACCGACAGTATATGTTATCCAGAACAAAGACTTTTCTACCTATGAACAGATAGAACTTTGAAATGTGGCACATAAAACAAGACATTTCCAGACTTTTTATCCTAAAAAAAGATCCGGCATGGCCAAGCATGTTAAGGCGTTAGACTCGTAATCCGACGGTCGCGGGTTCGAATCCCGGTTGCACCAAACATGCTCGCCCTCCCAGCCGTGGAGGCGTTATAATGTAACGGTCAAACCCACTATTCGTCGGTAAAAGAGTAGCCCAAGAGTTGGCGGTGGGTGGTGATGACTAGCTGCCTTCCCTCTAGTCTTACACCGCTAAATTAGGGACGGCTAGTGCAGATAACCCTTGAGTATCTTGGCGCGAAGTTCAAAAACAAACAAGCATCCTAAAAAACACAGAACTTCTATAGATTTTTAATTTTTAATATATATCTTGGAACAGGAGGCGCAAATCCCATTTCAATATTAGAATCATCCCTTTTGGCCCCAAATAATCTTCGATTGGTTTAGGGATTTATAACAATTAAATTTAGTTTATGACCCAAAAATAATTACTCACTAAGAGAAAAATATCCTAAAACAGATAAATCTAAAGGGCAAAACACTGAAGTTTATTAAAGATCTTATTTTTTTACAGTAATTTCACTTTTATCCCCTCTCATTCCATAATAAATACAGGTCCATAATGTCGCTATAATTGTAGATATTTTTCAGGGGAACATAAACATAACGAGTGTAAATAATCAACCACAGATTACTCATTATACAAACTTCCAGTGTTTTTCTTTCCAAATCCATATGATTAAATTCATAAGTGCAATTTATCTTTGGGTTTCCAGTAAAGATTGTTTAAAAGTTCAGAATAGTTACACGATTTATAGACGCACTCTATAGCCAGTCACCCATTCAAGACCCTGAACTACTGATGTAAAGTTCCAAAATTATGAATAAATCATTATTTGACCCTCCTAGTAGCACAGACATATGCCTGAGGACTTATACTACTATAAACCGAGTTTCAGTACACGTGGTGTGCATAGCATGATAGTTTATTGTGTAACTTTATTCACAAAAGAAACGAGATGTGTATCTAGTTTTAGTAATGTTCTTCAAAAGTTTCAGATATCTTACAATTGTATATGTATATATATATATATATATCTATTAAGTAATTATCGCTCTTTGCAAAAACAATGTTCTAGGTCCAGTGTTTCCTTTCAAACTCTCGTAATCTGAGGGTCGCGGGTTCGAATCCTCGTCGCATCAAACATGCTTGCCCTTTCAGCCATGGGGGCGTTATAATGTGACAGTCAATCCCGCTATTCGTTGGTAAAAGAGTAGCCCAAGAGTTGGCGGTGGATGGTGATGACTAGCTGCCTTCCGTCTAGTCTTACACTGCTAAATTAGGGACAGCTAGCGGAGATAGCCCTTGAGTAGCTTTCCGCGAAATTTAAAACAAACAAACAAATAAACCCTTCAAACTGTACTTTCATTTATTTATCGTGTTTAATAAAATACTAGCGGCTAAGTACGTTGTTTCCATTGTAACAAGAGGATATTATGATCAGTTCACGAGTACAGATTCTGCCACACTCTCAATGGGTCCTCTTCTGTGCGTGGACCTCTTTCAATGTTTCAGTAAGACAAAGACATAAAATGTCCATTGGAACTAAAGGAAGTACATGTATTACGTTTTATAATTTATCCCCGACGAGTTTCCAATTTATTATACCACGTATTACGATTTCTAATGGCCTGAAACTGAGTTAAGATTTATTTTATTTTAAAAGTTAATTAAATGTAAAGATATATTAAATTTATGATGTTTGTAAACATGATTGATAGAAACTTTTCTTTATTAATACACACATATTTTAATATACCATTAATATTACAATCTATAATAATGGTTATTATAAATAATTAATACAAACAATTATTTATATAGAAAGGGTTTACAAACTTAGTAAAACAATATTAAGTCTTTTATTTATTTATTCTGGAACTGTGTATGTTATCAACAGTTCACGATGAGTGAAACACTTTCGAGTTTATATGAGTACAGTTCACTTAACCGGTAAGCTAGCCAGCTCTCTATTCTTTCCTGGTCTCACGCCGTTTACGAGCTGACTTTTCACTGCTGAAGTTATGTAATGCTTTCGTAAAAATATTAATGTTCGATATAAATTGACTGAAGATGAATATTTTGTAACGTTCGAAATCTCTAAACGTTTATGGCCAAATATCTCTAGTTTCCAGATTAATAAGCATTAATCACAGTTATATCTTCCAAGATTTATAGAATACCAAATCCAGCGTCGGTTTATAAACATTAAGCGTTTGTGTGTGTGTTTTTCGTATAGCAAAGCCACAAAGGGCTATCTGCTCAGCCCACCGAGGGGAATCGAGCCCCTGATTTTAGCGTTGTAAATCCGGAGACATACC